>NC_051180.1:189686967-190035089 GCF_013339695.2 Rhipicephalus sanguineus
AATAAATCATACGTATTGGGGCGCTCGTCGCAGGCAGATATCGTGCCTCCGTGTACTTACTATGTTTATCGCTCCTCTCGGCAGCGTTTTTAGCGATACGAACGCAACAGATATGTGGAAGACGAGTTATTTTGTGCATGATAATCGAGTCGCATATTCGAATTTTTCGAATATTCGAAGTTATCGAATATTCGAAACTTCTCGAATACACGATTTTCGAATCGAATACGAATATTTCGAATGTAATATTCGACGAATATTCGAAACTATCGAATATTCGCACACCCCTAAAGAAAACGCAATATTTTGTTCAAATGAGCACACCTCATCATAGTGAAAAAAAGTTTTATTGATGTACGGCACTTGGTATGCTCTCAAAAGCACGTGCAATATACTGCACACTGGGACTCAATTGATGAAATAAACACTATATTCAGTGCAGGCACATAGCCAGGATTTTTTTTCTGGGGGGGGGGGGGCAAGGCCTAATTGTTCGGAAGAAAGTCTTTCCATGGCAAAAAGAAAACAAAGTTGCCCGGTAATAGGACGAATTTCGGGGGGGGGGGGCGGGGGGCAGGGCCTACGTGCCTGATTCAGGGATTACAAGGAGTGAACAAGAAAATGTTTACCAGCGGCATACAAAGGGTTCCGGCTCTTCACGAGTGGTTTCATACTATTTATGAAACTGCTTATAACAGTTTTCGTGAAGCAGTGATACAAAGAAAAACGTCACGGTGCGTGCAACGAAACTCCGTGCGTTGGGCACACCCGGGGTTACGGCACCTAGATGCTGACTTCTGTGACGAAAGCTCGGACATGTGCCCTGCTCCCACTGTAAGAAGAGGGACAGGAGGCAATGGTGTTGTCTTGTTCACAGGGCGCTTAACGGGCGGCTCGTCGTCGTCATCTACTTTGGATTCTGCTCTCGGTAAATGATGTGCCACTAGCTGAAATTAGAAAGGCTGCTCAGATAACAGAAGTATCCTTTTAGAAGAAAATTTGCGTCAGTATAACATTTACGCACGCTGTAGTGTCGATACGGTGAACAGAACAAAAAATAACTTGCTTTGTAGCTATGTCAACAGCCAACCTGGATGCAAGCGAGCTCGCCAAACGCGCGCCCGTGCCAACCGCACTCAGTCCCGGTGTGCAATACAATGTACACAAAACAATTCACCGAAGTCATAGACAAGTTACGCGCTTGCCTCCAGAGAAACTGTGCTCAAAATCATCCGTGAACATTCCTGAATTATTCTATTGCGAAACCAAGAACATTTAGCAAAGCTGTAAATAAATAGGGGCAACTTGGCCGCGTCGAGTAAAACGTGTTCGATGGAATGAACGCGATTTTCGAACGTGCCCGCCAGGCTCGTCGCTCGGTCGATTTCTCTCATTCTCGGCCAGATGGCAGCACATGGTTTCGCAATGAATTGTACAAGAGGACTTCGTGAATGCAGCTGTCGCAGCACAGCGCTGATGCTAAGAACGAGTGTGCAATATATTGTACATTGGGTCTCACGAGGATATAGCAGAGTGTACCAGAACAGAGGACTGCTCGTAACAAGCTTCAAAAAGTGAAGCCAAAACAGGGTCAAGCTGCTTGTGGCGCTGCGATCTTTAGCCTGCAATGTGTCGTCGTTTAAGAGTTGCACGCACCTCTACCAAAGTGGCGCAGAGGTAGAATGCGTGCTTCCCACTTCAAAAACCCGGGTTCGAGTTGCAGCTGTATATAGTGGGTTTTTATTTTTAATGTCACTTGTTATAGGATGGGAGTGCAGCCATTGGTTTTCTGTTTTTGTTTCTTAAAACGAACTTCAATTTCTATGCTGTACTTTTGATGTTCAGAGAACGAGCGCTTTTGTACTATTGATGTTTGGAGAACAAGCTAGGCTGCCCAGTAGGTAAGTGGAAGCTTTATTTATAGGCATGCTAAAATTTAAATGCGCAGACCACAGTACACTGTTGTAGCTTAAACTGTTTGCATACCTGTTCACATGTTTGCGTATATCGGGGCTACGATGATGGCTATGGGCTTGAAGATTGCAGCGCCACAAGCGGCTTGACCTTGTTTTGACTTCACTTTTTGAAGCCCGTTCCGAGCACTCCCCTGTTCTAGTACACTCTTGTTAAGTTTTATTTTCAACATAAAGATGCAGTGTACAGTTGTCAGCAAGCTTAACTCGAACGCTCTGTAGCATGGCCTGGACTGGTTTGACTCATGCCAGCCGTGAAGCGCTGGGCACTGTTGCCGCTGGTGTCAATCACACCGTTTCAGGACACTGCAGAGTGTTCGAGTTAAGCTTGCTCACAACTGCACAGTGATGTTGTGGGCAACGGACAAAAATCCTCTAAAATGGGCTTGAAAGCTTTATGCTGCTAAGCTTAAAGGGCCCCTCACCAGGCCACATAGTAAGTTTTAGTTAGACGCTGGAAGTTGTGTGCTCAATGAAGAGCATTATGCCGCAAGAATTTTTCCAATCGGTTCTTTATGAGTTGAGAAAAACAATAATTTGAAGTGGCGCAAAACCATGATGCGAGGAGGGGAGCGTCAAACCCCGTGTAGCCTTCGCAAGCCAAATCCCTTCCCTGCTTTCTTCGGCAGTGGAGCTGGAGGATCACTATGCATACGCATGAACGTGTCATGCGCATGCATGTTCACGTGCGCATGACGTGCCCGAGCCAGCCCGAGCACATGAGTGGCGTTGCACAGCCGCTACCTTTTTTTTTTTTACGTAGCGGCCGTGGGCGTTGTGTAGATGTTCTCTGTGGTGTACTGCCTTGTTTCTGCGGGACGGGCATGAAAGTTGCGACATTTGTACGGGCATGAGACTAGCGGTATCAAGAGCCAGTGCCGCATGAACATTTAGGTGGACGCGGGAGAATAAATGAGCCTAATGAGTGCTCGAACATGCCAGAAAATTACTTTCGTTTCCAGGGCTGGCGTCTGCTTGATGCGCTAACCGCGGGGACACGAATGCATGCGAAATGGAGGTACATTAGCCCTGTATCTCACTGCAATTCTCGGAAAAAAGATGAAAAAGATACACACATTTCCTTTGTGTGGACACACATTCCCTTGGTGTGGAAAAAGATGAAAAAGATACACACATTCCCTTTGTGTGTCTTATTATTTCTCTCAAGTTTTATTCTATTCAAGCAACAGATTACACAAACTACACATGTCGTGTCAAATAATTATCGCAGCGTCACGTGCTGCTGTTGGCTAAGGTTGAGCGTTGGGCTAGTTGGTGCAGCATAATCGAAAGGTTTCACAGCGCATACAACGAGCACGAGCAAAGAAGAGGCGCACACAGCGCTGCGTGTAACAAGTGAGGGGACTACTGTTGGCGATATCAGAGCACAGTCGACTACATAGGGCCATTCCATCGTGTGCATCATCCCCTCATTCTCAGGGCGCGCGCCCGCGAGATGAAAGGCATGCAACGGTCGGCTTGAAATTTGACCCATTTCCATGGGGCGTAGTGTTGCAAATTTTACCAGACGTGATCGGGAACACCTAGTGTATGCATTGCACTTGTCAGCTCAAAATTGTCAAACCTGGTGAGGGGCTCTTTGAGGAATCTTTTTGCATACAATCTACTACTAGCACGATAAATCGGACACGGGGTCCTCTCCCCGAGGTATATGCAAGCGCGTTGCGTCTTTCGACACGTATATTATAAAGACCACCATGCATTCGTTCCTTGTGAACAAGGCATCCATAATGGGCGCCGAAACGTCAGTTCTGTTGTTTTGTGTTCTATTTTATTTGGCGAGTGTACGTTTTCTTCAACCATGATTTTTCCAGACGAGTTTTAGTCAAACCCTAGGCTTCATAAGCTTAAGGACGCGAGTTTGATTCCTGACCCCTGCAGCTGCATTTAGAAGGGGGCGAAATACGGGAACGCCTGTGCACTAAGATTTGTGCACGTTAATCAACCCCAGGTAGTTAAAATTAAACTGAGGTCGCCCTCTGTAGCGCATCTCTTAATCATATTGTAGTTTTGGCACATAAAGCCCTAGCAATTATTACTTTGTGATTATACCTAGAAACTTTGGTTGTATTGTATTTGAATTCTATTCGCCATTGTCTGCAATTAATATTTGGCACTTTCTCCAGCAGGGTTTGACATTCCTTTACAAGACACCGTAGTTGGCCCGATTTCATACCCTAATCAGCTGTAGGTTTTAATATATATAAGCCACGATGAACCTGTACCAACATGCCCAGTATTCTATCCTGCTTAATGTTTGTGTACACCTTGTGATTGCTTTATTAAAATATGTTAATAAAATATACAAAATACTCCTTTACTTGTTACATGTAGCTCATTGGTACAGGTAATCGGAAGAGGAAACCACCGAAGGAGAACAGTCAGACTGGACAAGCGCTGGTCCTTTCTGGTTCTGGTGTTTTTTTCGCTGGTTTCCTCTTCAGATTACTAGGAACCAACTCGCCCAGCAAGCTATGTTGTTGTGACAGGACGCAGCCGCAGCAGTGAGGTATTTGTATTTGTTTTGCTTTATATATTGTCGCTTTGCATTTATGCACACGGGAGAAAGTCGCACCTTTTGCGTGTACCTCGAATGCTAAGCAGCGTCTGCGTCGATGAGAAATGCTGATTGCGTGCAGCCATCCCTTTCCACAGCAGCCATCCATACAGGTACTGCTCTGATAGCTCCTTCGTGTTGTCGCACTCGTTGAGGCGCACCTTCTGCGTGTTGAACATGCTGCAACCATCTTTCTTCGATGCAACTTCTTTGCCTTATTTTGGGTGCAACTGCTACAGCCCACAACCACACAGTGCACCAACATGCCAGCACCGTTTGAGCGAGAGCTGTTGCTGCGCGCGCTTCCCTGATCGCTGGCTAGAATGGCTATGACAACAAAATGGCCGCCTATCCCACCGCCACCGTTCGTGCAAGCTCCCTGTAAGGAACTGCACAGTCATTGATTTACTAGCCAAAACCTACGCGAACGAATGTGAATGTTTGTTTTAGCCACCTTGTGTGCATTCCACGTGGAAATGCATGTATACCATTTGAGTAACAGTTAGTGCAATGTACCATCCTCACAGATTGAAGTGCGACAATTTAAGGCTAAATATTAATGCACATACTTTCGTTTCCACTGTTTTCAGTTTGTTATATCTGTGTAAGTTTGACTCGAACACTTGCATCAGAGCTAACATGACCTCATCAATACTTCTTTTAGGGGCGAAGCTCCTTATAGCGGCACCCGTTCGTCCCTCGTAGCGTAGTATGTAACCAGTCTTACGCTTTGACCTGCAAGGTGGTGCCGGTGGGAGATTTTTCCTGTGCGTTGTTGAACAATAAAAAATTCGCAGCGTTAGCTAAAAGCCGACTTCTTCTGTCTCTCATTCCCATTAGCAGCCATTCTTTACCTCCAAGGTAGTGCCTGGTGAGATTTCTCCTGTGCGTGATTAAACAATAAAAATTTTGTTCAAAACGCCGTTGATTGATGAAATAAACCAACAAAAGACGCCAGATGTTTTGTAAAAGCAAAACAAAAGAACGCCAGATGTTTCTAAAGCAAAACGAAAAGACGCCAGCTGCTTAACGAAAGACGCCAGATGTTTTCTAAGCAATGGTTTTCTAAACAATGAAAATTCACAGCGTACATGTAAAATTAAAGTGCGCTGCAAGTCGTCATAACTCATCGAACCTTTAGTATAAACGCGCCCGATCTCACGTCGGTGATGATGTACTGGGCAGAATTCACGGAAGATTCACGGTTTACCGATGAACCTCCGCAGCTTCGCCCACTCATCATCATTCACTCCGTGGATATGCTGTGATTTTTTTGGGCGAGTTGGTTCATTGTAGAGCAAGGGAGTAGCAGCGCAAACACACATCCACATGAGAGACGACACGGACACACAAGCGCTTGTGTGTGGATTCATGTCGCCTCTCTGTACGCTGTTACTCCCTTGCTCTAACATTACCTGTAGTGGCCAAATTCATTATCATATGAGGCTGTTATCTTAAGCAATTGCGCCTACTAAGGGTTTTCCGCCTTCTTAAAGGTCTTGACGTGTGAATATTGGCAATGTGCTGAGCAGCTTCCAGAGTTTCGTTGCATTAGACAGATGTAATAATAATTGTAATGGTAATAATTATAACAAAAATAATTATTTAACAAATGGAAAACGAATCCAAGCATGATTTTTTTCCAGAAGCAGCAATTGCTGATAATCTGCAAGTACAATGTTCACTCGCGACGAAAACGGATTTCGCGAAAAACATGTTTTGCTTTGCTTTGCAGGCGAGAAATTTATGTGCTGAAATCAGGATGTATAGCCTTTGTGTGTGTGTGTCAAACTTATGCAACGCATTCAAATAAGTCCAGGTTGCGAGGCAGTATGCTATACAAGAAATTGTTTTTGTGGATCAGCATCTTTTCTTTGCAGTGCTGGGGAATGTAACAACATGGGAGATTTATGGCTTTATTGTGAAGCTGTGCTGTTCAGATTTTAGTGATGAAATATAAAACAGCCCTTAACACACAGGACGAAAGAAAGAAGTAAGACACACGGTGCTGAACTTGCTACTGGGTTTATTCAAAAAGGACATGGCACTTTATCCAGCAAAAGGCATGCTCATTGTCAGAAACGATACATTCGTCATCCCCGTGAGGCACTGCCTCGTGTGCGCTCCCTAGTCACCCCTGATTAACAAGCCCATTTCCTTTGATGATAATGCCAGAGAAGGTAGGCTAACGCAATCACTTGCTTTTCTCAATATGTGAAATGGCTCAGCCACTTCTCTTGTGTAGCTATCGTTATTAATGAACAAGATTTTAGTGTCAACAAAAAATGGAGCACACTGACACTCAAAACAGTGCTTGGCAAAGGTAGTTTATTTTGTTTCTAATGAATTATTGTGCTCCGAAAGCCTCACATTAACGCACCACCCTGTTAGCCCGATATATGTGCAGCCGCAGGACAAGGGTATCTGGTACACAACAGCAATTGTACACGGGACAAACTTGGTCGCATGTTTTATTCTGCAGCCTGTGCTTCTTCCCAATGCCTCTCTCTTTCTTGAACTGCAGCTCCCACCTTGCCCACTTTATTAGGAGCAGAAAACAGCACATTCACACCATATTTGGCCCTTACTTTCCGAAACAGGGGAAAGAGAATGCACGTCGGCCATCCATATTACTGCGCTGCTCTAGGTCACGTTTAGTGCGTTTTAATCTTCTCAGTATTCTACCTGCACATTCAGCAAGGACTGAGTCCTTGAAACTGGCTTCCCTGCAACGATGCACCTATAGCCTCGAGACTAGTGCTCATCGTGTGAGTACGAGACTTCTTAACCGCCATTCCCAGGCAGCCAGCGACTCTGCTGTTTTTTTCCAAGTTTTGAGTGATGAGACTTGTAGTTCAGCAGTGGCTTCACGTTCCTAGGGGCATATTGCCAGCACAGGTGGTCTGGTTGAAAAGGGAGTTCTAAATTTAATACCGCAGTCTGTTATTCTCCAGAATTTCATGCGTGAAATTTAGTCCGGATCCAATTTTTCTGAAGACGTCAAGAACGTGTTACACTGTTTCCAGCTCTAGGGATTTGACAATAACAAGAAAATCATCAACGTGCCGAAATATGCGTATACAATCACCAGCCAAATCATCCTCTATTTTCTTGTCAAAAATGTTACTCTGCGCAGGAGCCACCTTCTCACCTATACATATCTACGCCTTTCTTTTGTATAAATGTTTGGCCTTCCGAGACAATGTTTGTATTGTTTAGGTAGAATGACAGGAGCTCCAGAAATGACCCACTCGAGATCACGGATTCATTTTGGAAAATGTGCTCATCATTGTCATTTTCGATGCATTCCTGAACATACTGCATGAGTGTAGCGTCCGGAAAAAAAAAAAAATTCACCGATGATTACAATACTGCCTAATGCGAATTCTGAGCGCAGCTTCGTGTTGGGGCAAGGCCAATTGTGTTTGAAGTTTTGGCTTTCCGCAAGGTATCGACTATGCCATAAATCATAATTTTTGTGAACTAGGACAGCACCTACTATGCCATTATTCATCTTTCTGCGGATAAGCGAGGTACCCGCTACACATCTGGGAGGTATTATGTGCACTTTGTTGATGCTGCATGTGGCTGATGACGATGAAGAATTATGGCTGAGCACTTTGCAGTGGGTGGGAAGCATTAAACCACACACTAGTTGCGCAATTAGCATTGGGGATGACTGGTTATTTTACTTTTCTGCCACGCTATTGCCACGCCCACTTCTTGTTTTCTTTTGATGTATTCGGGTTTGATCCGCAAGGACGGTTAGCAACGCTCGACGCTGTCCGCGCTGCAGTGTTCGAGAAGCTTCGCGATTGTAGTAGATCATTTTGTTAAGATTGCGCACACGTGTGCAGCCTACGCCACTCCTTCTTCAGCAGCCCAGAGAGCCGCCGAAATTCCGTGAGTCATCGAGCGAGGACCTTGAAAGCTGGCTGTAAACATGTGACTGGGTCGCCGTCTTCAACCATTGGAGCAATGAAGACAAGCTACGGCATGTCTACTTCGCCTTAGAAGACGCCGCTAGGATGTGGTTCGAGAACCAAGAGTCCACTCTAACATCATGGGACATTTTCTGAACCAAGTTCTCGACCACATTCACTAGCGTCGTCCGCAAAAAGAGGGCTGAAGCTCTGCTTGAAAGTCGCGTCCAGCTCCCCAACGAAAGCGTCACGCTCTTCACGGAAGAAATGACCCGTATTTTCCACCACGCAGACCCCAACATGCGTAAAGAAAATTTTCGTTTCCTCATGCGAGGAGTAAAGGAACAGCTCTTCGCGGGACTTATGAGGAATCCACCGAATATCGTCCAGGTATTTCCCTTGGAGGCAACAACAATAGAGAAGACGCTGGAAATGTGAACCCGCCAGTACAACCGCCGCTTGATCCAAGACAGTGCAATGGTTCAAGTCGTCGGCTCGGACAATCTGAGCGAGACCATAAGGGCCGTAGTGCGCGAAAAAATTCATCGAATCTTCCCGTCGTGCCAGCCTCAAGCTGCCTCGATCACACACATCATCCGGCAGCGAATCCAGCAGTCACTGGGCATCCTCGAGTCGGCGCAGCCGCAGCTGTAAGCATGAGCTACGCTGCTGCAGCCCGATGCAACGCCCCCGCTCCTCGTCCACGTCAAGACGGTGCGCTGCTGCTGCAGCTTCGCCGCCATGCACTACCGACGTCAAACCACCCGCCAGCCGGCCAGCGATACACGCCGAGGAAGACCTACGTTTGGCGTGCCCCTGACCACCGCCCACTATGCTACCATTGTGGAGAAGCTGGCCACACCTACCACTGCTGCCAGTACCAACAGATGGGACTGCGTGGTCTCGCCGTTGACGCGCCGCGTCCACAGCGGGGTGAACAACTACGCGACATCGCAGACTACCTCGCAGGAGAACAGTGGGCACCCCGAGAACCTTAATGTTCACCGTCGCCAGGCCGCTGTGTCTCACCGCAGCGCCGCCAGTACACTGGCCCAACACGGGGCCGGTTGCCTAGCCCGTATCCAGAAAACTAAGGGCAGCAACCGAGGAGGTGCGGTGGCTGTATGACGAAACATCGAAGGTCCTCCACCGACGATGCCGCAACAAAACTTAAAGGGACACTAAAGGCAAATAACAATTTATGTCAGAGTGAAAGCCCAATGTATGACAACTTCTAAAACGGCAATATTATCAACAGCAGTGCCCTACTTACCGAGAAATTAAGCTAAATGTATCACATGATGAGCGCCACGAGTAGGACATTTTTGAAGTGATCCCGATGACGTAGGGAAGTCGGCCTACAATAAATCACTAGTAGTCAAACTAGCAGCAGTAAAAAAAGAACATTCCGAGCAACAAAAGATGTAATAAAATGCTGTTTGTTCGTTTCCGATTGATTCATGGAAAACAAAACCTCCGTGGCGTTGCCATGGGGAACGGCGCGCGTGGTTCAAACATGGTTCAAAGGTTCCGTTTTCGCCGAACTGTGCCTCGCCCGTCTCAGTGGTAGTTTCGGGATCGCGTACTGCCGTGCGTGTTTTGCGCGCTCGTGAAAGTCGCTCTGACAGAAAGTTCGACAAAATGCCGCATGCGTGTGATATTGCCGGATGCCCGAATGGTGCACAACGCCAGTGCTGCAGCAAGGAAACCGGTGTGTCTTTTCACTGGGTGCCGCGGAATGAACCCTTACGCTCGAAGTGGCTTAGTGTCATGCCATTGCGCCAGTGTGCTAAACAGTCAAAACCTCCGCGTGTGTGCTCGCTGCACTTTCGTACTGAGGATTACGAGACCAACCGCAACTTGGTGACGGTTTTGAATGTGCCCATCCGAGCAAGTCTTTGCCGCAGCGCCGTTGTTGCTACTGTGGGTCCCGCTACTTCCGCTCGGCTGCTACTAGTGTCGGCGGCCGCGCAGTAAAAGCGGGCAACGTTGGGCACGGCAACAGTGACGTATGAGAGTCGTATTTTCAGGCGGGAGATTTGAAGCGCGCTAACGCGATGTGGACCACTAAAAACGTGATTTTATTTCAAAATAAGCACTTCCTTGGCACAAAAGCAGCACTACGAGGTTTCTGGACCGCTATTTCAGCAATCAACGTCGACTTAATATTTGCCTTTAGTGTCCCTTTAAAGAACACGCCGCAAGCCAAACGGAGCCCTGACGTCGAAACTTTGAGGCCCGTGGAAGACCTGACGATGCGACGTGGAAACAGCGGAGCAAACCGATGTAGCCGTGATGTGACGCTGCGACCTAACCGGAATGCAAAGCGATGGACTAGTGACCTCGATGTACTATTCGACGGCCACAATGTCACCGCTCTTGTCAACACTGGAGCCGACTATTCCGTCGTGAGTAGACCGTTCGCCAAAAAATTGAAGAAAGTTAGGACTGCTTGGCAAGGCCCCAAAATCCGGACCGCTGGAGGCCATCTAATAACGCCGGCTGGAGTCTGCACTGCAAGAGTCACCACCAATAACCGGACTTATCCTGCGAGCTTTGTAATCTTGCAACATTGCTCCAGGGATGTGATACTTGGGATGGACTTCCTAAGTTACCGTGGTGCCATTATCGATCTGAGGTCTGAGTCAATAACACTAACCTCAGAAAAGGCGCTGCTGCCGCACACGACGCCAGGGAACCCTACATTGAACGTGACGGAAGAGCACGTAACCATTTCGCCTCTCTCCAGCGTCATCATTTCCCTCGGCACCGAAGAACCAGCAGACCTTGAAGGCGTCATCGAGGGCGATCAGCACCTGCTTCTGAACCATCAGATTGCGTCGCAAGAGGCATAGCCGAGCTGCTTGATGGCAAAGCAAAGGTAGTGCTGACAAACTTCAGCCACGAATATAGGCACCTCAATTTTGGTACGACGGTCACCTACACCGACGAATTCGTGGACGCCAGCAATGCTTTCGCCTTCTTCGATGCTTCCAAACCTGCTTCAACGGATCGAGGTCCCCAACCAGATTTCCACGTCAGCCCGAGCCTCCCGAAACACAAGCGAGACCAGCTTAAAGCCCTTCTCCTGCAATTCAAGGACTGCTTCTCATCGTCGTCAAGAAGTTGACAGACCCCAGTCGCGAAGCATCGCATCATAACAGAAGAAAGTGCCCGACCAATCCGTCGGAGCCCGTACCGAGTTTCAATGCGAGAACGCAAGGCCGTTAAGAAACAGGTCGACGAAATGTTATGCTCTGACATCACTCAGCCGTCCAAGAGTTCGTGGGCGTCACCTGTGGCGTTATCGAGGAAGAAGGATGGAACCCTACGTTTCTGCATCGACAATCGTCACCTGAACAAGGTCACAAAGAAGAATGTGTACCCTCTCCGACGAATAGACGACACCCTAGATCGACTCCACAACGCGAAGTACTTTTCGTCAATAGACCTCAAGATCGGCTACTGCCAAATAGAAGTTGACGACAGAGACCGAGAAAAGACTGCCAGACACCAGACTGCCTGTTCGAGTTCAAGGTTATGCCCTTTGGTCTTTGCTTGGCAACTGCGACTTTTCAACGCGTTATGGATCCAGTACTGGCCGGCTTGAAGTGGCAGACGTGCCTCGTATACTTGGATGATGCTGTGTTTGCCTCAAGCTTCGACGAACACCTCCGGTGCCTTGAAGCTGTACTTCAGGCAATCAAGACCTCCGGACTCACCTTGAAGCCTGAAAAGTGCCGCTTTACGTATGAGGAGCTCTTGTTTTTGGGTCACGTGATCAGCAGGGATGGTGTTCACCCAGACCCGCATAAAACAGCTGCCATCACTGCCTTCCTGCCACCCACCGACAAGAAGGCCGTATGCCGATTTCTCGGCTTGTGCGCCTACTACAGACACTTCGTCAAGGAATTTTAGCAAATAGCGAGCCGCTAACGCACTTCACTAAGACTGACGTGCCATTCAAGTGGGAAATGGCACAAATTGAAGCATTTCAAGAACTGAAACGCCTTCAGATGCCTCCGATACTAGCACATTTCGACGAATACGCCGATACTGAAATCCACACCGACGCAAGCAGCGTAGGACTCGGCGCCGTCCTTGTGCAGAAGACTGACGGGCTGGAAAGGGTCATCAGTTATGCTAGCCGGTCGCTATCAAAGGCAGAAAGCAACTATTCCACAACAGAAAAGAAGTGCCTGGCCATCATCTGGGCCACATAGAAGTTTCGCCCCTACCTTTATGGCCGGCTCTTCAATGTTGTGAGCAACCACCACGCCTTGTGTTGGCTAGCTAACTTGAAGGACCCTTCAGGTCGCCTGGCACGGTGGAGCCTGCGACTTCAGGAATTTGACCGTCGTTTACAAGTCCAGAAGAAAACACTTTTTTTTTATTTACCCATCACTACCCGCTTAGTCTATGGGTCCATATATCTGTGTACACATTTTTCATATTATAGTGCAATAAAATGCCCCTTTTGATTTGATTTGATTTTAAAGCATACGTCCTTCAAAAGGATGTTTGTGTTCATTTTATGGAACGCAAGTTTAACTGTGAGGGGGTGACAGCAGTTGGGGGTGTGACAAACGGGCGATGTGAGCGTTCAATTTCTTTAGTGTCGATGTTTCCTTTTAACTTCTCGCAGCACAGATCAACAATCAGCATTTCTGTGTCAGCAGTGGCTTCATAGCAGAAAGGCTCGGGAATGCCATAAAAAATTAAGTTGTCCCGTCGTGATCGATTATCATCATTGTCGATACGTGCTTCCAGCTCAGAAATACGATGGGCAGCTTCTCGAGCACCTGTGTGCACCACCACCATTTTGGTTTGGATCGGCGCCAGCTGGAAGTGGCAGAGTAGTGACTCTCAAGGTCACTCAATCATTTATACCCCTGTCACACGGCAAATCTAATGTCATTTACAGCTAATGTCATTCGTTTGTAATGTCATTTGTTTGCTGTCACACGGGGAAACTAATGCCATTCGATGAAAATGACATTTCCAGTCGAATGAGTTCCCGAAACACATTCGCATTCGATTTTGGACCGAATGCGTAGTCTCGACACCAGGGACCTTTTAGGGAGATAACTGTTGACTTATGTATGCGTAACTTTTGTAATTCGTAAATATCTTATTCTTTACTAGATTAACTTATTGCTGGTTTGATCACGTAACAGCACGCGCGAAAGTTTCTAAAAGAAAGCTACTCTCAACTACAGCGGCTGGACGCCGGCCATGTTTCATTTGTGCTCTCTTGCTGTTGCCCGTATCGCGGGTGTTGATCGTCTGATTGCACGTGTTTTGGTGATGAAGGTGGTGACTACACGAATTAGCTGCCGCTGTCTCATTTATGCAGCCGGAGTGTCAGTCGTGCTCGCACGCTTTAGTTCACTGTACGCACGCCCGGTCGTCGGCCATGTTGGTTTTCGATTGGTTCTTGGCTTGACTTCGTTTGTGTCGTACAGCTGTGGCAAGTTGTGTAAAACGGCTTCGAGCAGCTTTTTAGTGATAGAAAATTATTTTCTAGGATACACGCATGTGAGATGCAAGTTTTAATAGATTTTTATTTCTCCCAACGTCACGGCTCCGGAGTGCTAAGGTCATGGTCATCATTTTAAAATGTCATTTGTTTTCGTCGTGTGACAGCAGGCAGGTAAAATGACATTAAGTTCACCTAATGTCATTTGTTGTAAATGACATTAGATTTGCCGTGTGACAGGGGTATTACTTTAGTCAGTTATATTTTTGTCGGTAGTCATAAGCTGGGATTTGAAACCTTGCATTTCAGTAATTAACTGGTTCTGACCCGCATTTAGTTTTATCAATTTGGTTAGTAAGCTGTCAGGAACGTTAGAACAGGGGTTCGTTTCAACATTGCCGGCCAGAATCAGCAAGTCGCATATTACATCGACATTCTCTACAGCAATGGCAACACAGCAATGCGGGCTCAGCTACTGTACCAAAAAATAATTACTAGATTTTTTTAGGAAACGCAGCATATGGTTCACCAACCTGTGGTGCAAGAGCACAAGGTTTAGCACACTGCACAGAGGCACATTCACCGGGACACATCCGCTGGGTGTGTTGCCGTTGATGACGATGGGGCTTGCCGTCCTTGATTGAAGACCAGAGGCTTCGGTGAGCTGTCTGAGTAGGGCGCATTGCCGCTAAGAACAACTGGATAGTTGCCCAGCGCCTTTCCTTGGAAGACATGCATGATTGATGCAGCGCTAAAGACGAAGACGAAAGGAACACAGAGTGCACAGGACGAGTGCTGCAGTCTACTGCAGCATATACTGCAGTGTACTGCAGTATATTTCCTTGGAAGTTGGCCGCCCACCTTCATAAGGCAGCAGGAGCAGCGCTGCCTATCGCAGGCAGCAGTATTTGCACAGTTTTTTTTTATTACGATATCCACAGCGCCTTAAGGCATTACAGTGGGGGGGAAGACAATGCTAACATAGTCAACCAAAAGCAGGTAAATGAACAAATCTGCGACGACAAGTAGCCAAATAAAAAAAAAGGAAAACAGCAGATCATATATAGTGTGCAGAACGCACAATCAAATACAACACACCGAGAAAAACGAGGTCTATATAGAATACGAATTCTGCAGAGAGGAAGAAAATACATCAGGGGAGATGATGGTGGCAATGTCATGTGGCAATTTGTTCCACTCGCAGATTGTTTTGGGGGAAAGACTCCATCATGATGAAGTTCTTCTACATCTTATCTTTTGGTTCTTGTAGGCACATTGTTATTATGAAATATACTGTGAAAACTTTTAATCCAACGTTTTCCTTTGCACTGGACACACTAAAGTTGTGCCTATAATTGGCATGAACAAATCTCACAGCTAAATTCTGAATCCTTTCAATCCTTTGAATGTCTACCTGCTGCCAAGGATCCCAAACGCAACAAGCGTATTCAAGTATAAGTCTAATGTTGGTTTTATACAACAGCTCTTTTACAGCAAGTGGCAAATTTCTTGCGTTTCTTCTAAGAAAACCTAGAACGCTTGAAGCCTTGCACTTGACATAATCGATATGGCGCGCCAGGATAACTGTGCAGTAAAATAAACTCCCAAGATATTTATGTTCGGACACTTTTGTCAGTTTTTCTGCATTAATACTGTAACCAAAATCATGGTAGCTCTTTCTTAGGAGCAAAGCTCCTTAGGCCCGCACCCCGCGGTCGAAGCTCCCCACCGCAGGACTGCTCCCTACCCCAGCGTTTCTTGAACCAGGTCAGTTTCACAGCTCCCCACATAGACACTTGCTGTCCGTAGTGGACACGACAGCTGATGCAAGAACTAGTAGTGGCGCTGCAGTTCCATCTTGCATCATGCCTCACGCCTCACACATTCGCAAATGACGCACGGAGTACGGAGAAACGTGCAACGCGTCGCAAGCGGCTACTCGTCGCATGTCTCAGCTCGCTGCGGCAGGTGCGTCGCCTCCGTGATTAGCTTCGGCAGTACGCCATTGAGAGCAGCGGTGCGCTGCCATATCCGATACTGCGGGACACGGCAAGTGAAGCAAAATGAAACAGCAGGGCCATAAGGTCACGTGTCAGCCGCGTGTTCCGGCTAGCGAGTGGAGCTGCGAAACTACTGGTTCTAAATACGTTGCCCCCCCCCCCCCCCCACTACCGCCTTCATGAAAGCCAGCAGCGAGATCAGGCGCATAGTCGTTTGCGTCCCGTTTCTAAGGAGCTTCGCTCATCGGTTGTATTCGTACACGAAACAACTTCTATTTTTCTAGTGAAACACATATACATCATAAAACAGGTAGCGCAAACTTGGCCAGATTTCTGTTCTCGTAAACGCATATGCACAGATTTCGTCACGTTTTTGTCCATGCGCCAGGAAATACACCAAGTCATAATAAAATTCAAATCGTTTTGTAGAGCAGCGCGATCATCTGCAGTATGAGTAATCCTGTGTAATACGCAGTCGTCTGCAAACATACGAAGGTTTTAGGAAATACCACAATAAATGTCATTCATATAGATCAGAAAGAGAAGCGGCCCTAGCACTGACCCTTGCGGCACACCTGATTACGAAGGTGACAATCTGCACTGCAAGTGTGGAAGCTTAAAAACAGCACAGGTGCCTGTTTTTAAGCTGAGGAGCAAAAGCACAAACTGTGTTCTTCTGAGAATGTTGTGTTTTCCGTGTTTTTGCAAATGCAAGTAGCAGGCTGTACTGGTCATGCAGACAGTTTTATGCACCTGTATTTTTCTTTTAATTTCTACAGAAAATCAATTGTGTTGTAGTGGTCATCTTTTATGAGTGTGCCCTGATTCACTTTCACTAGTCTAGGATGCCTTGTCATGACATGTCGCTATCATTTCAAGGACATAATTCATTGTAGCACGAAGGAACACAGAGACAGAGGAAGGACAGGACACCACAAGCACCAGCTCGCGGTGTCCAGTCCTTCCTCTATTCGTGTTCCATTGCGCGACCATGATTTTGGTATGTCTAAACTCCCAAGAAGTCTTACTGCATTTCAAGGACCACTAGCACAGTGTACCTTAATCCCACCCTGAGCAGTGCTCTAAAGGTTGAGACTTCAGTTGTGTTTCCAGCTTTCTGTTTTTGGTGTGCAGCTAATTTCATGCTGCTGTAATATGCAGGTGCCACATTTCAAGGAGGTTGTGATCATGGCAACTACGTGTGACCGTTGCGGCCACCGGACCAACGAGGTGAAGAGTGGTGCAGGCATAGAGGCGCAGGGGGTGCGAATTGAGCTGCGTGTTCTGGAGCCTGCGGACTTGGCGCGGGATTTGCTGAAGTCTGAGACGTGCACTGTGCATGTGCCCGAGCTGGAGCTGGAGGCTGGTGCAGGCCTCCTGTCAGGTCGCTTCACCACAGTCGAGGGCTTACTGGACAGCATGCGCCAACAACTGGCACAGGAGAACCCCTTCTTCCAGGCAAGTAGTAGTTCGCCAGCCTATACTGAGCCAATGAAACAAAATGCAAAATCCTTTCTGAAGTAACTGGAGTTGAAACCAGACACTTGTTCACCTTTGGATCAGGTAAATAAAAGTTTACAGTGGTTTAAAAAGCACAACACTGAACCAGTTACAGAACCGGTACAACACAGTAAACATCAACTTTCCTGATGACGGCATCCTGCACTGTGCCATCAACTTAAATGCATAACGCAAGTGCAAGTTTTGTTAGAAAAGAAACCATGTCCTTTGCACATGAGAAACAGTGGTTGATGCTTTTACATAGGTATATAAATGAGGTTTACTGTTGTATAGCTACCGCAGGTGTGTGTACTTACTAACACAGCGATCTTAGTCACTGAAAAAGTGCGTATCCCACGGTGCGGCCCTTTGAGATCTACATCTTTATGTTCTCCTTTTCCAGTGTTTCTTACTAGTCACCTCACTAAAACGAACGTTGATCTAACAAAATCCTCTGTGTAACAAATATTTTCATTTCTCACTGTTGCATTGAACACCATGTCTTTTTCGCTAACCAAGTAATTCTGTTGCACAATCTCAACTTGACGAAGTTTTTGGATATTTCAAGCATGTGCATGGAACCTCTGTGACTAGTCAGTTTAATTTATCAAAAATCTCAATATCTCAATACAGTCGAACCCACTTATAACGATCCCAGATATAACGATCTATCGGTTATAACGACCATATTTGGGTGCACTTACGATTTTCCTATGCTAATCATTGAAGCTGCGTCCACATATAGCGAACACTTTTCAAAGCCTCCTACTTTTACAACGAACACTTCAGACGCGGTCGCGGTAAAAGTATAGCGCATACGAAGAGAAAAAAAAGTTAGAACAGGCCTTCTAAAGCATGAGAGGGGCGAGCGCTCGCGCGTAGTCGCGAGTAAACTCGCGACTACGCGCGATCTTAGTCGCCGATCTTAGTCGCGAGTTTACTCGCGACTAAGATCGGCGAGCGCCGCACGCAGATTTCGGACGCTGCGAACGAAGTCGCTCACTTTCCAGCTGTTTCTTCAGTGGCAGGATGGCAGTGAGGAAGAAAAAAATAAGAGGCACCATGAAGCCTTGCGGTCAGCTTTCGCACGGTAACCTTTCCTGACGCCGTTCTCTGCAGCTACGACTGCCTACGATGAACCAAGCAATGCCTTGGAACGCAAGAAGGCATAAATGCAAGAAGAGATAACAGCGATAACTTTCCATCGCATATAGGTTCACTGCGTCCCTAAACTCGTCGACACCACAATGTGCCGCAAAATGTTGTTCGTCTTTTCGGTAACGGCAGAGACCAATCGATCGGTGATTACGACTTCCGCGCGATTGCAGCGATGCCTTCGCGGATAAGCATCAGAAAAGAGCGAAGGCGAGGTGGCGGCCGTCGACGAACGTGCCATTATGACTTATAGCCGACAACCTTATCACAGTCATCTGTAGATATCTGCTCGGCCGCGCGTGTGGTGTACGCCGTACACTGTGCGGATTGACGGCGGTACGAGCGCGTCATGCTGCCGTTCGCAAGTTCGCCGCTGCCGCGTCGTGCGAGACCGCTTTAAGGCTGTTTCACATGCCGCGATTGCAGCGAAGAAAATCGCTCGGTTCGCTCTATTTGCTCTGTTCGCAACCGCCGCTAATGGCGGTTTCGTTTCACATGGACAGCGAATGGTCTGCGATTTTCGCTCTGCGACTGGCGCGGCGCGCAAAGTTGCTTGCTGCCGTTTTTCGTGGCAGACACTGCATAAATTTCGAATGTAATGTACCAATCTGGCCGTTATGATATCCTTAACTTTTCATCACCGGTAGCGAAGAGCACGCCTGTCTTGTCATTTAAAAACACTTTACAATCTAAATTCACTTGAGAATACGCAACAACGGCCACAACCAAAACAAACTCGTTGGCGCAATTTCGACGGCTCGGCCGAGCCGGTGCTATTTCGAAGGGTTCAGACGGAAAAATCACTCTGCCGTTGCGAACAGAGCGAAAAATTTCCAACATGTTGGTCGCTCGCCACTGACCGCTGCGGCGGGAGCGAACGGTCATTTTTTTCGCTGCGAGCGAATTCGCAGCCCGAAAATCGCTACTTTTTGTGTCATGTGAAACGGCCTTTAAAGTGCGCTTCGCTTTCTAAAACCAGAGTAGCTCGCTGTTGTTGAGCGGCACGCGCACCGAGAAACGTCGATGCACTGACAGCGAGCGCGTATACTGCGTGTTTGATTAGGTGACAACTCAAGTGCGCCACGCGTCGTTGTGCAGGGCCGCGAGAGCATCGCGGAGATGTAGAGTGCGTGTTGCCTGTAAAATGCTTGTCTTCGCCGCGTTGAACGAACAGGCTACTTGCCGCACCTGTGCACGGTCCGGAGTGAAGCAGGCGCGAAGAACGTACAAGCGCGCGCATACGGCATTCAGCAAGCGGCCCGGCAGTGACTCTGCGAGCCGAGTAGGCGACGCGCTGCACGCAACTAGCCAGGGATGATAGGGTCCACGTCACGTGGCGGTACCGCGCTTCGGTGAAACGGTGTCAGTTCACAGCAAAGGCGGTGAATTCACTCGTGAGCACGCAGCGGGCGTCGCTTCACGACGCGAAAAGGCTTATAGCTTGTCACCGGAGGGGTTGTTAGCACTTTAATAAAAGTGCACAAAAAAAAAAAAGAACGGCTAGCCGCTCAGCGCACGTTTTTAAGGGCGAGTCCATATACAACGAACTACTGATATAGCGACCACTTTTCGCGACACTTTCGAGTTCGTTATAAGCGGGTTCGACTGTAAATGTTGGCCGAGGCGTAAGTCGCTTATTTATGTGCGTGGGTGCACATTGAAAAGTACATGTATTGATGGTACTGCGCATGAGCAGAACATATCAGTGCTCACCAAAAAACTTCGGATGAAGCCGACTTGCTTAGTATAACGTAAGCTAGACCTTTCTAATAAAAGCATCGGCAATTGAGAGAAGGGTGGTTTGCTGGGCGAGTTGGTACTACATTCTTAGACAAAAGTAGGCTAATTCAACGAAGACGACAGAAAAAAATAAACATTGTGTCGTGCTATGTATTATTTCTTATTCTATCGTCTTCGTTGAATTAATGCACTTTTGTTCAAGAATGCAATTGAGAGCCTGCGCACTCTGTTGGCTTTCTTCACTGAAGGACCCTACTGGAAGACTTGGTCGTTGGACGCTGCGTCTTCAGGAGTACCTACTCCTACTCAGTTGCCTACAAGTCTGGACGCCTCCATCTGGAAGCAGAGTTCTTGTCCCGTCACCCTGTTGACCAACCAGATTAGTCAGTCAGTCAGTGAACTTTATTTACAAATTGTCCTGAGGAGCCAATTGCCCTCAAGAAGGAGGGTCGGCTGCGGGCCGCACCCACACGGAGACAGGAAGGGCGAGCCCCTCCGCTAAATTGTGGGCCCTCTGGACTGCCCGGATTTGGACCTCCCAGTCCGAGCTGGTGATTGCCGTCCTCCAGGCGTCCTCTGGGCTGAGATCCTCGCCATTGCGCAGTGTCGTGCAATGCCAGAGCATGTGGGGTAACGTGCACCGTCTCTCGTCACAATGAAGGTAGTGCGGCTTTATGCTGTGAATAAACTTGCTGTACACTAAAGGCGACGTGTAAGTACCCGTTTGCAGCATTCTTAAAGTGACTGATGGGCCCTCGAGAGTTGCGGGTGCGGGAGCGGAAAGCTACGCCTGGCCAATTGATAATGCTTGCAAATTTCATTAAAGGTGAGGAGCGAATCAAGCTGCCGGATGCCATCCCCAAAATTAGGTGCCGATTGCCCGTCACAGTGGGACAGTTCGCGTGCGCGGGCATGGGCAAGCTCATTGGCATTGGGGATAACAGGGTGGACATCCTTGCCCATTGAACCAGATGGATCAGTCATCGAGCCTAGCTCCAGCGTCATAAAGTGGTTTGTAGCATAGCATGGAAACAAATGAGGAGAAAGAAAAAGTAGTACACTACTTTTTCTTTGTCCTTGTTTGTTTCCATGCTATTACAAGCCTGTTTACGATGAACCAACAAGCCCATACTGGTACCCAGCATAATGTCCATGTCTCAGTTTCTTCAGGTTGGTGACGAGCAACGTCGTGATGCTTCCTTGCGATCACTCATTGACCGGCTCGAACCTGCCCCTAACGACACGTCACTCTGAGCGTTCGTCCTCTTGAATGGTACGCTGTACCGTCGTAGCATCCAGCCAGATGGCCCTGAGCTACTTTTCGTCGTGCCTAAACATCTGCGTTTAATGGTGCTACATGAGCTTCACGTCAAAGCAGCTGACGAACACCTGGGCGTATCTCACACGTACGACCGTGTCTGGCACCGCTTGTTTTGGCGCAGTCTCGCCTGGTCTGTTTGACGTTACGTGGCCTCCAGCGATAAGTGCCAACGTCAAAAGCGACCTGCCGCACCCCCTGCTGGACTCCTTCAACCGTGTCTATCCCTATCAAACCTTTTTTCAATGTTAGTTTAGACCTTCGAACTCGTTTTCCTGAGTCAAACTCTGGCAACAAATGGGTCGCCGTTGCTATAGACCATGCAGTCTGCAAGTATGCCATCACTCGAGCGCTTCACACCAGCACTGTTACTGATGTTGCCGACTTTTTGCTCCACGATGTCATTCTACACCATGGTGCTCCTCGCCAATGGCTCATGGATCGTAGCCGCTCATTTTTGTCCCAAGTAATCAACGACCTTTTACACTCTTCCTCAATGCAGCACAAGTTAACCACTTCCTACCATCCCCAAACAAAAGGCCTAAATCGCACCCTCACAGACATGCTCTCAATGTATGTCTCATCTGACCACCGTGGCTGAGACCTGGCACTACTTCACGTGACCTTCACCTACAATTCATCGCATCATGATACCGCCAGTTATTCACCTTGCTCTATATGCTGTATGGCCATATGCTCTATGGCCGTGATCTGTGGCCGTGATCCGATGTTACCACTGGACACACTACTTCTGGCTACTACACTTCCGCCAAGCAAATACGCACGTGATGTTATCGTTTGTGCCGACTGCGCACGTCAGATCGCCCGCTCTAGGCTGTCGCCTTCACAAACAACCCATAAGACCCTCTACGACAGCCGGCACATCGATGTTTGTTACTCACCCTGTTCCCTAGTTATCCTATGGTGCCCAGTTCTTCGTGTTGGCTTGCCAGAGAAGTTATCTGTAGAGCTGTGCGAATAGCAAAATTTTGGGTGCGAAGCGAATTCGAATATTGAAGTGTGAGTGCGGATCGAATCGAATATTTTTCGAATATTTCACGAATATTTCTAGAATATTTTTCGAATACTTCGAAGCAAAATTGCAGAAAAAAAAGTTAAGAGAGGATTCCTAAGCATATTCTTATGAGATAGCAACATGAAAGTGTTTCTTTTCGCTAGGTTGATGAAGCACTAGCGGGGTGGTGTTTCGTAGTTGTCTTATCAAGAATGAGGCAATGTAGAGGCCGAATTCTATTTATGTACATGATTTGGGGCAACCAAAGTGTTGCCGACAACATTTTACGCGTGATAGGCAAAGATGCCATTTCCTCAGCCTCTCCTCCTCTTTCAACTTCTGTGGAAGCCCAACTGATGTGGTGGACAAGGGTGTGCTCCCTTCATGTCCGGAGTTCCAAGTCCGCCTCGTAGACGTCGATATTAAGAACATCTGAAATTTTGGATGCTAAAAAGCTTTGGCGTCCAGTTTTTCGAACTTCCTGCCCAAATTTCAGACTTCCTGCCCAAACTTCCTGCCCAAATTGAGCCCCCAACTCTGCCACATCTTTCATCTCCATGTTGGAACTAGCGTTTTCTTGAGTTGATACATTTGCGACCATAGCAGAGCTTGAAAGGCAGCTTTGCCGCCATACGGGGGTGTGATGAGGTGAAGCATATTGAAAATCTAGGGACCGCTTCCAATCGGACGTTGACTGTGTCTTGGCAAAGTTCGACCGTAACGGAGCTTGAAAGGCAGCTTTGCCGCAATACGAAAGTGTAATGAGGTGAAGCATATTGAAAATCTGAAGGGGTCACTTTCAATCGGACGTTGACTGTATTTGTTTTTCGGAAGTTCAAATAGTAAAATTCGAGTGCGAATCAAATCGAATAGCAAACACTATTAGAAAAATATTCGAAATTTCGAATATTCACACACCCCTAGTTATCTCATTATATGGGTCCTTACCGTATCATCCACCAGGTGACGGACGTCACCTACAAGATCATGCCCATCTCTGAGACTACTCCGTCTGCAATCACACCCAGTGGTGTAGTGCTCGTCAGTACACTGACACCATACCACCCTCCTAAAGACCATGTTTAAAGTGCACCAAGATGGAGCTTTTACCATCGGGTGTAATGCTACGTAGCTAACACATCAAGAGTCAGACATTCTGCCTACAGAAGACGACAAAGAGTACTGGCCTGTCCGGTGTGTGTGCTGTCCTCCATCTTGATCGATGCTGAAGGAAATCAAGCCTCCCGTTTTGTAGAAAAAGGGGTTTATTTGCAATAAACCGCAGCCCGACTTCGTGGATTGCTGCTGTAGCGTGTGGTTCCGGAGCAGAGCATTTTTCGTCTACTTTTTTGTCTCTTTTTCCAACAAACTGCCCCGCACAAAGAAGTTCATAAAGACGTTCGATTCCAGTGGGTACAGATGTTGAACGGACCGGTTAATGGCAGTTTCACTGAGTAGCCTATAGGGCTCCTCTATTTGAATGATGTTCTATAGTTGCTAAGGCTCGCTCGACCCATGTAGAAAAGCGAGGTCCCTTTGTAACTCTGTCGTGCAAGGTGCTTATTTGGTGCTTTGCCTTGTTCTCAGCCCTGAAAGGTATACCCTTCGGACAAACGCTTCCAGAAAGGCATGATGGGCCAGCTTTTATTTCTGCTGCATTCAAGGCTCCCTGGGACGCACATTTCTACTTCGTCTTCGAGGCATGTGGTAGTAGCAAAGCTGTAGCATAGTCGGTAGAGTTATGCATACGTGGTGGTGGCCACTCATTGTCTCCACAAGTAAGCCGCTTGAACCCTGTCCACCAGTCTGTTTCCTACTGCTTCACGGCCAGATGCTCCTCTTGTTAAAGAGTAAGGAGGGCTCTGCTTTTCAGGGTTCTGCGTCATCCTTGTGTAAGAAACCAACATGCCACGAGGCTCGTATAGGCTGAAGGATAAAGCGTTCCGTATCGGTTCTTTGTTGTATTAATTCCGTAGCTTTTCCCGGAGTGGATGGCAGTACGTCGGTGTCACGATGACATCTTGAAATATTTACGCAGGCACACGGGGACCCGTGTGCCTGCGCAAATATTTCAAGATGAATATGTTCCAGCTAGGCCGAATCGCAGTTTCGCTTCAGGATGACATACCATTCTCAAGGCTTTTGGTACTCCTTTCACTTTTTCGAGATGTAACTCTGGAGGTTGCGTAGACTGCATGCCAAGAATGCGTGGATCGTTCGAAGCCGACTTGTGTAACTTCATTGAGGCATGTTATATCTCGTTGGCTTCTGACAACAGCTTGGAAGCGTTTTCAATTGAACCCACTTCTGGATTTTTATTCTTTGTCTTATGTTCCTCGGATTTCATTCCCATGATTTCTAAGTCACAGTAGTTCTCTGTAGCGATCTTATGGCCTGTCACTACCACCTTCCGTACAATTGTCTCGTTGCAATGCGTGGTGCTAGCGCAAGAGGTTGCCGGTCCACGCAGTGTCCAGCCTAAGTTATTCTCGACGGCTGAGTCTGTTCTCCAAATTCTTTGCGTTTCCCGTGCGAAATGGCCAATAATAGTCACTGCCAATCAAAGTGAAAGCGTTTGGGGTTTCAGCTTGGTCGATGTCGGCGAAGCAGCATCCTTCGAGGTCGAGCTTGTCGATGAAATCTGTACTTGGTGGTCGAGGAATGGATTGGTGACTGATCTTCGTTGTGACGAGAGCTTCAATCTGCAGTGACTTGCAACCTTGCAGTGAACTCAAGTGACGAGCACGCGCTGAAAGGTGTTCTTGTCATTTTGTCCTCCAAAATACCCCGTTGCAAGACTCTCGTGATCGAGTACTCGACAATGCAATTTCTCAGCCAATCGCTTAGTCACGAAACTCCGCTGTCTGCCTCCATCGAATAAAACTCGAACAAAGCATTGTGATGATGAAGAAGACACCGCAGCCAATGGCGCAGCCTACGACACCTTACAATGGTGCAGCCTACGACGCAAATCGAACCTTGAAGCTGAAGCCACATGTCCTCGAGGGCCGTCGGCAGCACGGGTCTCTCCATCCAAGGAACGCCATCCACGCTTGTTCGATCATGGACTCCACGACTCAACCGCTGCTGCCACTACTCATCGAATCATCCACGGACGGTGTTCATGCCTCTTCGGTGGTTCCAGCATACGATCTTCCAGGAACCGTGCTACCACTTTGGTCTGAGAATGTGCACGGGCTCTTGTCATCTGGGAACGTCGCGTATGCATCCCGTGTCCAGGACTCTCCCAATGCGTGAGCATCCAATGGACGTCGTTCAGGCTTCCTTGGACATGGATGTTGCCGTAGGAAGTACTGCTACCACCGCTTACTCCGTGGACGTGAATCCTCGCTCTTTCTGCGCCTCATCCGACAGTGCTGCGGAGCTGTTGCATACCATCGCACAACTCCGCGTCGAGATTAACACCTGGATAGCGCGGTGCTCCAAGCTGTGTCCTGCCGCTATACCATCATTGTGCGCAATGAGTGCCCTGTTAGCTGCAGCTGCCTCACAAGACCTTGAATCCAGCTCAGTCCAGAGCCGCAGAGAGCTCCGGTGTGCCCTCACACAGCTCACATACCAACTGGGCTGCTTGGCGTCGGCATACTCCGGATTTTCGCCTGCCGCCCCACCATCACTGACACTGTTCGCGAATTACCGGAGTTCCACGGTTTCCAGGACGACGCCGACAACTGGGTGGCGACCGTGAATGCTATCAGAGCTCGCGAGTGCTGTACGGATCAGTAGAAGTGGTGCGTGGCCATAGGCCTTCGAAATTGTGCCGTGGCATGGCACAGGTACGAAGGCATGAGGCAGCAATCCTGGGCGGAGTAGAGCACCAGGCTCTGCCTTTGGACCGATTGACTACCACCTCGCTGCCACCACCCTTCGAAATGGTGCCGTGGCGTGGCACAGGTACGAAGGCATGAGGCAGCAATCCTGGGCGGAGTGGAGCACCAGGCTCTGCCTTTGGACCGATTGATTACCACCTCGCTGCCACCACCCTTCGAAATGGTGCCGTGGTGTGGCACAGGTACGAAGGCATGAGGCAGCAATCCTGGGCGGAGTGGAGCACCAGGCTCATAGCTGCCTTTGGACCGATTGACTACCACCTCGCTGCCACCCCCAGTCCAACCTCACCGCTACCGAGGATGGAGCTCTGAAGGGGCACCACCTCGAGGCTGCAACTGCGCATTGCAGCTCACCTGCATACAGTGTCTCAACCTGCTCTGGGACAAACACACAACTAAGACCAGGCTCACCACCTCAGGTCACGGACTCGGCATCGGTAACTAACACAATAACATCTCTGACTGACGCCAAGATCACATCTCGTTCACAGCCATAGGAAAAGCGATCCAGACGCTCACCATCGTATGAGCACGTCACTGCGACCTCTTTGCACCAGCGACAGTTGGAGAAGTGGCCCTCACTTCACGCGAAACCTGACCTGTCTGCGAATTCTGGGAAAGAGGTCCTTCTTGTCGCATCAAAGCATGGTGCTCCGCTTTCAACGCAGTCATTGGCCGAATGTGCAGACGCTCACCTACTGCTCAGCGACATATCGCTTCATGAAGTCAAATCGATAGATGATGCCACATTCGCCAAGGGTCAGTCAGTTTCATCAAGCGGCTAGCCAAGCACACCCCAGCCATAAGAAGCCGATATCCGCCAGCCCTGCCCCCTTGCATGTGAGCTCGCTTACGACAGGAACAATGTCAGTCAGACTGCCACTGTGTTGCCTGAAGGCCACGTGGAACATGACGGAGTTGTTTTTTGCGCGAGATCCATCGCTGGTCGACCGGAGGGAGAGGCAGCGAGATCGAGATGGCTTTGGACACCCGTGGCAATCATGGCACAGGGTGCACACATGTCCGACCTCGCTAGCATCCATCGTCCAGCCATTATGTACCGACTCAAAACGCAAGCCCGGAAGAAGACAAAGTGGATGATGCGTGCCACCGCACATGGCATAAGACCAGCGTAAATGTGCGACCACAACAATACAATCAGCGCCATCAACCAGAGCCATCGTCATCGGCAGTATTGCAAGCCAGACTGCACCGCGCCCGAGACCTGCGACCGCTACGATATAGCCAGTGTCAGCCACCGGAATCATACTAGGCAAAGTTCCAACTGAAGTTCCAGCATCGCTGAGCCAGGCCACTCCGATATAGCCAGTGCCGTCCACCAGACATACTGGCGTAATAGTAGCCCAAAAAAAGACAAGAAAGTGAACACGACAAGCGCTTACTCACAACTGAAAGCTTTATTGCTTGAACAGAAAATATATATATCTAAACTTGACGCTCGGCTAATACCCGAGCATGCGCATCGTGGGCAAGGCAGGAGGCAAAAACCAGAACAAAAACACACACCCTCCAATCCCCCCCTCCCTTCCACCCAACAGGCTTTCTTTGAGTAGTATCACTTCCTTTTCCGATATGGCCAAAGAAGGATGACTAACGCTCATAGATGCCCTCGTGCTAATATGGAAAGCCTCAGCAAGCTCTCGTGTCCTGGGATCGTGGCGTTTAAACAAGATCTCCGTCGCGGGGAATTGCGCTTCGCACCGGCACTCAGCGCAGTGCATGGCCAAGTGTGTTAGGGGTCTCCCCTGCAAGGAAGACTGATGCTCTCTTAGAAGTATGTTTAAAATCGGCCTGTCTGGTCGACGCAGACGCGACTACACGACAGAGCGATGCAATAGACGACGTTAGCCCTGCATGACACGAACCTAACGTTGTGGTTAATGGAGCAACCGCACGTGCTGACGTTGTCAAGCCTGTTGCCGACCATTGAACATAGTCTGCCTAGCTTGTTACTAGCAGAGAAAACCACCCTCAGCCCAAACCGCTGGGCTGTCTTAAGCCGATGTGAGAGCGCGTGTACGTATGGCATAACAGCCATTTTATCATTTTGATTCTTATTCTGGCTGCGTACATCGATACCTTTTGTCTGTTTGATGAAGCGCTGGCAGGTGATTTGTATCACCGAGACAGGAAAGGCTGCGTTTTTTAGACGATCCACCTGCTCTTGAAAGCTGCGAAGAGCGAAATGCGTACAAGATCTGTTGACAGCGGATTTCAGACACGACAGAGCAATCCTGTTCTTCACCTGCTTATGGTAGTTCAAGAGCGGTTTAGTTGACCGGGGTGCGTACATCCAGCAGACGTGCTGTGAAGAAAAATGCAGGGATAGGTCGAGGAATTGTGAGGTGTTGTCAACCGGCACCTCACAGGTGAATCCACCGCCTCGATTGGTAAAAGCATGGTAAAAGCAAACTATTCGATTTGTACACTTCTCGTCAAAACCAAAAAAATTGTCGACATACCGAAAAACATTTATGGTTTTGTCCTGCAAATCTATCTGCAAGTCCCTGAAAAACCTTTCTCAAAAATATGTTACTAAGCACGGGGGCAACTCATGACTCTATGCACACACCCGACTTTTGCACGAAGACCTTATCCTTAAAACCCACCCCGGTGTTACTTAGGTAGAAGCTTAACAATTCCAAATAGGCCTCTACCGTGTTTCCACAGGTATTCCTGAATTCCACTTCATCGTTATCGTCAACGATGCATTCCTTCACGCATTGCATCGATAAGCCATGTGGAAGAGAGTAAACAAGGTCCTCCACATCAATGCCGATGGCCGTACAGGCGGAGCACTCTACGGTAGACAAAAGTTGAATGACTTCCCCAGAGTTACGTACAAAAACGGATCATGGACAGACAAAGAATCTAAGTGTTTCTGCAAAAAAACTGAAACTGCCAGTTGCCATGTGCCACGCTCAGAAACGATAGAGCGAAAGGGGACTCCCGGCTTTTGCATTTTAGCTGCGAAAAATAACTTCAACGTCAGCTGCATTGACCGTTTTATAGCTGCTGCCAAACTTTCCAAATTGTGCTCTCTGCACAGGTGAATTGCTTGTTTTTTCGAGTTTTTTCCAGTCACCTCAGCCTAGAGCACTGCACGGGCCTGATTTTCCAGCCCTGGCCCGGCCCGGGCCTGCTTTATGAAGCCCGAGTCCGCTTTATGAAGCCCAGCCTGGGCCCGTGGCTCCAAGCGAGGGCCCAGCCCGGGCCCGGCGTACATGACCGAACCCAACCCAAGCCCGGCCTGGGCCCGTGGTTCCAAGCCCAGGCCCGGCTCGGGCTCGGGCGTTCATTACTAAACTTATCCAGGGCGCGCGTGTTCATGACCAGGCGCAGCCCTGGCCCGCTAGAGGATATCAGTTGTTGATGATGATTATTAATGATGCCTTGCGCTTTGTAGCAGGCAATCAGATGGAAAATCCGGTGTGTACATGCATCGAAATGTTGCTTTGCCCGCTGTGGTAGCTCAGCGGTTAAGCAGTTTCGCTGTTAAGTCCCAGGACGCGGGTGCGATTATCGCGGCCACGGCGTCCGTTTTTTGATGGGGGAGAAATGCAAGAACACCCGTGTACTTATTTTTAGGTGCATGTTAAAGAACTCCAGGTGGTCGAAATTAATTCAGTCCCCACTACGCTGCGCCTCGTACTCATATTGTGGTTTTGGCACGTAATACCAAGGAATATAAATGGAATGTTGTTGATATGGCACATGGCAAGTCATTACAATAACAGTATAGTGAAAATAAAACATAGCAACGAAATTTATTTAAAAGAAGTGTACAACTAACATGAAAAAGCGGATAGAAGAAAAACCCGGGACATTTTCTGTAATGCTCTTGTCTACACTCACGTTGGAAACAGTAATTACGAAATTTTTAAAAGGGGCTCCTTATTAATAGTCTGTTGGAGCAAGATAAAAAACGTTAACTCTTTCGCTACCGCGCCTATTCAAATCGTTCAATTTGAACGATGCATTTCAAGTTTGAATTCTCGCGCCATCGCGCAGTTTAGGGGCACCTAGCGCCATCTAGGTAAGAAAGTGGGAAACACACGAAGGGATCTGCGATGTTTTGCTTGTTTTTTGCAACGGGGAAGTTTTCTCTCGCCGCAAAAAGTTTCGGGTTGCTGTGCGCGCGCGTCGGCGTCGTCATCGCGTGTAGGCGTTCCCAAAAGACGACGCGTTTCTCGCGAATCCAGCGCATCAACAGTCGATTTTGAGGATGTAATCAGCATCAATGAGTCTGGAGAAGATGTTCACTCATCAGATTTCAGCACCGATGACGAGGATGGGTCGTCAAGATTCTTGGCACGGGCGAAAGACTTGTTCCCCCTCCTTCACCACCAAAAAAGTCCGAACACAAGCCCCAGGTGCAAGAAAAACGCTGGAATTGCAAGCTCTGCTATGACAAACGAAAGACACAGATGAAAACAGCAGTTTTGTGTCAGCCATGCGGCGTCTATCTTTGTTTCATCCCGACGATGGACTGCTTTCGAGAATGGCACGAGAGGCACCCTCACTAACTTTCTTCTTCGTGGGAAGAACAGTTTTTAGCAATAATTTTTTAAACTTGTACAACCTTTTTGCAACATAAGAAGCTACAAATTGTATATCTTGAATTTTTTTTAACCTCATTATTTTTTAAGTTATCCTCTTTTTAATGTCTTAAATGATTAATTACTGTATAAACTTTTCTTTATAAACATTTTTTTCATTAGTATGTGTAATAAATATATGTACAACAATTATGTTATTGGGCAGAGCGTTCTTTTAGCTATTTGCTACCAAACAATGTAAATAAGGCGTTAGTATCTAGCTGGAAAAAATTATTTTTCACACCTAGTAAAAACGGCCCCTTTGCCCGCGGTAGCGAAAGAGTTAACGTTATATATGGTGAACAGCCACCAAAAGCAAATGAAATATAATTCGTTCATATTCTAACGTCGTCACGGAAATGCTATCGCCATGTACAGTACACGCGAGCGCACGGCCGGCGATCAGCGGAGCGCTAACTGCTGGCGAGATTTGGAAACGCGGAGCATGCGCGTAGGATCACAAGGGCGGTTCATGTCCCGCGTTGTCTGCTATTTCTTCGCTCCAGCGCTCGGCGCGCGCTAGCGAAATTCTATACTTCTGCGGTTGGAAGGACAAGCTAGCTATGATCTCTGCATCGGGAATAAATTTCCTTGTCTGTTATAAAAAGCGGCCGGCTGGTGCGAGCAGCATGTTGAAAGCTTACGACTGACTCATCGGTGAGCGCTTACAAGAATAGATTGTTGGGCTAGTTGGTGATTCACTGTGAGGGAAACTGTGCAAAAAAAAAAAAAACGTCGACAAAGGGAGAACAGAACATCACAAGCGCGTGCACTTGTGCGGTTCTGTTTTCCCTTTGTCGACGTTTTGTTGGGCAGTTTGCCTCATATTGAGCAATTATACTAGATTATGCAAGTGACAGGCTTCGTTATCACTTTCACAGAATTCCACAGCTGGGGGCGCCAGTCGAAATTCGGCCGCTGAGGCCGCGAATCGCATCTCATCAAAACTGGCGAAAAACCAGAGCAACAAAACAAACCACACCTTTTTTTCTGCCTGCTGATTAGCCGATGAGGCGCAGGTAGAGTGGCGGCTACATGAATCGCACCGCTGAAAGACGGAAGCGCTGTCCAGTGCTCGCCGAGGGCAGGGGCGGAAAGTAGCAGACGAACAGCGGCAAACACCACCCTTTTGCCTTTATGTGCGTGCGCCGCGTTTACAAATCTTGCCGCCAGTTTTGCGCCACGCGGGCCGCCGGCCACGCGATCGCGTATTTCCACTAACAGTGGACCGCAGTGTACAATATAATTATATAATCAAGCAAATTGGCACAGAATGCCTTACACCATGCAAGGCATAACGTTCGCGTGTGCTCGAAGGCCCAACTTAGGCCTTTTAATGAGCGGGCCTGAGTCCTGCTCGGCCCGCAGCCTCAAGCCCGGGCCCGGCCCGGCCCAGGCCCGCACATTCAAGCCCGGCCTGGGCCCGCCAGAAAACGCTTCGGACGGCCCAGGCCCGTGCGGTGCCCTACCTCAGCCTCTTTGAAGTTCTTTGCCACAGCTGCCCACGCTTTCTCAGCGAACGCGGACTCTTCCAGGACCACGAAGGGGCCTTCCTTATCTGACACAAGTAACCGTGCTCCCTTTGCAGCCAAAGCAGAGGATAATGAGCTTAAGGATCTGTCCCTCCCGCTCACCGCTCTGGACCTAGCAACGACATCAATGCACTCTGAAACAAAGCGGTCCCTCTTTTCATCAGCCACAAAACGTGCAACATTCCACGTCAAGGCTAACTGTTCTACAGTCTTCAAAAGGGTGTCTAAACAGTATTTTGGACCGAGACCCAGCACTCTTTTTCTCACGGTTATTCAAGGGCACATTTCCTAGCACCAGGCAGGGCGGTGAGGGCGGCAGGGTGGTGAGGGCGGAAAAACCCTAGCACCAGGGTTTCTTCTTCAGCAGGCCTGCACTTCTTGGGTTGGATGCACATTGTTCCACAGTAGCTCAGTGAGTCTTTTCGTCTGGGCAGTCCACTGTCGAAACAGACCCATGTTCAGCCTACCCGTTCTCGGAAACACGCAGGCCACCTTCAAGCTGTCTCTGAAGTGTCGCTCCTGGCTTTTGCACTCGGCACGAACCATCTTGCACATCCTCGTCACATGGCAGGGTGAAGGGTGCAGAAACCCGAACATACCTTGAAGCTCGGGTGGGCAAAGTCGTCTTCGGAGATGCCAAGTGTACACTCGAGCCTTGCACGCGCACAAGGCCACAACGGGCGCCAAGGTAGCAGGATTAGTGAGGTCTAGATTTGGGAACACATAAAAGAGCTCACGGAACTAGAAATAAAGTGAAGGAAAACGGAAAGGCAAGCCTGTTGGTACTGATTCATAATGGCGTAATAGTGACGCAAGAAAAGACGAAGACAAGAAAGTGAACACCGCAAGCGCTTACTCACAACTCGAAGCTTTATTGCTTGAACAGAAGATATATATCTAAACTTGACACTCGACTAAACTTGACGCTAGACTAAAGTCCAAAGGCTGCAGCATTCCAGTGAGGCCGCCTGGAATCACGGCTATGTCTGTGCCGACACGGCGCATCTGTTCCTTCACCTTATCGGTAAGGTGACCGCGGAAACTGTCTAACACTAAAAGTGACCGTTTGGCCAACAACGCTCCCGGTTGGTTTTGCCAAACACACTTCACCCAGTCGAGCACCAAGTCATCGTTCGTCCACCCCTTTTCTTGGGCTCGAACTATGACTCCCTTGGGGAACACTTCGTTGGGAATCCTTTTTCTTTTCAACACAACGTACGGGGGTAGCTTCCGCCCGTCCGCGGTCACACAAAGGCGCTCAGCGCCGGTAATCCGCACGGCGGCGCTCTTTTTGCCTTTCAGTTTGACTGTGTAGTTTTCCGGGCAGTCGAACCACACAGGAGTTTTATCTGCGTTCGCTATTTGAGACAGTAGATAATTATGTTGATTGCGAAGGCCGATGACATATTTGTGAAAACTAAGGTGTAGTCTTCTGGCAGCCGCTGGCACAACGTAGTCCTTCACCAAAAGGAGAGATCCTTCGTTTTCAGAAATCGTCGCACCCAGCCAGCGCTAGCCTTGAAAGTCCCCGCCGGTGCATTCTTCGCACGTGCCAAGTCTATTGCCTTCAGCGCAGCATGTCTGTTGTTAGTGCATATCCATCGTTCCGCATTTCTGTCACATAGCAGAACAGCTCTTCTTCTAGTTCCGGAAGCTTGCATGGCTTTCCTCGGAAAGCGTGCGTTTTGCTGTTCGTGTTTTCCAGAGCTTCCTTTTGTGCGCATCATCTTCGAATGCACTTTTCGTCGACGTCGAATTTCCTGCCGGCGGCACGTTTCCCGTGCTCCTGCACAAACTCGACCACCTTTAACTTGTAGCCAGCCGTGTAGCTATTCAGGTGCTTGCCCATCGTGCCACAACGTGAACGCTCGGCAGAAGACAAGCACGAGAGACAATACGACGTGCACAACTCCTGCAAATGGCCGGCCGAACTGCACAAGTTGGCGATGCTAATGCCGATATGGAGAGCGCGTTTGTATAGTTGTGCGAGACACGAAGGATAAAATCTCGGTTTAACCTTTAGGCAACGAGTGTATGATCACTACTCTAATAGTTAAAATATTTAGCTAACTATATGAACACCTTAGCACGAAGAAAGTTCAACAAAATATACTAGTGACGTACTGTACCTGTAAACCCGCTGTAAACTTTAATGATGATGGTTGCATTTTTTCGCGCCATATCTATTGACGACATTCAAAAGCTCGCATGCACACATGCATTTTGAATACTTGTGGGTTAACGAAGGTGTGGGTGCGGCCATTACGCGGATTTTTTTTTTCGAGTATGTACTTAATAAAAACGGGGTGGGGCCCATACACTGGTGCGGCCCTTACACGCGTTTATATGGTATGTACTTTGAAAAAGCTGCTGTGGCTGTCAACAAGAATTTATTTTGCGTGAAGAAAGGCAATGCAAGAGTTAAATGTAAAGCAGTAGAACTGTACAAGCGCTTAGATCTTCTTAAAGGGACCGACAACTGTCTAGAATATGAAATGAGTTGACTCCACTAATGTAAAGATTGTCCGTCGCACTGACTCAAACCAACCCTGTTTTTTTCGTGAGAGATGGATTTATATTTTTATTTCTTAATTGAAAGTCGCAAAAAATGACCTGTGGCGCCTCTGGCAGCAAAGACATGAATGATCTAAGTGTCACAAACATCAAATCATCCTTGGACATCAAATCATTAGCATTTCGCAGAAAAATCTCTCGGTTATGCCTCTTTCATAAATTGTATTACAACTTCCCACACTTACGTGACCTGCTTCTTTTTCCGCCAAACCGCACTTCACGCCGCCTGTCCCTCAGTCTTCAAAGAATTCATGGCTCTACTACTTCCGTCAACAACTCCTTCCTGCCATTAGCCATTGCAGAATGGAATAGCTTACCTGACCTTGCTGTCACTGTACGTGACCCCACCAAATTTCGAAACGTACTAACTAATTTATTGAGTGCTGCTGCGTAACGTATTCTGAGTTTTTGTTTTTCTTTTTTTTGTAGCACATTATTCTACCTGTGTATTTTGACTGTATTGTAGTTTCACCTCGTTCCTTTGTATGTGTTACTTTTATTGTATTTTTAATGACTGTTTGAACGCTCCTTTTCTCTTATGTATGCTCCCCCCTTATGTAATACCCCAACAGGGGCCTTTAAAGGGACCCTGAAACGGTTTTGACGATTTTGTACGAACACATTGAGCCGGTAGAGCAAGTCCTAAGGATCATTTACAGACCGATTTAAGCTTTGCGCGTAAACTGTGTAATTTATTACAAGGCTTTAAAGCTGCGAATCGCCACCGCTCACAGCGGCTCAGCCAAACGTGTTTTCAAACCGCCCACTTCCAGTGCGTGTCGTATTGGAAGCGCGACGTCACGCAGGCGGCTGATCTGATTGGATATGTCCAGTACACGTCACTGAACCTCCTGTGGGCAGCGAGCGTCGTCTGCCTGTGTTACAACCTACTCCGTGTTGATGTGAGCTGAGCGACAGTGTTTATCTCGAGGTTTCTTTTCTTGGGCATAATTAATTGCCCTAGCCGTGTTGTGTACCACATATCTAGCAGTTTCTAGCAATTGGTGACTTCTAAAGCTGCGACATCGTGCAATGTTCGTGAGGCATCTGGCGAACGGAATCCCTTCAGCTCGTCGCTGCAATAAGCGTCGCGCTCTCGCTATCCGTTCAACGCCACGATCCACGTTTTTGTGGCTGTAACTTCACCGCTGAAGACACAACCACATTGCCCGAGTTTACGCTTATCGGTGATCGTTCTCGAATTATTTTTGTTTGTCCGCATGTTTTTGCAGATTGTCGCCGTACAGGAGAATAAAATAAGATCTGCTGGTTGTGTGGCGGCACCTGTCGGAGCAGATATCAACCACTCCGCGAGCTTCGTCTTTGTTGGGCCTCCGAGATTGCGCGCAACCCGTCGGCGCACAATATCTAAGGCCATGACTGGGCGAAGTGATCGCCGGCGATGTCAGGGTGTGAGTTGAGGGTGCAAGGCAGTGGTGAGGAGGAGGGTATAAATATAAATTCTGTAGTGGCCTTAGTACACAGTGCGTCGCTTAATTTCTGGTGCGAATGATTTGGGGATGCTCCTGCCTAAACGCTCACAAAACTTCAAAAAACCGTTTCAGGGTCCCTTTAAGGGTTAATAAATGATGATGATGATGATCTGATGAAGACGGCCACGTGACCGTTGATTGCTGTACACGGTCGACGATTTTTTTGTTAGTATTGAAATATTGTTCGTTTCTTTATATTAAAAGGTATTACTCCATAATAATGTACATATAGGCCTGCATTAGTAGTATGCATTACAGTGGCACTGCCTTCGCGTGGCGTAATGATCCCATGCTCGTTAGCGCGTCTTTAGCAACCTTTCAGCGTAGTCATGCAACCGTACACGCAGTTTCCAGGTCGCTAAGGTTTTGGAGCGACATAGTTTTGCTACCTACACTTCGTCTCAGAAATGACGCGCGTGGCTACTCGGTGCGGCTGTGCATATGCACAGTTACGTTTTCGATTACTTGGCTTGGCTCATGCATCGAGAGAGTAACGACGCCGGGACAAGTAATCCATGACACAGGCGCAGGCAACCTTGGGCGCAGGCGCACACAACGCTGTACAAATACCGGGAAGGTGTATAAAGCCACACATCTCATTGTAACAGCTTGCTATTTGCAAGAATGGTTGGAAAGCTCAAAATAAAGGTGGTTAAGCATAGTTACAGTAACTCCTGCGAAAGCAGAACAACGACAGCTTTCACAAGGGCTAGCAGCATCGCTATCAATTCTCAGCGTTGCTGGAGCAAGCCTCCACGCGTGTTTGGAGCCTTTCAGATCGTAAAATACTGCTTATTAAATTACTACGTGCTTTTCGGATAAACCACTGCAGCTACAAACGCTATGAAGGGTGAGCTTCCTGTCGCGCCGTAAAAAACTGTGTCGAGAAAAATCAGTTGTCGGTCCCTTTAAGCTCGCCCGAGATATCGCAAACAGTGATAGTGCTGCGCTGAATGTTTTCTTTAGCGTTAAGACGCATAAACCTGATGCCCCATTTCGTACCATTGTGAATGAACGGGGCATGTGGCAGCATTGCGTCAGTAAGCTCCTGCTTAAAACCCTGAATAACCTCGAGATAACTGATCCGTTCCTCATGAAAAGTTCCGTTGATGTAGTGAACTTTCTTGAAAGCAACAGTGACATTGGTTTTGCTTTTTCTGAAGAGCTCTTTTATGCGGTGCCCCATAGTGAACTGTTTCTCGCAGTTAAAGACTGCATTGATGAAAATGGTGCGGTTGCTTTCCAAAATGCCGCAGGCATGTTAGTAGGAAACCTTTTAGCCCTTTTAGAATTTTACCTTCAGGCCACTTTTATCGAATTTGATGACCAGATTTACCTTCAGAAGAAAGGCATCTGTATTGGTTCATGTATTGCGCCTGTGTTGTGTCATGTCTTTTTATCATCCATCGATCGCTCTTTACACGATCGTTTTAATTCTTCTAACAATGACAAGGTCCTTAAAGTTTTTCGTTACGTGGACGACTTCTTAGTTCTCTTTAGTATGTGTTCATCCTCATGTGAGCATGCGCTGAAGTAGTATGTTCTAGATGATTTTAGAAATCATGGGAAAGGGCTAACCTTCACTTTTGAACGTCCAGAAGAAAGTAAGCTTCAGTTTTTAGATTTGCAATTGACGTTCAACGAAAGTCATTTTTGCTGGGCGTACTCTCCGCGTGCACAAAAAGAGTTCCTTCCGTACAATTCAGCTCACTCAAAAACAGTAAAGAGAGGCATCGCAACTCTCTGTTTAGATTCAGCACTTCGGAAGTCGTGTATTCACAAGGTGCAGGATAGTTTTAACCTTCAATTGGGGAGGCTGTTGTCAGCCGGCTTCCCTGGGTTGGTCGTCTTGTCTGTTGCTGAGACGCTTCTTAAGAAGATGAAGCACTGTTGCTACTTAGATGCCGCGAAGCCCCTGGCGGGCGTTTAGAGGCCAGAGGTGGTTCCGTACATGCACAAGGTCGCACATAGCCTGAAAACAGTGGCTAGCCGGTTCAACGTCCCGTTGGCTTTCTCAGCTCCCCAGAAGCTCGCTCAGCTGAGTCGTCGCACCACCTGTATGGAGGAAAAGGGAGGCTGTAAAAAGAACCATAAACGACGTTTCATTCAGTGTGCCAACAATGTCATGTACGAGATTTCCCTGACCTGCGGCAAAGTATATATCGGCCAGACAGGGCACTGCCTCAATGACCGGCTCAGGGAACACGCAAGAAATCTAATTAACAAGGAGAGAAGTCACCTTGTCGACCACTGCATGACATGCCCGAACTGTGAACCACGTTTCCGATGCGCCAAAATTGTAGGCAGAGGCAGACAAGAAACGGCTTGTGAAACGTTGGAAGCGTTTCTAATCAGAAAAGCAAGTGAGGAGTGTGTCAGCAACACTTCCATTGCGCTGTATAAAGCAGGGATGCAACAGCTGCGCCAATTGCGCCAATTTGATACAATTCCTTATTTTTGCACCCAAGCTGAGTGAAAACCGTGAAATTGGTTAAAATTGCGCCACGCTGTGCCAAAGTGTCCGACTAGCTTAAAATTTTCTCAGTTGTGCAAATTTGAGCAAGAAATGGAGGCCACGTTCGTCATCTGCGATGTGGGCATCGTCATCCAATACAGACACGCAAACCCTAACCCTAACCCCTCGTGAAAGAAAAAAAAAAAACTCAGTTTCACCGCAAGGACGAAGCAATGAATGCGATAGCAACAAATTGTAATGTTATACAAAGTGAGGCTGGCAGCAAACTCTTTTGTATCCAATCTCGCGTAACTCTACAAAACGTTGGTGTAAGAGAATACGGCTGCTCCAGGGAAAGATGCTCTTTCTGCACGTGTCTTCGCATTCATCAACAATCAGGCTATTTGCTGACGATTGTGTCATCTACCGCATAATAACTAACCCTCATGATTCATCACTACTTCAATCGGATCTTGACAACATTACATCTTGGTACTCACTCTGGTCAATGAAACTGAATATTAACAAATGTAAAATAACGAGGATCTCTCGAGGAAGTACTGACTGCACTAGCCCTGTTTATTCAATGACTAATTTTCAGTTGTCTTCTGTCAATACTTACAAATATCTAGGTGTTCACATAGATAACAATTTAACATGGAATAGTGATATCAGTTATGTGATTAACAATGCTAACCGCACTCTCGGCTTCTTGCGTCGTAACTTTTCATTAGCACCTGTTTCATTAAAACTTCTTCTTTACAAAACACTAGTGAGATCTAAACTCAAGTACGCCTCATCAATCTGGGATCCTCATTCTTGTTTACTTGTTAATGCACTAGAAGCCATCCAAAATCGCTCAGCTCGTTTCATTGTTGCTAATTACTCCCATACTGCTAGCATCTCATCAATTAAATCTTCTCTGGACCTTCCTACCCTTTCTAACAGGAGGAAGCAGGCCCACCTATGTCTCTTCCACAAAATTTTTGCATGAATTCTGAAATAAAACGCACATTGTTCTCGTCACCTTCTTACGTTTCATCTCGCATCGACCATAACTTCAAAGTCCATGTGCCATTCTGCCATACCAACATGTACTTCCACTCCTACGTGCCGAAGACTTCATCCGAATGGAACCACCTTCCTGCCTCCATCGCCAGCAGCCCTGATCATGCATAATTCTAGACTGCCATCTATAACTTGTTACCACTCCTCTCTGTAATGCCGCAAATGGCATTGAGAGTATTTAAATAAATAAATAAATAAATTGAGAGCGCAGCACATAGCAGGATATACGAGCCGCCCTCTGATGGCTGCCGAGATAGCGCGCGCGCCAGCGATTGCGACCGTGCCCTTAGAATCAAAGTTCAAAAGTTGCTGCTCGAGCGGCAGCCCTCCTCCCCTCCCCCGCCCCCCTCTCGCGTCTTTTCATGCTCGTTCAAGATGGGCGGGGTGTTTCCTCTATGCTTTGATGGCAGGCTTCCCGAGCGGAGTAGTGTAATCGCATACGCCCTCCGAGCGACGGAGATGGGCTGGCTCGTTTGATATCTGCTTCAGCCGCGTTCGTCGCCCGCATACGCATGCTTTTACCCGCGGTAGAACATACTATGCGCAGGGATATGTTATCAATTTGGACTTTATACGGGAGATGACGGCAAAAACTCGTCGAGAGTGTCCATATAGTTGCTATCGCAATAGAAGAAGACAGTAGTTCTCAAATTTCCTGATGCTTGTTTTATTGCGTGCAGAACGCTTTTTAAGCCACTTTTGCCGCAGTGCACTGGTGTCCTGTGGAAAAACACACCGAGATTTAGAAGGGGCTATTAGTACTAGCTGTCAGGCGCATAGCACATTTTGTTCCTTAATTACTCATTCGTGCTCGCGAGTACTAGTATGATCGTTGATGTCTACAAAATTATTGGCAATCATTTGGAGCTGCTGTGTATGTCATTTCTGCGGCCTTGAGAAGCAATAGACAAAAGCGTATGCCAGTTTTCTTTTTCGCTACCCCCACTTGCTCCTGCTTTACGAATCTCCCAAATTTCCAGGTTGCCAGGTTCGCAGGTCCACATTAGCATTTCCTGCAAATGCTAATGTGGACTTAGTCATTGTTTGTACTGTGAGGTGGCTCAACACACTGCTTATATTGAAATAGCGGTGTTCAGGTGCACTGTGCACGAATTAGCTGATGTTGAATGGTTTTACATAATTTTGTTTTCTTTTATAACAATAAGCCTTTGTCATACTGCTCCAAGTTTGGGATTTGGGGCTCAAAAATTCAGGTTTTTTTTTTGCGTAACCTGCTCCAAATTTGGATTTTTGTGCTCCAAAAGCAACATTTTGCTGCTCCAAAAATTGCACCAAATCCTATTTCGGCTGTTGCATCCCTGATAAAGCTGAAATTGATTTTCTTTCGCGACATGTACGACTTTTCCGAAGATTGTTGCGACAATGCGCCTGCACAGCCTGTTGGTATATATATCTGGAGATCTGCCTTCAATAAATCAGTTGTTAGTTTGCGCCTGTGCTCGTCTGGTCTTCTCTTGTGTTGTGTGGTGTTCCGCTTTTAACGATGGTTCCCGTATTACACCATTATGAATCGGTACCAAGTAGCTCGCCTTTCCGTTTTCCTTCACTTTATTTCTAGTTCCACGAGCTCTTTTAAGTGTTACCAAATCTAGACCTCACTAATCCTGCTACCTTGGCGCCCGTTGTGGCCTTGTGTGTGTGCAAGGCTCGAGTGTACACTTGGCATCTCCGAAGACGACTTTGCCCACCCAAGCTTCAAGGTGTGTTCGGGTTTCTGCACCCTTCACCCGGCCATGTGATGAGGATGTGCAAGATGGTTTGTGCCGAGTGCAAAAGCCAGGAGCGACACTTCAGAGACAGCTTGAAGGTGGCCTGCGTGTCTCTGAGAATGGGTAGGCTGAACATGGGTCTGTTTCGACAGTGGACTGCCCAGACGGAAAGACTCACTGAGCTACTGTGGAACAAAGTGCGTCCAAGTCTTCAGGTCGCCAAGAAGTGCAGGCCTGCTGACGGGAAACCCCTGGTGCTAGTAAATGTGCCCTTGGATAACTGTGAGGAAAAATTGCTGAGTCTCGGTCGAAAATACTGTTTAGACACCCCTTTGAAGACTGTAGAACAGTTAGCCTTGACGCGGAATGTTGCACGTTTTGTGGCTGATGAAAGGAGGGATCACTTTGTTTCAGAGTGCATTGATGTCGTTGCTAGGTCCAGAGCAGTGAACAAGAGGGAGGGCTCCTTAAGCTCATAATCCTCGGCTTTGGCTGCAGAGGGAGCACGGTTACTTGTGTCAGATAAGGAAGGCCATTTCGTGGTCCTGGAAGAGTCCGCGTTCGCTGAGAAAGCGTGGGCAGCAGTGGCAAAGAACTTCAAAGAGGCTGAGGTGACAGCAAAAAACGAGCACTTGACCTGTGCAGAGAGCACAATTTGGAAAGTTTCGCAGCAGCTATAAAACGGTCAACGCAGCTGACGTTGACGTTATTTTTCGCAGCTAAAACCCACAAGCCGGGAGTCCCCTGTCGTTCTATCGTTTCTGACCGTGGCACATGGCAACTGGCAGTTTCAGTTTTTTTGCAGAAACACTTAGATTCTTTGTCCGTCCATGATCCGTTTTTTGTACGTAACTCCAGGGAAGTAATTCAATTTTTGGCTACCACAGAGTGCTCCGCGTGTACGGCTATCAGAATTTATGTGGAGGACCTTTTTTACTCCCTTCCACATGACTTATTGATGCAATGCGTGAAGGAATGCATCGTTGACGATAACGGTGAAGTGGAATTCAGGAATACCTGTGGAACCACGGTAGAGGCCTTTTTGGAATTGTTAAGCTTCTACCTAAGTAACACCGGGGTGGGTTTTAAGGATAAGGTCTTCGTGCAAAAGTCGGGTGTGTGCATAGGGTCATGAGTTTCCCCCGTGCTTAGTAACATATTTTTGAGCAAGGTTTTTCAGCGACTTGCAGATAGATTTGCAGGACAAAACCATAAATGTTTTTCGGTATGTCGACAATTTTTTTGGTTTTGACGAGAAGTGTACAAATCGAATAGTTTGCTTTTACCATGCTTTTACCAATCGAGGCGGTGGATTCACCTGTGAGGTGCCGGTTGACAACACCTCACAATTCCTCGACCTATCCCTGCATTTTTCTTCACAGCACGTCTGCTGGATATACACACCCCGGTCAACTAAACCGCTCTTGAACTACCGTTCCTTCCACTCTAAGCTGGTGAAGAACGGCATTACTCTCTCGTGTCTGAAATCCGCTGTCAACAGATCTTGTACGCATTTTGCTCTTCGGAGCTTTCAAGAGCAGGTGGATCGTCTAAACGCAGCCTTTCCTGTCTCGGTGCTACAAATCACCTGCCAGTGCCTCATCAAACAGACAAAAGGTATCGATGTACGCAGCCAGAATACGAATCAAAACGATAAAATGGCTTTTATGCCATACGTACACGCGCTCTCACATTGGTTTAAGAAGACAGCCCAGCGGTTTGGGCTGAGGGTGGTTTTCTCTGATAGTAACAAGCTAGGCAGACTATGTTCAATGGTCGGCAACAGGCTTGATAACGTCGGGACGTGCGGTTGCTCCATTAACCACAAAGTTAGGTTCGTGTCATGCAGGGCTAACGTCGTCTATTGCATCGCTCTGTCGTGTAGTCGTGTCTGCGTCGACCAGACAGGCCGATTTTAAAGATACGTCTAAGAGAGCATCAGTCTTCCTTGCAGGGGAGACCCCTAACACACTTGGCCATGCACTGCGCTGAGTGCCGGTGCGAAGCGCAATTCGCCGCCATGGAGATCTTGTTTAAACACCACGATGGCAGGACACGACAACTTGCTGAGGCTTTCCATATTAACACGAAGGCATCTATGTGCGTCAGTCATGCTTCTTTGGCCATATCGGAAAAGGAAGTGATACTACTCAAAGAAAGGAGGTAGCCTGTTGGGGGGGGGGGGGTTGGAGGGGGTGTGCTTTTGTTCTGATTTTTGCCTTACTCACGATGCGCATGCGAAGGAATTAGTCGAGTGTCGAGTTTAGATATCTTTTTCTGTTCAAGCAATAAAGCTTTCAGTTTTGAGTAAGCGCTTGTGGTGTTCACTTTCTTGTTGTCTTTTCTTGCGCTACTATCACGCCATTATAAATCAGTACCAACTAGCTCGCCTTTCCGTTTTGTTTCACCAGACATACTTATGGCAGATTCACGAGCCAAGTCGCAGCTTGGTCGGGACCGACCACCGCGATGCAGCCAGCACCGCCCTCCAGCAACATTGTCGACAGCTCAGCCGACAATGCTTGCAGTTATGGCCGAGTATGGTGAGGAAGAACGACACCAGGGGGCTCTGGCGTGAGGGCAGGATGCGCAAAGAGGAGGACACGAAGGCTCAAAATAGAACAGCCGGCCCGCAGCAAGGTTGCTGTCTCTGTCTCTCATTCCTTTACAGCATTTACTTTCTTGGCCAGCTGCCCAAGCAACGGTTGTTTGCAGGTATACCCGCCGTTTGTAATTGCTAGTTTCAGTCATTTTGAATTGAAGCGGTGTCGGTGATGTCTGGGGACCGGTAGTCGATTTCAGTATCTGAGGGTCGCACATTGTTTTAGCATGGTACTGGTTACACTTTGTACAAGTAACGCTCCTCCTGCAATTTTTTGCCAAATGATGCTGCAAAGTACAACGGAAGCAGCGACCGACACTTAGTAGATGTTTCTTCTTTCGTGTCGCACTGCTCTGTATTATGGGTGATCGAGTCACAGAAAAAGGAGGCGTTCTCTTGAGGAACTGGGTTTGCGGATGAATTCAAACACTCCGTGGTTGAACGTTTGAGGCGAGAAGAGGATGTCGCGCTACTGCGAAAATCGTCAACTTGGGACTTGGACGTGTCTTCTCTTACAGAAACACGCAGGACTGTTTTTTCTCTAACCTCTATTTCCGTTGGAATAAAAAGCAGCAAAGACTGAATGCTCGCCTTCTGTTTCTGGGTATGCTGCCCTTGTTGGCCTGTGCTTGCACCTTGTCCTGTTGCTCTGTACTTTGGCCTGCGATTGTCTTGTTGAAGTCAAGGACTGTCTTGAGGAAGCAACTTCAGGAGGATGGGATAGAGCATTGTGGAATAACTGTCTTCCGATACTCCAAGAGTCTTGAGGGCGGGCGTCTGGGACTGCACCGTGTCGTAGAGGCATCAAAGTCCTCCAGGATCGTTAGATTATCGAACTGGTTGCATGTCGATGAGTCGCTGCATGTGAGCCTGAATTATCACGTCGGTCTTGGCAAATTGTTGTTTCAAAATGTCCAGGGCTTCACAGTAGCAGCTTGCAGTTGCTGGAAATCCAGCGATAGCCAATGCTGCGTCGCCAGTCGAGAGTGAATGTAGATAGGTGAACCTGTCTACGTCAGTGAGTCCACCATTGTGGATCATTTGGTTGAATTCCTCCTAAAAAGGTGTCCACAATGACGGTTGGCCATCGAACTTCATGAGGTCGATTTTCGGAAGTTGGACGGCGGGCTGGTGCGTGCGTTGCACGGGTTCGGTTGGTGTCCGGTAGTGCGCGTTTCTGGAACTCCTTAAACTGACACAGCCTATACTTGAGTTTTGCGGACGTCGCTGTTGCTCGATCGTTATATTCCACAACCCGGTCAAACTCTGCCTCCGTTTCCGTGGTTGACAGCAGATCGACAATGGCGGAGTCAGTTGCTTCCACTTCGGTGTGAAGTTGGGTGAGGCGTTCGTTGAGGATGCAAAGGTGCTCTTCTGTAACAGTGTCTTGAGTGAGCGTTGCTTCGATCTCGTTGAGAAGGCGCATTAATTGCGATCTCTCGGCTTTGCGCTTCAGCTTGAGAGCTTCCATGTTCGACTCCGCATTGAGCAGCTATAGGTCGGTACGTTGAATCGGTAGACAGGAAGGTGATTACCTTGGGGCCATTGATGTGGTTCACTGTACCAAAGGGTTTCAGCACCACTTGAAGGAAATCAAGCCTCCTGATTCGTAGAAAAAGGAGTTTATATTTACAATAAACCGCAGCCCGACTCCGTGGGTTGCTGCTGTAGTATGTGTTCTGGAGCGGAGCGTTCTTCGTCTTCTTCTTTGTCTCTCTTTTTCCAATAGATGCTGTGCACATTAGTGTAGCAAATACAGTTTAGAAGAACTTGTTGCTGGGTGGGTTGGTGCATCTTAATACAAAAGGCATAACTGCGCTACCTGACAAACACGCAACAACAAGCTGCTATCTGTGACATTTCTGGCCCACTAACTTATATCTGCAACAAAATGTTGGAGACTGGCATTTTCCCTGACAAAATGAAGGTTGCGCGTGTTGCTGTCATTCATAAAGGTGGCAGTAAAAATAACCTCAATAATTATCGACCAATATCGGTACTGCAGCTTTTTTCAAAAATCGCAGAGCGTTGTGATCAGATTAGTTTGCCGTTCCGGCGCCAGGGGGCGTCGATGTTGCAATGAAATAAATACGGCGCACATGACCAGCCAGTCAGTGTGTGGAACCCGCCAACGTACGTGTGTGTGATTCGGTCCGGCGACCGGCATGGCCCAGGACTACGCGGTTATCACAAGTGGCGACGAAGATGGGATGAAGGCCTTCAGCTAGGCATCGCTCAGACGGAGGGAGTCAACGTCGTGAAGTCTACGGAAGACCTGGTAAGCCAATATCACGAAGCCTTTTTGGAGCAGCTTGGCACGTTTCACGGCGTTGCAGCTTCTATATCCGTACAAAAGGGCGCGAAGCCACGTTTTGTCAAGGCACGTCCGATACCATTTGCTTTGCGTGATTGAGTTTTTGAAGAACTACAGAGGATGGAACGGGAAGGCGTTATTAAACCGGTGAAAACTTCTCAGTGGGCCGCGCCCATCGTTCCTGTATTGAAGCGCGACGGCCGGGTTCGGGTCTGCGGCGATTTTAAGACTACCATAAACCCGGTGACAGTCGTTGAGTCCTACCCTATTCCTAGGATTGAGGAACTTTTTGCGCGGCTTACAGGGGGCAAGAAGTTCACAAAGCTTGACTTGCAAGACGCCTACCAGCAGGTCCCACTCGATGAGGAGTGCCAAGAGCTAGTCACCATTAACACTCCGAGGGGGTTATACCGATTCACAAGGCTGCCGTTCGGGGTTTCATCAGCTCCGGCTATATTTCAGCAAGAGATGGAAAATCTTTTGCACGACCTTGACCATGTCGTAGTGTACTTTGACGATATTCTGGTCACAGGAACCAGTGACAAAGAGCATTGGGAAAATTTGGGCCGAGTGTTGGATCGCCTGAAAACTGCTGGACTGCGACTGAAGTTATCCAAATGCGAATTCTTGAAACCGGAAGTCCAGTACTTGGGCCATATCATTAGTGCGGCTGGGCTGCGTCCAAACCCGGCTAAGACTGAAGCAGTGCTGGAAGCCCCCGCACCCCGAGCGGTCAGGTAACTTCAGAGTTACCTCGGGTTGGTTAATGTTTACAGATGGTTTTTGCCAAACCTTTCTGCCATGTTACAGCCGCTCAATAGTTGGCGCTGGAAACTGAAGAGCAGGCATTTCGGAGAAGCAATGAGCTATTGGCCTCTGCTGCTATATTGGCACATTTTGATCCAGGAAAGCCAACCGTGCTTGTCACTGATGCAGCTCCTTTCGGTATTGGAGCAGTACTGGCGCAACGAGAGTCATCTGGAGAAGAGCGCCCCATTGGTTTTGCCTCCCGCAGCCTGGCAGCCGCGGGTAAAAACTACATCCAATTAGATAAGGAGGCATTGAGCCTTGTATTTGGCGTTACAAAGTTCAGGCAGTACTTATGGGGCCGGCATTTCGAGGCCGTCACAGATCACAAACCGCTGCTCGGCCTGCTCGCAGCAGACAAACCAGTTCCCGAATCCTGTTCTCCGAGAGTGCTAAGGTGGGCCTTGCTGTTGTCGAGGTACAGTTACGACCTGAAGTATAGGCCGGGTTCACAAATTGCATATGCCGATGGGCTAAGCCGGCTACCTCTGCCAACTGCCGATTTTGTTGTTGACTGCCCTGCCGAAGTGTTAATGCTGGAAGGAGCATACCCAGGGGTGCTGTCGTCAAATGCTGTTGCGGCAGCCACCTCCAGAGACCCGGTGCTGTCGCAAGTAAGAGCAGCATTGTGGTCAGGCTGCGAGATAAACCTGGGGTCAGAGGGAAGACCCTACGAGACACGTTTTCATGAGATGAGTGTGCAAGGGAACTGTCTATTGTGGGGCAACAGAGTCATTGTTCCAAAATCCTTACAAAGGGAAGTCATCCAGTTGCTGCATGAGTCATCCAGGACTGTCCAAAATGAAGGCAGTTGCGCGTAGCCATGTGTAGTGGCCTAGCTTGGATAACGATATAGCGATAACCATTCAAAGGTGCCGTATTTGCCAGGAGCATCAAAGAGTGTCACGACTAGTGCCTGTCATGCCCTGGCCGTTCCCGGAGAAACCGTGGTCACGGCTGCATGTGGACTATGCCGGTCCTTACAGGAACACCTATTTTTTTAACGCAGTCGATGCGTTCTCAAAGTGGATTGAAGTGTTCCCGGTTTCCACACCCTCGGCTGAAGCAACTATCTCCTGCACGCGAATTATGTTTGCACACCAAGGCCTTCCAGATGTGGTCGTGTCGGATAATGGGCCAGCATTTACCAGTGAGCTCTGAAGCGTGAAAAGCTGGGCCGGTTGGTTCATGTTAGGTGCGAGGAAACCAGCGAAACTCAAAAACAAGGACGAAGAAGGCACATTCAAGCACACACCATCGCCGGACTTACAACCAATTTATTGACACATCCACGTATATTTATACACCTCATCCCGCGCACGCTACAACATGAAGCCTATCATCCACCCGCTAATCAGTCACACCCTGAAAGAAACAGCCACTCTTTCTGTGATATGCACAGAAGGTTCGCTAATACACACGTGTCCAGTCTTTTTGATATGGTACGCCTCAAGCAGTTCGCGTTCAAGCTTCGATTTTCCCCTGCAGGTCTGGCGATACAAAGGCTCGCAACCATTACAATCCTTCACATGCACCGCTAAGTTGCTCCCTGTGCCCGATCGTACACAATAGGCATGCTCTTTGAGGCGTTCATTTATGCACTTCCCGGTCTGCCCAATATAAACGTGCCCACAAGTCGTGGGAATGGAATACACTACCCCCACGCTGGCTGTTTCTTTCAGGGTGTGACTGATTAGCGGGTGGATGATAGGCTTCATGTTGTAGCGTGCGCGGGATGAGGTGTATAAATATACATGGATGTGTCAATAAATTGGTTGTAAGTCCGGCGATGGTGTGTGCTTGAATGTGCCTTCTTCTTCGTCCTTGTTTTTTGAGTTTCGGTGGTTTCCTCGCACCAGTGAGCTCTACTCCACATTCCTCAAGAAAAACGGGGTGAGGCGAATGCTGGTGCCGCCGTATGATCCAGCGTCAAACGGTGCTGCAGAGCGGGCAGTGCAGACTGTCAAAAACAAGTTGTGGAAGGCTGGCCCTGGAGATATTCACACTCAAATTGCTCGCATGCTCCTGGCTTACAGGTCAACGCCTCACGAGGTCACGGGTTGCTGTCCGTCTGAGCTGTTGTTGGGGCGGAAGCTGAGGACTGCGTTGGACCTGCTACACCCAGACCTCAGGACTAAGGTGCTACAGAAGCAACTTAAGCAGAAAATCAGATGCGACCTAGGAACACGACCCAGGGTTTTGGGTCATCCTGGTGACCAGGTGTTCGTAAGGAACTTCTGTCCAGGTTCTGCGGGTCTCCCTGCATTCGTCACCGAACAACGTACTTCATCCATGGATGTTCTACTGGAGAACGGACGGCGTTTAACTTGACATCTGGATCACATCCGCCAGCCCCCTGAGGAACTGAGTGCAGACAACCAAAAGTCAGGCAGCCGAGTAGCTACAAGTCTTGCTCCAAGCTTGGACGTGGGTCAGCGGCAGCTAACTCCGGATCGCCTTCATGACACAGAGTCTAGGCAAGATCCCCGGGAAGACGTGGCGAGGGAAACGGAACTTGCTGTAACAGCACCCAGTACTCCTGTCCTGCGTCGAAGTACCAGAATTCGACGACCAGTATCACGCTACTCACCTTAAAACAATTGTTTGCAGCCATTAATAAAGGGGGCAGCGATGTGATAAGATTAGCTTGCCGTTCCGGCGCCAGGGGGCGTCGATGTTGCAATGAAATAAATACGGCGCACATGACCAGCCAGTCAGTGTGTGGAACCCGCCAACGTACGTGTGTGTGATTCAGTTCGGCGACCGGCATGGCCCAGGACTACCCGGTTATCACAAGCGTATTATTTATAAACGATTGTATGATTTTATTCAAGTTAAAAATATTATCTCAAAACACCAGTACGGCTTTCAATCTGGAAAATTGGTGGAATCTGCTCTACTGCAGGTAAAAGAAAAGATACTTAGCAATTTCGAACAGCGATATTTTACAGTGGGAATTTTTCTTGACTTTCGAAAAGCGTTTGGTTCGATCAAACACCAAGTCTTGTTTCAAAAGCTAACAACATATGATATCTGTGGACTGGCCCTTACATTATTAGAGAGCTACCTCGAAGGCAGAATGCAATATACACAGCTTCACGAATTGAAGTCAGACTTGGGTAACATAAACTTTGGGGTCCCACAAGGATCTATTTTGGGTCCTTTGCTCTTTCTTTTAACGGAAGCTTGGGCGAGTTTGTAAGACATGATGGCACAACTTCAAAGCGCTAAAAAACAGGGACAAACGAAAAAGAGTGGACACGACGAGCGCTAACTTGAAACTGAAATTTATTACAAGAAAGATTGGAAAAAGGTAAACCCTATTTGATGGCGCACATGCGTGCACACTTGCGCAGACTGCTCAGAAAAGCCCAGGAAAACACCACAAAATCACTTCGGTATGACGCCAGATTTCTGCAGTAGATTATATTCGCATTCCAACAGACTCAGTGAAGGCTGGCTGACACACCCGTCGCCTTTCTCTGTAATCAGATAGGCTTCGACTATCTCCCTTGTTAGTTTATTATCGTGTCTGAAAATTACTGAAGTGTCAGATAAACCAGGTTCACATCCGCAATCACGGCAATGCATCGCCAGGTGCGAATAGGCCGTTCCTTTGAGGGAGCTGTGGTGCTCTCTAAGCCTAACACTCAGGCATCGGCCCGACTGTCCAACATAGCACCGTCCACACGCGAAAGGAATGTGGTACACAGCCCCCTGTTTACAGGGCACAAACTGCAAGCCATGTTTCACCTTGCATCGATTACTTTTGGCACGCTCCTTAGTGCCAAGGCGTTTCTGCAAAGCAGGACATATAGCACTTAGCTTGTTCTTTCTTGTAATAAATTTCAGTTTCAAGTTAGCGCTCGTCGTGTCCACTCTTTTTCGTTTGTCCCTGTTTTTTAGCGCTTTGAAGTTGTGCCATCATAATAATGATATTGCTAACATTTCTTCTACTCCCACCATTGCTATGTACGCTGATGACACCGTTTTCTTTTCTGGTCCATATCTAAATTCATTAGAGCAGCGTGCTAATATCTGGCTAAACGAACTTCATACCTGGCTTAATGTGAACGAAATAAACTTAAACGTAAAGAAAACACAGTACGTAATATTTCGTCCAAAAAATAAACCACTTCTTCATAACGTAGAATTGGGTATCAACAATATAACGCCCGTAGACTCTTGCCGATTCTTGGGAGTCGTTTTTAGGTTTGACCTCAGCTGGTCTGAGCACATTAATTATGTTCGTGCTAAGCTATCTGGATCTCTTGGTATGTTATACAGACTAAGATATTTATTGCCGTTGCGCGTTAGAAAACAATTATACTTTGGTTTTATTCATTGCCACCTAACATATTGTCACCTAGTACGTGCAACAAGACTGATTCTGAACGCGTTTCCTCTCTACAAAAAAGGAGCCTAAAAATGATTTCTTCCCATCCTCCCCCATCAACTGACTCTGCATAAAACCCTGAACGTACCACCATTCTCAGAGTTATATCAGATTTCTTTGGCAACAATGATTTTCTGCGAATTCATACATGATCGTACCATGTTCTCAAAGAAATATCTAAACAGACAAGTGGCATATGACCTTCGCACTATTTCATTGATGGGATCAAGACCAAGAACTAATTATGGTACTAAAACTATAGATTATCAGATTATTTCATTGTTGAATGCATACCCATCCCTAATCGAATTGGCCAATCAGAACTCAAGTATGTCTCGTCTTAAAAAACAAGTAAAGCTACTTTTCTTGCCTCCTTGAAATATGCAATTATCTTGCTATGAACGCGAAAATTGTGTAATTTTGTATATTTGCATAACTTTGTAGAATTGTTAAACCCGAACAATGTAAACTTTGTATAATTTTTGTCCTATATAATTTTTGTCCTATATAATTTTTGTTTATATAAGCTGTGCAACGAGCATTGTACTTATTTTTCTCTGGTGTTGCTCCTGGCTGTCCGACATGTAAGTCCGGGGTGAAGGCCTCGTCAGGAGACATACGAGTCTCCCTTTGCCTTGCCTCGTGGACATATTTCATGTTAAGTAACTATGTCCGAAATAAACTGAAACCATACAGCCTTTGTGTGTATGGTTGTTGCGTGTTTGTCAGGTAGCGCAGTTATCCCTTTTGTATTAAGTAAATACACTTGTAGATAGTCACGCCTCGTGTCATTTTACGTAACAATATTAATTCCTTGGAAGAACACAACATAATTATAGTCCAGCGTTTGAAAGAACACTGTCTGGACATTTCTTTAGAAAAAAATTATGGCAGCATCGCACTAGTAGTAGTGCCTAGCCTGCTGGATGGCCGTCCCTGTTTCTTTTTATTTATTTATTTTATTTTCTTTCTTCTTTCTCCTTGTTTTTCACTGTTTTGTATGTTTCTTTCTATTTTTTTTCTTTAACACTGTATTTCTTTCTCTCTATGTTTTTCGGTCTTTTTACCTTTTTATGTCTTTGTTCCCTTTATTTCTCTCTATTTTTCTCTTCCTCTTTCTTTCTGTTGCTTTCTTTTTGTCTCTTTTTTTCACGTGTTCATTTTCGTTTGACAATCGCACCTGCTTTACACGGTAGTGGGACTTGCCCAATTCCTGTGGCGCATACCCACCTGAGGAGTTTTGCACGACAGAGCGCAAGTCACCGTTTGCCTAAGATCACCACCTTCGAGAAAAAAACGCCGGGCTTGCGCGGAAAGCGCAGCACAGTCACAGCGAAAGCTCGAAGAGCGGCATTTCTAGAGCACGTTATAAACTCTCTTGTGGCTACTAATACAAGTACACTAGCAATGTACCCGCTACGCCACAAATCATAATTTTTGTGAAGTTGGGAAGCACCCACCACGAAATTACTCGTCATTCTGCAGAGAAGCGAGGTACCAAATGTGCAGTTTCTTGATGCGACGGCTGATGGCGATGAAGAATTATGACTGAGCCTTTTGTAATGGGTTGGAAGCTTTAAAGGACCCACAAGTTACGTAATTCGCATTGTGTGATGCCCGGTCGTTGACTCTCCCACCACGCTTTATAACATACGCTAACGTGAGAAAGAGATAGAGAGAGGGAATTAACTTCATTGAGACCCTGAGGAAATGCATCATGGGAGCCTTATGGGCTTCCTTGGCAACCAATAGAAGTGCACTTGCGAGGAGCCCACTACGCTATAAATCATCATAATTTTTGTGAAGTAGGGAAGCAGCCACTATGCAATTTTTCGTCATTCTGCGGGGAACCGTGGTACCTGCTAAACACCTGTAAGGAATTATGTGCACTTTGTTGATGCTGTGGCTGATGATGCTGAAGAATTATGGAAGAACCCTTTGTAATGGATTGGAAGCATTCAACAAACCACTCGTTGCGCAATTTGCATTGTGTGACGCCTGGTTACAGAATTCGCGTTGTGTGACGCTTGGTTGTTATTTTACTCTTCTACCACGCTACATCACTTATGTTAATGTGATTCCTTCTCGACATGAAGCCTGTATAGGGTCTTTTTGCAAAGCAGTTTCAAGCACCGGCATGGCTCTGAGGTAGAGCACTGGGCTCCCACGCAGAGGGCCCAGGTTCGAACCTCATTCCATCCTGGAATTTTTTTACAGTGAATTCTCGTTAAGACGAACTCAGTTAAGACGAATTCTTGCTTATGCCGAACAACACGGGACAGTTTGGTTTCCCATAGACTCGATGCAAAAAAAAAAAATTCGCTTAAGACGAAGCGCCTGACTGTATCTGTTAAGACTAATTTTCGAGGTGATCAACAACGCTGGCGATTCTGCGAAACGAACACTGCAGTCTTGGTGGGGCAGTCAGGCGACCGAGAAAAAGCAAAAAAGAAGCGCTTCCCGGAGCAAAGGGACGCTAAGCGAATCGCGACGCGGAGGGCGCGAGATAAACGAAAAAGGACAGTCAGCGGATAAAGCCGGTATCCCCCTCACCCCCAGCCTGTGGGTGGGGGAGGTGCGGGCTTTATCAGCAAAGAAAGCAACAAAAAGAGTAGGGGGATTTACAACTGGGACCCCCAAGCCATTGCGTCCTTTTGTATTCCCCCCCCCCCCTTCGGTTTCCCAGCTGGAGTACAAAGGAGAACAGAAGAACACAAGAGCTTGGGGCCCCTCCGCCATGGTCAGAGGGGCAAACACAAGGGGAGTGGAGGAAAAAGAAAAAAAAGAGAGAAAGCGACAACGGGAACAAAAATTGCATTACAATCGAGTACGAAACCGAAACCACGTTTGCGGCGCACTCCCGTCAGAGGGGTCAGGTGCTTTGTCATCGCCATCACACAGTGGCGGCCGAGCACATTTGTGGGGGACGGTTTTTTTGCAGGTCTAACCGTTTCGCCCACGTGACTATTGCGACAACGTCACCGTCTACGTCACTGACGACTCGTCACGTTATTGTCGGGCGCGTTTTTCAGGCTTTCGTGCGAAGCCAACCGATTGGCCCTAAAGTCCCTATATTTATAAAGGTAGCGACAACTACACGCGCGCCCTCTCGAGGGGTCCAAGGAGCAGCGATAGCAGACGACGCGCCGCTCGCTCCCGTGCATATTGCGGGCGCCTGAAACCGAACTCGGTGCTCGCTTGAACCGCTAAATTATTAATATTTGTGGCGTAAGATGCTCATCAGTTATCAAACTACAGGGACAATAACTTTAACGAGCACGGAGAACGTTAAATATTGAAATAAAACGCGTGCGTTTCCGAAGCAGGTTCCGAGCGGGTTCCCCACAGCAGCAGTCATGCAGGGCATTTATTTTTTTTTCTTTGCATATTTTGACATTCAGCGTAACTTGAAGAACAGGTGGTGTTTGGGTGAGTTAAAAGTGCTTGTTTTCTAGCTCGAATAATAGGCAGGTAGTCAGCGTACTGCTACTTTCGGAAACTTCATCGGGCACCTAGCGCTCTTGTATTGCGTAGCGCAAAATACGCGCTATTATTGGTTTGACTGTGTTTGTCAGTGTTCGGAAGTCTTTCCACGGTTACACGTTATTTTAACTAAGTTTATTTTGTTTATGCTCTGAGAGATTTATTTAGGAGAAGAGGAGATATTCCTCATGCATTCCTCCCTTAGGAGAAAAGCTGATATTCCTCAAATGCAGTTGTACTGCATTTGAGGAATATCAGCAACTTGAGTATTTTTCAAGATCTAGGAAATATAGCATGCCCACTAGTTCCTCGCCCATTTTAATGTTTAACTGTTTTTAACAACGTGCATTTATCCAAAGCCGTCCCCCTTTTACTACCCCCGCTGCCTCCATGTCCCGCAGATATAAAGCAATGTTACGCAATGTAATTTCAAATAAATTTGGGGTATGTATAGACGTACAGGCCCTAAAACCAGGCTACAACAAGAAAAGCTGTGTTAGGTGGCTTTTTGTAGAGATGCAAGAGAAAAACTGGGTTTTATTGCATGAATTCATAAGAAATTTTTTCTTTGGTAGTTTTTTTGTGAGCACTGATCCCCCCTCAGTCGCTTGCAGGGTGGCTTCCGTTCCTTCTGCCTCGGTAAATCAGCAAAGGTGTTCGGTGCGGCATATATGGTTTCAGTCTTTTCCTCCCAGCATCTTGCAATATTATTTATTCGAACATGTCAAAAGCATTCTGGTCCTATAGGGAATACATCACGCGGAATGCTTCAACGAGGAAGTCTTAATCGATCTCGCACACAGCTGTGCGGCAAAACACGGCAAGGTGTGGCAAAAAACTAATCCCAAATGCTCATTTCCCTGTGAGCTTGTAGTGTTGAAGCCACCTCGGTGAGAAAAACAAAGGCAGCTTTATTGGGTTCCGAGCAATTTAATGTTAGAGATACGGGGTGTGACTCTCCATTGACTACTGCGCACAAATCTACGGCATAAACAATGCCGAAGCAATGATAGCGTTGCTGAGATAATGCTCATGCATATGCACGAACAAAAGCACGCCGGCCAGGCGAAAGGCTGCTTGAAGTTATAACCATTACAAAATCACTTCGCATTTCCGGGTGTTTTCTGTGGGCAGAAATTTCTTGCGACTGATTTTGTTGGGCCTTCCTTCAGCATATATTTTTCTCACCGCAAGGAACGAAAAAAAAAGAAAAACGTTTTTCTGTCCTCCGCGCGGGGAGGCAACCGAAGGCATAGAGACCCGACATACTAGCACGTCACGCTCCAAACATTAAATTCAAACGCGGAATTCCTGCGTCCACTCAACTTCAGGTACATAAACGCTTCTAGTTTGCAACAACAATGCGACAGAGGCGCGTGAACTACTCTCTACTCGCTAAAATCACCCCAATCCACGCTTGAAAACACAGTGATCCGTACCTATCGCCGGCACAGCGCTGTCGCCGCTGGACCCTTTGGGCGGGGCGCGAAGGCGAAAAGGTCACGTGTCGCCAACCGACCTATCGCAGGACGCGGCGGCTGGATCAAGACCTTTCGCTACTTTTGAAAGATAGAGGGACTTTAATTGGCCCTAGTGGCGCAGCGGTTAACGTGTCGTGCTCGAAACTGCGAGGACGTTGGTTCGAATCTCGCTGCTGTGCCGTTTTTTTTCTTTTTTTTTCCGGCAGGGTATTGTTTGGTGTTGCATTAGTCTGTTAGCAGAGAAGCGCGAAGCGGCTCGTGGGTTACGTGCGCCCCAGTGACACGGGCACACCACGGACGCTGGCACGGACGGGCGCCTGCCCCGAAGGCGCAGGCGCCCGTCCAACAGCGGCCAGTAGCGCGTGACGGAGACCCTGCCAACCGGCCATTGAGCGTTAGCGAAACGGCCGCACTCGCGAAGCGAGGGCGAAGCCACGATTAGTTTTCCGCGCCCGAAGGGCGCAGAGGGCCTTCACTGAGCAACAGGAAAGTGAAAACGGCCCTTTAAAGGGGCCCTGCAACACCTTTCTTAGTTATATTGGAATAGTCTCATTATTGACGTATGACTCTTCACGAGTCATATGCCGCAAAAATTTTTCGAATCCGTCAAGTCTAAGTGGTGTTACCAAATTATAGACATCACGTTCCGCAGCTTTCTCCCTCAACTCAACGCCGTGAGCGCGCGGAAAGCTAGGCAGCGAGTCGAGGGAGGGAACGCAGAGGAGCGAGGCTCCGCCCAAGAGCGCCGGCGGAGTTCTTTTCTTCATTTTTTTCTCTCTGACGTCTGGGCGCAACCACGTGGTCTGTGCCGCCACTTCCGGTCGGCTTGCGTCGTTCTCGTCGAGCGGAGCCGATCGCAGTGTGTATCGCGCGTGCTTGAAAACTGCGCGTCGGTTTGGTAATGTTGGGTGTGCACCTCGAACGCCGTAGTGTTTTCATCGCTCTGCCAACCATGGAAGCAAACCTGCGCGCTCGTTTGGAACGAATGACAGCTGAGATCGGTTTCGGCCCATACTCCGATACACCGCCTCGTAAGACGGCACTGGCAGGCGACCCCGAAGCGCCGCCATTACCGGACGCCAGCATTGTTATCGGAGACACGCTGCGCCCCTGCCTCGGTCGGTCGTGAGAACGTGCCGACGATGCAGTTCTCAGCTGACGAGGCAACACTCGAACGGCTGCCACTCTCAACGGCAACCGGCGATGGTCAAAAGCACAGAAATATTCACGTTTTCGGCACTTCGCATGGCGAAGAAAACGGAACCACGCAACTACGAGCAGACGAGCTGTCGGTGAGAACGGAAGTGCTAATAATAATGTTTGTCCGGTGTTTTTAACGCGATAACAGAATATAAACATACATATTATCTACTTATTGAACTCAAAATTAACAACGAAGGTAATAATGAGGGTGTTATCGTGATTATAACATCAGCCAATGGTGGAACTCCCGACAATCGCGTCATATTTTGCGGACTAATACATCCTTTGTCGAGAGAAGAGGGAGCGATTTTCAGCTGGCTTTGAGAATTTATTGTAAATTTCGGGCCGTGCGCATCGCTATAATATTTGGCTCGCGTGTTCTCGGGAGCCTCGACTACCGATCGGCAGCGCTTTTTGAGCATGCTCGAAAAGTGTTGCAGGGCCCCTTTAAAGTGACGGTGACGGCGCCACGATCGAAAATCCCTAGACGACGCGTCGCCAGTGACGTAGACGGTGACGTCATCGCAATAGTCACGTGGGCTAAACGGTTCGACCTGCAAAAAAACCGTCCCCATTTGTGGTCAGTTCGCGTTGGTTCGCGTAGGACCTGTGCGCGTTGTATCTGTTGCCCGTGAAGTACAAATTGTGATGAGCCATTTTGATTATAGAAGTGCACGACAAAGGAGGGCTATTTCGCACGCTGAATATAGCTGCGTCGTGTCTTTTTCGTGTACGCGAGGCTTGTGACCGTGAATGGCTCAATGGGATATCTTCAGCTACACGTCGATCAGGAAAAGTTACTACGGGCCGAAAACGGGTCAATATCCGAAACCTGGAAGAAAACCTTGCAGACTTTTTTAAGCAACTCAGCCTATCATGACTTTGTCAAGGCAACAGCACGCGACCGAGGCGTATTCAGAAGTGATCTTAGAGCCAGCAAAACAGGCTCACAGAAGAAAAGGAACTGCCAGGACAAGAAATTTACATTATTTGAAGGAAAATTGTGCTTCTTTCTCTCTTTTTTTCTGGTAATCGTCAACACAGGAGCGTGCTACAGTTTTACCATTAAAATATGGTAGCAGTAGCTTCATGAAATTTTTTTATTTTTGAACCCGCGAAATCAGGTGCTCGTACGATTCGTTTAAATACTATACTTCAAGGCATTGTTTTTATCAAACTGAGCCAAATAAATGCTTTTTCTTGTCTTTTTGCCCCCATTGTAAGTCTACTCCATTCAGTGTTTTCAAGTAACATATTTAGATGCACCTAATATGCATTTAGATGCATATTAGGGGCACTTCTGATAAGCCGAACTCCTGATAAGACGAACAGATGACCACGGTCCCTTAGAGTTCGCCTTAATGGGAGTCTATTGTATTTCGTTTTTTTTTTTCTTATTTCGAGCGATAGTGGTTACGGACACCGGCGGCGGCGGACAACTACGGCGCCAAAAACGGCCCTTGTTGTGATCTCATAACAGCTTTCGCAGTAAAAATTTGACAGTAGTCCAAAAGCTATAGTTTCGGCTTGTAGAGCTTAGGTAGTTTGAAACTTGAAATGATGAAATTGCCAAAAACTTAAAAAACGAAATTTATAAAAGTCAAAATGTGCCAAAATATGCATATTGCGCTAACAGTCAAAACGGTAGCTGCTATTCAAATGCGACTTGACAGGTACGTATTTGGGACATTAACCTGTGCGTCTAACTCCCACTACCGCCGCATCTCCAAGCCTAGGTGCTTTATCATAAAAGGACTGGCAAAGTTGATATCTAGCAGGTTTGTTTTTCGCACAGTTGGCCGTTAAACACGTTAAGGAATTAAAATTAATACGTGCAGTCATATACACGGATTCTCTGAGCGTCGTAAAAGCTTTCAAAACGTTGAAAAAACAAAAATCCTGTGCTTGTGTCGCTTTAATTCCTTTTATGCACGCGCTACACACTCAAACAACATTGTAGTGTGCTGGGTGCCAGGGCACCGCGAGATCAGGGAAAATGTTTTGGCGGACCAACTGTCTGCCTCCACCCACGACAACGTTGCCGCCAATACATCAATAGCTGTCCCTGCACTAGACAAGCTTAAACCCTTCCTAAAGCAAAAGCTCAGGGCTTATTGACAGCGCTCGTGGGACAAACTCAAAACAAGCTACATGTTATCAAGCTGAACCTTGGAAATTGGCCACCAGTATTCAAATCACGCCACACACAAGGAACACTTACCAGGCTACAAATAGGACACACCCACAGCACACATGCATACCTCTTGTCCGGTGGTGATCCACCTGTGTGTGAGAAATGCGGTGAGCCACTCACCGTGCTCCACATTTTAATACAATGCACGGAATTGGATGCTATTAGAAAAAAAAAAAAACTTTTTCCGTTTCCCCACCGACATCAAATACCATTGCATCCATCTATGTTCATAGGTAAGGAACTGCTTTTTACATACAAATCATTTTTCGCGTTTTTAAGGGATGTAAATAGTTTTCACGTCATGTTTTCCGGCAACCCGTAGCACGACCTCCAAGTAGAGGCTGCTGCTGCGGTGGCTACATTAAAATAGCACCTGCCTCGCGGCCCTTGGCATACCTGCCAAGTCTCCCGGATTACCCGGGAGACTCCCGGATTTTGAACGTTTCTCCCGGTTGTACGGGTCATAGAGAAATCTCCCTCTTGAAAAACTATGAGCGCACAGAAAACACGGACGACAAAAAGACACACATATGCACACACGTAGGCGCTACTTCCAACAAAATTTATTCTTGTGATCCACTGCTACTTATAGCACACAATCAGCCCATATCGATGCGCCAAACTCCCCCCCCCCCTCCCCCAGATGACACTTTTTATTTTGACGTTGTCATACCCACGTATTCAAACTCTTTTTTTGTTAATGCAATGGACGGCATGCTTACGCATTTTTCGCCCATCTTTTCAATCTGCTCTGCCTCGATTATCTCTCTTGTCAACTGATTTCGATTCTTGCTAACAATTCTACATTTGTCAAACAAAGGCACACAGCCACACTTCTTGCAATGTATCCCTAAAAAGCCACCAGCCACGTTCTGGACATTGTACGAGTGCTCACGTAAGCGCTCGTTGACGCAGCGACCGGTTTGTCCTATATAGCTACCAGTATATAGGACATCGATATGGGCTGATTGTGTGCTATAAGTAGCAGTGGATCACAAGAATAAATTTTGTTGGAAGTAGCGCCTACGTGTGTGCATATGTGTGTCTTTTTGTCGTCCGTGTTTTCTGTGCGCTCATAGTTTTTCAAGATGGAATACCAACGTGCCCAAACCGCCGCACTGCTGAGAAATCTCCCGGAAATCCAGTTTTGCCCCGCGCGTCCAGTGCTTTGTCTGGCCACATGAGCAAAGTTGTTTGGCCGCGTAGTAGAAAGGATTCTTCTTCTTCTTTTTAACGATGGTAGAAAGGTTCAACTGAGTTTCATTGCGCATGAAGTAGCTGTGCACTTTGCGCCGCAGTCCAGCACTTAAAAGGGTAGCCGATGTCTGCCGAGATAGCGCGTTCGCCAGCGCTCGCGACCGTCCCCGTCTCAACGGCGCCCCTTATGGTCCCTTGCCCGACGAAATAACTGGTAAGCAAGCGACGACAGGCCTCGCACGCGGAGTGTTGTTATCGCATGTGCCCTTCGCGCGACGGTGACGGCCGGGTCGTTTCATCTCTGCTTCAACCGCATTGGTCCCTAGCACTAGCGCGCATTTACTCGCACGTGAAACAGACGATGCGTAAGCGATGTTATCGGTTTGGACTCTGTACAAATCAGCGGCGACCGCAAAATCCCGCTGACAGTATATAGACAGTTTTAGAATTGTGTACGCTAAGTTAGCGTTAGCGTTTGCGGCCCGCTATTTCCGTCACTCACCGGGAGCCCGCAAGCGCTTAGCGTATACGACGCACGCGCAGGCGCAGTTGCGCTAAAAGCCAGCGCAAAGCTTTGCGTACGCTGTTCTAAAACTGCCTAATGTACATATAATTGCTATCGCAGTACACCCCCCCCCCTCCCGCGGTCGGCATACTTTATACCCCCTCCTCCCGCGGTCGAAATATTTTATACCCCCCCCCCCCCCCCCCGTTGAGTAAATCTCCCGGATTCTGTTCCTCCAAACTTGGCAGGTATGCCTTGGACACAGGGGCTGTTGACGAGGCATTCATGCTGTGGCCATCTGTGTATAGTTCATTATCACGATTCCTTGTCATTGATCCTCATTGCATAGATCACGTCACTCTCATAATTTTATTACGTATATGTTTTACCCACCCTAGGGCGCAGACTTTTAGGTCCATATACAGCCGCGTAACACTATCATAGCTCACATCCCTTACATATCGTAAATCACGGATCATTGTTACATCAGGGTGTCTACCGACCGGGAAAACCGGGAATTCTCAGGGATTTTGGGTAGTCTGGAAATTCTCAGGGAAAACTCAGGGAAACTGTGCTCCCATCAGGCAAAATCCACAGTAACTTTATTGAAAGGCAACGAAAGTCGCGGTAGCGCTGGCTCGATATTTTGTGAACGCATTTTTCAAATCGAACAGCTGGTGCGGCTGCGGGGAAGTGGCGCACCTCGACGCTGTCATCGCCTTCGGAGCGGTGAAGTGGGAGAGAATCCGGCTAATGCGTGGCATGCGGGAACCATATGAACCACGACACATCGTATCGCGCAATGTTGTCAGGGTGTTCTGTGACTGCGCGGTGTAGTTCTGTATTTTCTCGCGTGTGCTGTGCGTTAGCGCCCGATATGGTGTTTTTGTTATCGCCGCGTGTCAAGTAACAAGCATGATTAGCTGTAGAAGCGGTAGCAGTAGCGAGCTTGAGTTATCTTGCAAGCGATCGCGATCGTTCAGGAAGCGGATGTCTTCGATAAGGCTGGTATCTGGCAAGCGATCCCGATCGGCAAGAAAAAATCACAGCATATCCACGGAGTGAATGATGATGAGTGGGCGAAGCTGCGGAGGTTCATCGGTAAACCGTGAATCTTCCGTGAATTCTGCCCAGTACATCATCACCGACGTGAGATCGGGCGCGTTTATACTAAAGGTTCGATGAGTTATGACGACTTGCAGCTCACTTTAATTTTACATGTACGCTGTGAATTTTCATTGTTTAGAAAACCATTGCTTTAGTAAACATCTGGCGTCTTTCGTTAAGCAGCTGGCGTCTTTTCGTTTTGCTTTAGAAACATCTGGCGTTCTTTCGTTTTGCTTTTAGAAAACATCTGGCGTCTTTCGTTGGTTTGTTTCATCAATCAACGGCGTTTTGAACAAAATTTTTATTGTTTAATCACGCACAGGAGAAATCTCACCAGGCACTACCTTGGAGGTAAACAATGGCTGCTAATGGGAATGAGAGACAGAAGTCGGCTTTTAGCTAACACTTACACTTCTACTTCTACTAACGTTTCCTACTGGAACATGCCAATGGCTGCTAATGGGGAATGAGAGACAGAAGAATTCGGCTTTTAGTTAACGCGCACGCTGCGAATTTTTTATTGTTCAACAACGCACAGGAAAAATCTCCCACCGGCACCACCTTGGAGGTCAAGATCTGGTACTAGCGTTACGACTGGTTACGCACTATACGACTACGAGGGACGAACGGGTGCCGCCTTAAAGGCCAACTCCGGCGATTTTTTGGCCATGTCAAAGTAATGGTGGTTTTATGTTCTTGAGACGCTCCTGTTACGGGCCCGATAGCAGAAATACTCGGCAAATTGGAGAATAATTTTAAATTAGCAAAAAAGCGCAACACCGCGACCGAAACCCAACCGAGTGTACTGTCTACGTATGACGTAGACGTTGTTACGAACGAACCGGAAGTCGTGCAAGGCATGCCGGTCACGCCGGCGCGGAGTATGAAAACTGTGACAGCCGGGACGACCAGCGAAGCGCCGGCCAAACCAACGCTGTCTGTCGCCTTGTGCACAGCAGACGCTCGCTGTAGCGGCCGAAGCGCCGAAGTTAACGGTGCCACCGGCTGCGTCACTTCCGCCGCCTTCCCAATACTGACGTCACAGACGCAATGTTGCCAATAATTGTGGGAAGCCAGTAGGGCGTTTGCAGACAATCTTTAAAATTCATTTGCAAACAATCTGCGCATGTATCAAGCTTGTGATTTGGAATAAATGACGGAAACGTGCAAAGGAACGTACCCAGCGAATTTCATTTAGATCCATCGACCTCGAAAAATCGCCGGAGTTGGCCTTTAAGGAGCTTCGCCCCTAAAAAGACGACGCTTGTTGGCTGTTATCGGAGAGCTCACTCGCTCTGATCCCGAGCTTCAAAGATGCTATATTTAGGACTCCGTGAAGAATAGAATAAATTTGCAGGCGAGAGCTAGCGTAACTAACGGGCCCATTCACAGCAAGTGAAAGCTTTTTTCTTTCTTTTTTCACGATCAGGGCACTGCTGAAACAAGTTTTAGGCAGTCGGCCGATATTTTTGGGGGCTGCAGCTCGCAATTACAAGCCACACCACGTGGATGTTTGCTACAAAGCCGAATTACAAAACTTTTCAGAGCCAAGGCATAGCGGCGACCAAAATTCGCGACACCAGCACGGGTCCCATTTGCTCGATTCGGCGCGCGATGTCGGAAAACAGTAACGTTTCCACCATAATCGGAGGTGCCGTAATTCAGGCTGTTGCCGTGCTTTCATGCGATCTGAGCCCTCAGCTATATTGCTTTTTTTTGCGATAGCAATTATATAGACACTCCGACGCGAATTTTTTGCCTTCGCCATGATCTTCCTTATCAAGTCCAAATCGCGATTACATCACCCCGCGCGTCGTATGCTCCATGCGCGAGTGAAAGCGCGCGAGCGCTGCCGACGAACGGGGCTTAAGCAGAGATTAAACGAGCCGACCGTCTCGTTCGCGCGATGGGCACATGGAGATAGGAGCCGGCGGGTTGGGGAGGGGGGGGGGGGCTGCGTGAGTTCGACAGGAAGTGCGTACTTTGTTCCAGCGAGCGTGGTCGCGTGCGCCGCGGTATCTTTAGTGGGGATCAGCAGATGGCTCATACCTTTGTAGGTGTTGTGCTCTAATTGCAAAACTTCCGTTGAAGCCATAGCAGTGGCGGATCCAAAGGGAGGGGGGGGGGGCGTGGCGGCGATCGCCCCCCCCCCCCCACCTTAAGCCCGCCCCCTCCCTTCAGTGCCTGTCGTCCACCTCCTTTGTCAGGCTGCCTGTTGAGTTCGCCCCCTTTTTCAGGTTGCTTCGCCTGCCACTGCCCAAAAGGGGTAAAGAGAATCTTGTGCCTGCTCTCTACCTCTCTCATCGCTCTACCTTTTCCTGCTTCCCTATGCACATTTAGAACGAAGGCTTCTTAGGCACCGCCATAATCCCCTCTGGGCAGTTGTAAATATGCGTGACCCACCAAAATGCACTGCTGAGCGGGGGCTTCAGCCTTTGTACCCCCCCCCCCCCCATTAGGTACTTGAATCCGCCCCTGAGCCATAGATAGGGCACTTCTCTTAGTGCAGCGGCCTCGTTTCCTGAAGGAGCGAGCTGCTAGCTTATGTTCATATAAAATTCCTCTTTGTTGCTATCGGATTTATTATTTTACTCTCGCGGTGAAACTGCGACTTTTTTTCTATCGTGGGATGGTTTTCGATGTTTTGCGTTCGTGGAGAGCAAATGGTTCGGCTGGGAAACAAGGTAGCAAAGCAGAACAAGTGCAATTCCACAGTGCACTAAACCCGCATTTGTTTCTTATTTACATGTGACACTTTGGCAAGGCATCAAAGGCTCAACACCTCAAGCTGCACCTCAGGCTCAACAAAATTGATTTTTTTTCACACAAAAAATAAAAAAAGATTTTTCATGTTGCCATATCAGTCCAACATTCTTGTGCCATTTTCAGTTTAAGATTAATCCTTCACTAACTATGCCTTGCATGAAAGTCGAATTTCAGTTTAACGAAGTTTCGATATAACGAAGTGAGTTGCCGCTTTTACGAACTTCGCTATATTGAGGTTTAACTGTTCTATGTACTATTCAAATGGGATTAAGTCGGTTTAATTTTCTAACTTGCGTATTAGAGAGTGACATCACCGAGCGATATGGTCTCTACCCATCTTGACATAAAACAAAGTTCTGCTTCACTCAGGGAATTCTAGCAAAAACACTCAGGGAAAACCTGGAAAACTCGGGGAATTTAGAAAAGTCAACTCGGTAGACACCCTGATTACATTTCACCACTGTTCATGGCGCTGTTTGGCCAAGCATGGCCCTTGCGCCATTAAAACCCATATATCATCATCATGAATCAAATGAATTTGAGCTTAATTATGGCTTTAGAGAGCTGGAAGGCTTGAAATATTAAAAAAGTTCATTTGCACAAGTTACCTTTCTGCAGTCATGCCTGTCCATGCCGAAGCCAAGATTTAATGGCCTCTTCCACATCAAACTCTGTCACGTCTTTAAACCTTTCATTCCTTCGGACAGCACCTGAAACAAGTTAGTTGCAAGTGGTTGTACTACTCAGATAAAATACTAGGATGCTGTAATATGGACTACGAGATGCTTCTTATCAGACCATCACACATAGCATGATTTGGTTAAAGAGGCTGTGCACTACTCAGAATATGTCATTGCATATTAAGAGTTGTGAGAAGGTCGTTCATGTGCAGCAGCAACAACAAAAACCATACCAACACAGCTGAGAAACATTACTTACACTTAATGATGCCAGCCAGCTTCCATTCATAAAACGGTACTTTGCCCTTCTGCCTAAGTCAGCTGAATTTTTTTGGTGCTCATTGCGACGCGAGTTGTTTGTTCATTTCATTACGTCTTTAAACTCTTCGGAACGGTCAGAATATTTAATGGAATGCAGCTGTTTAGTGGGCGACTCCGCACACACAGAAAATATACACCATTTCCCGCTAAAGAGGACGATGAGGCGATGCGAAGCCGGAGCACTTGCACGATCGCGTTCCGTTGGCGCTCGTTGGGCATGCTACCGACCTCGCGTCGTAAAACGCGAAGAGGAACACTACGCGCGTCGCGTCTTCCCTCTAGCCTGGCCGTTAATTCTCACAGGGCGTGTGGGGAACGCGGTCGACAAGCGCACGAGAGAGAGGCAGCGTAGGAGAGGAGAGAGAGGGGGAGGGGACGCGCATGCGCTGGCCCTCATCGCGGCGCTGCGCAGAAGAGAATTTCGGCATGTCGAGCCCGCATTTCAGAGGAGTTAACTGAAGCAAGCGCCGCACCGAACGCGCGCACCCGCTTTATATTCACACTTGAAGGAGAGGAGACTAGAGGAGGAGAGTAGCGCATGCGCCGCGAGAGCAGAAGCGAGAACGCAGGAGAAGCGCAAGCAGGTGGTAAATATAGCGAGCGTCTCAGGGTCTGACAACGTTTGTTTTGTTCCATCATGGCGGAACCCATGCTTTTCCTCTGGAGTCAGTATATTAACTCTATGCTGGCGTCCTATGCGCTGGAGGAAACCGTGCAAAAATTCAGCGTGTGTCAAAGTGTACAAAACGCAGCACAGCTAGCGCCTTTGACTCCGTGGAAATTGTGCGAAAACGCATGGGAAAGGGTGCATCTTCATTTCGCCGAGAAAGAAGGTACAGTAAAACCTCGGTGATACGATCACGCCTCGTACGACTTTCGGAGTGATTCGAATATTTCTGTGGTCCCGGCCAAAGCCAATTAGCTTGCAAAGTATTGGAGTACGGTTGTTCCGAACCGATTTTCACCCGGCGACGTTTGATACGAACAGGTCCGAACAGGTGCTGTCGCGGAAGACGCGGCAGTCACGCGCGGGCGCGGGCATGCGCCCTGCGCGACCATCAACGATGCGTTGTTGCCTCCGAGATTGTGCGCGCGAATCTTGGAGGCCTTCAAGGCCTGACCACACGTACGCGTTGCAGTGTGTCAGCACGTGACCTTTTGACGCGGCGCCGCGCCCTTTCCCTATGGGGAGAGGGCGCGCGGCTACGCGAAGCTGCGCGCCCTCTCTTTCCCTAGGGATTCAGAGCCTGAATGTCCAACGAGACTAAATGTCCAATGGGTAACGTCACCGGCGAGACTGAATGTCCAACCGAGGCGGAATGTCCAACGAGACTGAATGTCCAACCGAGACGGAATGGCCAACGAGACGGAATGTCCAATTTAGAAGAGATAAACGCGCCCTAGTTTCAAATTTCTCAACTGATTAATTGGGTTAAGATAGCCAAACGCAAGATCGCATTTTTTGTGTGTGTTTTGCAAATATCGACTGTCTGTGGCGTCGGGCGTCGTATTTTTGTTTCCGTATTCGCTTTACTGCATTTATCATAATTTCAACTTTCGTTAGTTTTATTTCTATTTTCTATTTTTAGTTTTCTTTTGTATGCTGAATATGTTTATTGCTTTATTTTGTTTGTTTGCATACCTTGCTGTTCCTGTTTATCTCTGTCAAAAATCGGACATCACAACCCGTTCAAGGATTACGAGAGAGGGCGCTCCCTCGTCCACTTTGTGCGGTCGCTATGTGCGTTTAGTCCCTGAGATAAGGTCCCTGTATTTTTCAAAGGTAGCGCAAACCATTGTCCAAAAAGGAAAGGGAGAATTTCCTCCTTGCCCTCTGCGTCTCTCCCCTCTTCGCCCTTTTGTGCTCCCCGATGACTCCTCCACCTCTTGCTCTGGCGCCGGAAAACGACGCCATTATTGGGCGTAGAAACACCGCCGCACGTGCGCGCTGTACGTGAGCGCGGGCTTCTTATACGCCTTGTGCACCGCCTATAGAGGCGCCACTGATAGCCACCTAGCGGGCGCCGCCGACAGTACGTGCGGGAAGCCGAGCAGACGACAGCGCTTTGCATAGCTTTGCTGTGAGGAGATGAATGAAGTTCGCGGCTGCTATTTCCCCTTCGTGCGGGTGCCAGACAACTAATTCTTCACTGGCAGCTGCAGGAAAGGCGTGGGCCTCTACGAAAGTGGACTTGTGCACGATGTTTTTCACGAACGAGCGCTTAATTAATCGCACGTCGCCGATTTCGAACGACGGCATGAAAGCCTGGCGCCGACGGTTCGTGCGCGACAGAGCGCGCGCATAGAAAAAACAAGTATAAAAAGGCGCCGGGAGCGCGTCCGCGCGCCTCTTACCCTCTCCGCAGAAGACGCCACCGACACAGCCAACGAACGCGAAAGATCGGGATATTCGAGAAAGCAAAGCCGAGCCAGCGGCGCCGTCTGATTCCGCAGACGAATCGGTGAGAGGATCTCGCCCTTTGCCTAGCTTTCGCTGTGCTACGCACAGACGAATCATACGCACCTTCCCGAACCCAGGCGCGAGCCGATACAGGCAATGCAAGCGCAGCACGCGCGCGGGGGCAGAGCGGCAGAGTCAGTCAGTGAGGAGTTAGTCGGCGTAGAAGTTACGTCGTTCTAGTGATAGCATCGTTCGCTCGATCGCAGAAGACGTGTTGTTTGATGATCTAGTGCTGTGAGTTAAGTATCAAGAGACAGTGACAAGTTTTGAAGAGGGTCGCCGAGAAGACATGTGATGACCGACTGCGGAGGAGAACGAACGTCCGCGTGGAGTGAATCGTCATGCCGGTGAATATCAAAGGGGCGTCGCGCAGACCAGCGTAACAAGATCCAGCTATGAGGTGCAGCTCGTGGTGAACATCCGCCTTGTTTTGTTTACAAAGGTGACGTCTCAATCACTTCTTGTTCTTTCTGAAGTCAACCATTACTGCATTTCTGTTTCTGTAAATAATAAATATAGAACTTAGCTTGTAATAGCGCGGTACATGTACCGCGCTAGTACAAGCTAAGTTCATGGATGACCAACTCGCCCGAACTACAACACTTCTGAAATATAGAACGTTTGAGCGAAGTGCCCTGCACAGCGGTCGAACCGAACCAACGCATGCTCAGGCCGATAACTTTGGTCGTCTACCAGTGTCAACATGATCGAGTGCATCCAGCGAGCACCGATATGGCAGAACGAAAGCATTAGAACAAGAAGCGACGTGTCAACCCGCACAATGACGAAGCGGCTCGTCTTTGCCAACGAACAGCGGCGATCCATTGCTTCCGTCGCTCTTGCTCAGGAGGCCTTGCGGTAAGTCAGTAAAACCGTGTTCCGGGCGCGTTTTTGTAGGTGTTTGAGCACTCCACTCCACAGCAATTGTTATTCGACATCCCTTGAAGTTTCGGCCACCACACATACGACGAACGTTGCTTATTTCACTACGGAAACGTGAACAACGCGGAAACACACGTACAACGACGCAGGAAACCACGGCGGCCGTCTGCTTGCTTTCCCGAGAGCAATGATTGAGTTCGCCGCCTATGGCGCTTCCGTCGGCGCGCACTAGGCGTTATACGCCTAGTTTGCAAGATGCCATCGGCTGCAGTCAGATGCCAACTTGTTGCGCAGTTGGCTGCTCGAACAGCATTGTCAAGGATGTCAAGCTTTTTTTTTTTTTTTGGTTCCTCGTGGAAAGGAAAACCTCAAACGGCGAGCGATATGGTTCCATTTTATCGGGAGAAAGAATTTCGATTGCCACGACGGGAGGCTTTGTGAGGTAAATCGACCACTATTAAACCCTTTCGCGCATATTTGCCATTCGAACTCTTTTAGATGGAGCTAAGGCTCGACACTGATGCCTAAGTTAGACAAAAAAAAAAAGCGGCATGACATTATCGGCCACGCTTTCTCGCACACTATATTTACAGCGAAAATAATTGTTCTGCGAAAATTTACTGCAACGTTTGAGAAAAATATTTTTGCAAGATCTCTGTTTTCTCGCCCAACCCTGGCGCGGCCCGTAGATTTTACAAAATTCATTTGCCAAAAGTCGTTAAAGAGCTTACTCTGAGGAAGTCGTAGCTGTTTCTTTAGTGCTCATATAGAGGGTGGTGACGAGATGTGTACGATAAAGAAAGAGACATGGCAAGTAAGTAGCGTCGATTGAGTAGCGTAATTTGCTGCGCGCAAAAAAAAAAAATTTTACTTAGAAATATGCTGCAAAGCTGCCCGTATGCAAACTATAATTTTAAACGCATGTTTGTCTTCCAACCCTCTGATTTTTTCCCCCGAACTATATGTTTATTTGAAGCGGGTGTAAGTTTTTATTCTTTGTGTTGGTCGGTTTTTATATATATTTTTTAATTTATCCGCATTTCTCAGTGTTTGTTATTCAGTATTACTGATACTGTGTTCAATAATAAATATTATAAGACAGTTGCTGCATGTTTCTCTTTGATGCGCTTTATTATTTGTTGTAGTTTTGAGCACTTCGGCCGCATTTCGTTAGGCAAATTACAGAGGGCACATTGGAGGATGTCTGTATATTTCAGAAACACTTCACGGACAATTAGTTCGAGCCAGTCATCCTTGCGACAAATGGCTGCAAGAAGCTAAAGCCTAATGCGGTTCCCTCCATATTTCTGCATCGGCCAGTCTGGAACAGTCTCCAATTAAAGAGCTAGCTCCAATTAATGAGCACGAGCAGCACGCGATGGAACCAAAAAGATAATTACCTGAGGGGGGGCAACAGAAGCGCGTCAATTCAGTTCGAAATTTAAAAGAATGCGTGTTGAGGGTATTTAGCAAATAGGTGCCTCCGCCGTGTTGTGTGTTCATAATTTGACGTAGCGTCTGATTTTCCGAAATGCGTCTTGTGAACAAACACCACGGTATCCGAAAAGAAAAACGGCAGCTGCAAAGACTTTCTAGGATTGCGTTTAATAGGTTCAGCCTCTTGTTCGCCTGGAGCGAGCGACGCATCCTATACTTATGAACTTAAATACAATGCACAAATGCTAGGTTTTCAAGTTGTCAAAACAGGTCCCAGGTCCAGAAAGCTGTTCGCGCGTAAGGTGCCGCAATGAGATTTTATATATGCCGGCACCAGTGTGCGATTTGTTGCTTATAAAACGCGAAATGATAGCTAATCTACCGACCAACCGCAAACTATTTTTACTACACATCTTACGTACGAACAGCTATGTGAATCTGCGCCCAGAATTGTCGCGTTTCTAAGCAAGTGGAAGCAAGCGCTTCGAAGCGCCGCATGCGGGCCGGGCGCGCCTTGAGAGTCTCGCCCAATAATGGCGGCCGGGTGAGGAGGAAACGGCGCGGAGAGGAGGAGTTTGCGCTACCTTTGAAAAATAGAGGGACGTTACCCTGAGAGTGTTACCAGCGCCACTCGTAGCTAAGGCGGCGAGTGTGAAACACTATTTTTGCCAGAAAGCGTCACGAGGCAGGACGAAGCCCTTGCTATGAAAGTGCGAAAGAAGAATAGTTCGAGAGACTCAGTTATTTGTTAGAAAACCAACAGCCAATGAAGCCAAATAAAACACTGGGGACATTATTGCTTTTTCTAACTGCAGTGTAATTATAACCCATATTGAAAGGAATTCAAGTGGACGAAACAGCACCCTTTCCGTCGGTGGGATCCGAACCCGCAACCTTAAAATTACGGCGGCGATTTGCGCTGGCTAACACTACCAGGGATCAAACTCACATAAATACCCAACGGAGCGCCCTCCGTCGTAGCTTAATTGTTAGAGCATCAGACGCGTAATGCGAAAGTTGTGGGTTCGAATCCCACCGAAAGAAAATGTGCTTTTTCGGGCCATTTAAGTCCTTTCAGTGTAGGTCATGTTCATTACACTACAGTTAAAGAACAACAACGAATAACGTACCTATGCTTTCCTTGGCTTGATTGTTGACTTTCTATGAGCCCCTCGAACAATTCTTCTTTCCTCTTAAACAATGTGGGTAAAAGAAGGAAGGGAGGAAAATTTCCTTTAAAACTAAATTCTTGGGTTTTACGCGTCAGAACCACGAAATGATTATGAAGCATGCTGCAGTGTGGGATATCAGTTTTAGTTTTGACTACCTTGATGAAAACATGTCTTGACATTTCGGCTACAAGAGAATCGCGGGCCGGTCTAGGAAAGACTGGGCCGTTAAAGAGGTGGTGTCACCAAATCTTCAGGCTATAAAAAGCCTGCTGTAGGCTTTCTCTGTAAGCAAGGACGTCAGCACGAAGTGTTGTACGCAGCAAACGTTTAGAATATATTTTAATTCACTTCCAAAGTATGTATAAATGCTCATTCTCGCGATCGAGACCCATCGCTAGCGCGACTGACACCGACGTCACTGTGTTCCTACACAGTGACGTAAGTTTTAGTGATGTCACACACCTCATTAGAGTGACGTGCAATGAGCGGTGACCTACAGCTCCGCTGCAACGGGCCTGTCAAGAGAGCATCAGGCCAACGGCTGCGAACTGCTTTTTTTTTTTTAGCTTATCGCCGAAGTAGCCAAACTTGCTCGCGTTTTGCAAAGTGCGTCGCGTGAATAATTTTTCATTACAGCACATAACATACACGTAATCGTTGGTGACAATAAAACCGTTTTTATGATGTTTAAAATCACTTGAGGACTTTTCAGAACCGGCCTAAACACGAGCTTTTCCATTACTCTTCCAATGACGGCAATATTAGTGCCGTGAAACTCGAGTGAAAAAACACAAACTGGGGCGGGAACAGACTTGTACGCATTACAGTGAAAGAAAGTCAGCGATTATAATACCATAAAAAAAACGAACGGACTAGGGAGGGCACACATAACAAAGGCATGAAAAGCTCGAACTATCAACTCGATTTGTTCAAAAGGCACCAAGTTATAAGAACACGAGAAAACGGGTGCAAAAGGGAGTTTTTTAAATATTTTGTCTTATGTTTAAATACTTCTTTTGGCGTCTGTGGACGTGTACACACAGGCCACCCGAAATCAATTCGCCCTTATTGGGCAGAAACCCATTCGAGAGGCAGTGGGAGGCCTGGCTTGCGAGCAATGATCGGGAGAGCCAAGTAGCTCTACTCGATCAGGCCCAGCGAGCCGCAAAGGCCAGTGGGGCCCTGGACTAGGGGACCCACCCACCTTCGCCCTAATTACCTTCGGTTCAATAAAGTTTGTACTACAACTACTACTCTTTTGGCGCCTAATTCTTTCTGTCCGTAGTTTATTCCCTCATGTCTTTTCTCTCTCTCTCTCTCTCTATATATATATATATATATATATATATATATATATATATACCGCAGCCATTTGTACAAGACTACGTATCGAGTAGTATTCTCAGCGCCACGAACTTTCACGCACGTCGAAATTTAAGGGCTCATGCGGAAAATTTTCGCAGCAAATATTGGGATGTGTGGAACGAAAACGGCAAAGCGAAATTTGCGACCGGGACGGAATGTCCAACCGAGACTGAATGTCCAACGAGACTCAATGTCCACTATTGGACATTCCGTCTCGTTGGACATTCAGGCCGCAAGCGTCCATAGGGAGAGGGCGCTGCGCCGCGTCAAAAGGTCACGCGCTGACACGCTGCAACGCGTACGTGTGTTCAGGCTTTTATGCGCCTTCGCGTTTAGATTACAGATGGCGTTGACGTCGTGTTTCTTCTTTTTTTTATTTTATTTTCCAACGTGTTGACGCGTGCTGCTGCGCTCGAGGCAGCAGCGTTTTGTACTGTGTTAACACGTGCCTGCCACGTCGATGCAAGCCATGTCCTGCGCAATCAGACGTTCTATGATACAAGACAAACTTTGGCTGCGGTTTCATCATGAAGCCCCATGAAAGGTGGACGAAGACCCTAAGAGACGAAGCGGATGGTCTTGATGAAGGTGCTAGGCCTCGCAACGTACGCGCACACCTGCCAACTCACCGATTTGCACGGGAGACTCCCAAATTTCGAGCTAACCTCCCGATTGTGCGGGCACGGCCGTAAATCTCCCAAAAAGCAGCCGCAACACCACCGCGATAAGAAAATAAGAGCAGCAAAGGGCAGCGGTTCTAAAATTTTCTGGCCTTCATCCATCGCGTGCAAAGCACTTAAGTCACTTTCTCCGCAGTACTCTGGTGTCATGCAGAAAAGCGTAGTTAGATTAGGTGGGGCTACTAGCGGTCACGGGTCACAACACATCTGGTTCATTAATTACACACGCGCGCACGCAACCGCATATTCACGAGTATAAGTATGATCGTTGACGTCTAAAAACTTTACTGGCAATCATTCAGAGCTGTTCATGACGTCGCTGCGGCCCTGAGAAACACTAAATCAGTACTTATGCCAACTTTCTTTTGTCGCATCCTAATTTTCCATGTTTTCTGGAGATACGGATTTCGGATGATACGAATATTTTTGTTAAGTTGATATTTACTGCAAATGACAGTCGTCGTGATACATACTGCAGGAGCAAGTACAGTAAAACCTCGGTGGTACGAATCTCGCGGGGTCATGAAAAATATTCGTATCATCCGAAATTCGTATCACCGGAAAACATGGAAAATAAGTATGCATAAGCTGCCGTACGTTTTCATTTATTGTTTTTCGGGGCTGCAGAACGTCATGAGCAGCTCTGAATGATTGCCAGTAATATTTTTAGACGTCAACGATCTTACTTGTGCTCTTAAAAATACGGCACGTACGCATGTGCGTATTGAACCAGATGTGTTGTAACCTGTGACAGCCAGCAGCCACCTCCTATTCTTAGAACGCTTTTTCGCATGACACCAGAGTACTGCGGCGAAAGGGACTTAAGGAGTGCTTTGCACGCGATAAGTGGAGGCCAGAAAATTGTAGAACCGATGTTTTTTATCATTCTTTTATTGTGGTGGTGCTGGCGATGTTTTTCGGGAGATTTACGGCCGTGCCCGCACAATTGGGAGGTTTGCCCGAAAATTCGGGAGTCTCCCGTGCAAATCGGAGAGTTGGCAGGTGTGCACGTCCACAACAATCGTGCATGTTGACGTTGCGAGGCCTAGCTATAGGGTGGCTCCCTAGCCTGGTTGGCTCCCTGCGACCCTAGCCTGGTTATGCCATACGTGCACAAGGTTTCTTACAACCTTAAGAACTTAGCTAACAGGTACAAGGTACCTTTGGTGTTCTCGGTGTCCCGCAAGTTGGCTAGCCTGTGCCCACGAATTTCTACTGCACCGAACCCCTCCCCATGTGAGAAGAGGCACGCAAGACCGTATGTCGCCTGCTTGGTTGGCGTGGTGTACGAGATCCCGCTTAGTTGCGGTAGGGCTTATATCGGCCAAACAGGCCGGTGCATAAACGACAAAATTAAGGAGCATGAACCTTCAGTAAAAAATAAACTTTCGCCACATTTGCCCATGCAATGCAATTCCTGCAAATGTGAGCCTGGGTTTTACAGTGTATTCGTTCTTGGAAAGAGTAATAATAACCTTAGCGCATGAAATCATGGACGCATACTACGTGCAGTGCGGTTCCTGCAAGTGTGAGCCTGGGTTTTCCAGTGTATTCGTTCTTGGAAAGAGTAATAATAACCTTAGCGCATGAAATCATGGACGCATACTACGTGCAATACGGTTCCTGCAAGCGTGAGCCGGGGTTTTCCAGTGTATTCGTTCTTGGAAGGAGTAATAACAACCTTAGCGCATGAAATCATGGACGCATACTACGTGCAATGCGGTTCCTGCACGTGTGAGCCTGGGTTTTCCAGTGTATTCGTTCTTGGAAAGAGTAATAATAACCTTAGCGCATGAAATCATGGACGCATACTACGTGCAGTGCGGTTCCTGCAAGTGTGAGTCTGGGTTTTTCAGTGTATTCGATCTTGGAAAGGGTAATAATAACCTTAGCGAACGAAATCATGGACGCATACTACGTGCAATGCGGTTCCTGCACGTGTGAGCCTGGGTTTTCCAGTGTATTCGTTCTTGGAAAGAGTAATAATAACCTTAGCGCATGAAATCATGGACGCATACTACGTGCAATGCGTTTCCTGCAAGTGTGAGCCTGGGTTTTTCAGTGTATTCGATCTTGGAAAGGGTAATAATAACCTTAGCGAACGAAATCATGGACGCATACTACGTGCAATGCGGTTCCTGCAAGTGTGAGCCTGGGATTTCCAGTGTATTCGTTCTTGGAAAGAGTAATAATAACCTTAGCGCATGAAATCATGGACGCATACTACGTGCAATGCGGTTCCTGCAAGTGTGAGCCTGGGTTTTCCAGTGTATTCGTTCTTGGAAAGAGTAATAACAACCTGAGCGCATGAAATCATGGACGCATACTACGTGCAATGCGTTTCCTGCAAGTGTGAGCCTGGGTTTTCCATTGTATTCGTTCTTGGAAAGAGTAATAATAACCTTAGCGCATGAAATCATGGACGCATACTACGTGCAGTGCGGTTCCTGCAAGTGTGAGTCTGGGTTTTCCAGTGTATTCGTTCTTGGAAAGAGTAATAATAACCTCAGCGCATGAAATCATGGACGCATACTACGTGCAGTGCGTTTCCTGCAAGTGTGAGCCTGGGTTTTCCAGTTATTCGTTCTTGGAAAGAGTAATAATAACCTTAGCGCATGAAATCATGGACGCATACTACGTGCAGTGCGTTTCCTGCAAGTGTGAGCCTGGGTTTTCCAGTTATTCGTTCTTGGAAAGAGTAATAATAACCTTAGCGCATGAAATCATGGACGCATACTACGTGCAATGCGTTTCCTGCAAGTGTGAGCCTGGGTTTTTCAGTGTATTCGATCTTGGAAAGGGTAATAATAACCTTAGCGAACGAAATCATGGACGCATACTACGTGCAATGCGGTTCCTGCAAGTGTGAGCCTGGGTTTTCCAGTGTATTCGTTCTTGGAAAGAGTAATAATAACCTTAGCGCATGAAACCATGGACGCATACTACGTGCAATGCGGTTCCTGCAAGTGTGAGCCTGGGTTTTCCAGTGTATTCGTTCTTGGAAAGAGTAATAATAACCTTAGCGCATGAAATCATGGACGCATACTACATTAAAGAGAAGAGAGGTATGCGTGACACATCTGTTGTTGTGCGTGGTGGTGAATTTAGTTTCTTCGAATATTTTTTCGATTAAGTCGTTTTTGTCATTCTTATAGCGTGTATTTTGACGAGCATGTGAGGCGATGTGCACGCGCATGGTTGCTACGGCTATAATGTCGCTGATGTTCTGAGAATAAAGTTAGTTGCGAGTGACGCCCTTTTAGATGCAAAGTACCTTAAGGCGGAGCTCAATCCGGTGGTGGTGTGCGGCGTGACCACCCCTACTGCGCATGCGCATGCCCTCTCCACACACCTCTCCACTCACCCTTCCCTCTCCCCTTCCCCTCTCCACTTTCCCTCTCCCCTCCACTTTCCCTTCCCCCTTCCCTCTCCACTTTCCCTCTCCCTCTCCCCTTTCCACTCTTTCTCTGAAACGCGGGCTAGACATGCCGAAATTCTCTCCTGCGCAACGCCGCGATGAGCTCGAGCGCATGCGCGTCCCCTCCGCTTCTCTCTCCTCTCACACGCTGCCCCCCTCTCGCCCGCCTGTCGACCGTGTTCCCCGCTCGCCCTGTGAGAACGGCCAGGCTAGATGGAAGATACGACGCGCAAGCGTCCCTCTTCGCGTTCCACGACGCGAGGTCGGTAGCATGCCCAACGAACGCCAACGGAACGCGATCGTGCAAGTGCTCCGGCTTCGCATCGCCTCATGGTCCCCTTTAGCGGGAGATGGTGTAATTTTTTTTTGTTCTGGCTTAAGTTTTTCCTCGATGGTGCGTGTCTTTTTTGTATTTCAGTTTTTCTGTTCTTTCTTGCTGACTATAATATTAGATCACATTTAAAGCGCGACAGAAACTTGACCACGACATTTGGGACATTGTTTGCCTTCGCCGGAACTCTGTGGACAACTGACATTTCTGTAGCGCTTTAGCACAATCACAAAAGAAAGGAACACATGACGACGGGACAGGCGCTAACTCACAACTTTAATAGAGACTAGGAAAGTGTGGCACATATATACTATTTCCAATGCGCAGACGCATAATCAACATCGCACACGCCATAGGGGACGTATCAAAGCAAGGAAGCTGTGTTCCGCGTTATACAGTGAAACGGACGTTTGGCTAACACAATCACAATTTTTCTGTTTTATGTGAAATGCCTCTAGAAGTTCACGCGCCGTTTTATCTTTACTTCTGCCAAGGATCTTCACATCATAGAATCTCGGCTCACAAGAACAGGTTTTGCAATGCGCCGAAATGTGCGCAGTAAAATCCTTCTTTGAATTGTTCGCGTGTTCTCTCATGTGGTCATTTACGCATCTGCCCGTTTGTCCTACGTAGGCATAGTAAAAAAAAAACAGCGCGAAAACACAAGGACGAGACAGATGAAACATGGCTAGCGCGAGTCCCGTTTCATCTGTCTCATCCTTGTGTTTTCGCGCTGTTTTTCACTATGAATGTGTACCAACAAGCTCAAGTACGCACGCTTCTCCTACGTAGGACTTGCCACGGGTTAGGGGCAGTTCATACACCACACCAGTCGCACACCGAGTGTAGCGGTTGGTGTGCTTCACCTGGCAGCCAGACTTGGAGGCGCCCATGATGCACACAATTTGTCGTGCGGCAAGGAATAATTAGATCCACTTCATCAATGCTGGAGATCGTGCAAGGTCATAAATGCCAAGGAACTCAGCAACGTCAGAGTTTATTGCCAGAAAGTGTCTGTTGTATGAGTAATTAACTAAGATACTGCTAACTGCCGACTGTTTTTATCCAATGCAGTTGCTCTAAACGGCGTATCCTGTTTGTTAATGAGCACTAACAGACAATAATGCCATGGAAAGTATAGGGGATGTTATTAGTAGTAAATATAAGGTAAATGTGAAGAAAGAAAAGTGGACGAAAAGGTAGCTTGCCGCGGGTAGGGACCGAACCTGCGACCTTTGAATAACGCGTTCAATGCTCTACCAACTGAGCCACCGCGGCGGCCATCCCCCCCGTCCACTTTATAGTGTATATATGTACATTTAAACGTGCAAGCGTCAGTCAGCGCCGCCAGTAGCCATGACGGCGAATGTCGAACACTCTTTTTCGGCCTGTTGGCGTCACGTGGCACGTGAACTTTATTACGAGCTGGCAGCTGACCAATTATCCCTCGAATACTACCTGAAAGCATGAAGTCTGCCGGAACGAGACCCTCGCTATGAATGAAGGAAAGAAGTGTTAATTTTAAGGGCTCGTTTTTCTTTGTTATACACAATATTAATGAGCACTAACAGACAATAATGCCAAGGAAAGTATAGGTGATGTTATTAGTAGTAAATGTAAGGTAAATGTGAAGAAAGAAAAGTGGACGAAAAGCGCGGGCAGGGACCCAACCTGCCCGCGTTATTCGAAGGTCGCAGGTTCGGTCCCTGCCACGAATGAGTAACTATTGTTGACTAGGTGGAAGCTCGGGACGGTATTGTGAAACAATACTGAAAAAAGAAAAAGTTACGGAAAAATTTTCTCATTCAGCGTGATTAGAACCCAGGTCACATAGGGACAACGCATCATCCGAACGCTAGGGCTGTCTAACCGCCGCAGACATGAACGAAAAAGTTACGACTCCGTCAGAGCAGTAACGTTGACGTTGACGCATAACCTGAAAAAAAAAAAGGACTCCATGGAGAGCGCGCCAACCAACTACGCCATGAACGCTTTTTCTTTTTTTCTTATTGCCTCACACAAGTGCTCTGCTTCCAAATCGCTGAAGCTCCCGTGGACGGCTAGATGAGCAGCCAGGTGCAGCTCTACAACTTTGCGCTCATCAGAGGACCCGGAACATGGCTCCTTTGGTCTTCTGTCCACAAATGATGCCATAGGCCCCACTGAGGGACTAGCGGAACACTTCATGTTGTTTACATGTGTGACTCTTGTGCAGTGGAGTTTCAGGTCCTGAACGTGGGGCGGCAATTCCACCCTGCAAATTCGGCAATAAGCCATAGGCTTCCAAAGCAACGTCGTGCGGCGCCACTGCTCTTATCGCAACTGGGGGCATCCACGACCACAACACTGCTGCCCCAGCTTCTGAGCACGCGCAGAGCTCTCGGGTTGCATCTGTGGTGCGTGTAATGTAACTATTGCTGACTAGCAGTGCTCTGGTCCGAATGAGGAGCGCATGCGCGCATGTATCCTTGGCCGCCGAGGCTGGCAAATCTGGCGACAAACGGCCTTAGAGGGCAGCGTCTGCCCCCTGTAACGCATAGCTCAGCCGCGCGAGCGTCGCGCCGAAACTTAAGCTTGGGTTCCCTATATCGCCCGAAGCGGATGACAGCAGCCAGTTTGCACGTTCAAAAGAATGGTGGCACTGCACTCTACACTTATGTAGGTTCACATTTCAATTTACGCATGAATGGAACTTTTTTTAAGGGGCATCCAGTGCGTGCAACTATAGTGAAACACCAAACTACATTATGAGCATATGAGGCTAAGTGAACGCGAGCGATCGCTTTACAATACCGCGGGCTTACAGTTGCCAGCGCACTTCCGGGAGTGTGGTTGCGAACCCGTCTTTAATGACGCGACAGTTGTATCTAGGCAAACTAGATACATAGGCCGCAAGATATTAGGGGCCTTCCACATCAGGACAAAGGGAAGCTACCCCTCTATCAGTCTGTCTGAGAATGAATTCGCGTATCTGCGTTCCACGTGCTACAGTTCACTACGCGGCCTTGATTGATTAAAATCTTTAACTGTTTTTTTTTGTTACGTTGTTATTCTTTGATAGTGACACGTCATCCTTGCTGCGGCTATGTAAGGTTGATACGCATTTTCAGTAAATCAGTTGTGAGTCTACGCTCGTCTGTCTCTTCTTTCTTTCTTTGTGTCCTGAGCTGCTGCGCAGTTTGTCAGAAGTGGACATAGGTATATGGCCAAGCTATGCTGAAAACTGGTGTGCTGAAATGGAACCACATTGTGCAGGGTGACTCGGCTACAGGGTCGGGCCGGCTGCGCATGGGAGCTGTGGTGGACAAGCTGGCACAGGCAGCTGCTGGGAAGCTACCGGTCACACTGGTGTTGGATGACCCCTGTGGCAACAGCTATGTGCAGAATCTGTGTGCCCCAGAGCCAGACCCAGCCCTGAAGGTCACACGATACGAGCGCACTTTCGAGCAAAATGAGCTGCTTGGGCTGAACGACATGCGGACTGAGAACTATTCGTGACCTGCATGGAAAAAATAGCACAACCATGTGCTTGCAATCAAATTAGTTCTCTCGTTACGAAATTATTAAAGCCTGGATTGCGCAGCCCTTCTGTGCATTCACTGTGTCATGATGTACTGTAATTACACTGCCACTATTTTCATGTTACTGGTGAACTGGTGAGCAGGATTTTAGTGTGCATGCAACTTCACGGAACATTCACCCTCTGAAAGTTAAAAGGGGCCCTCCAAAGCATTTGCAGCATCTATTTTTTATTCATGTTTTGCGTAGACTGATGGCTGGGGATAATTTTAGCATAGGTATAAGCACCGATATGAAATGATTTAGTATTCTAATCACGCAATAATGTCACTACATCGCTGCCGACCGCATCAGCGCGTAGTGGCGCTCGCCAGAACTATTGCGGGCGGAAATGATGGCGCACGCGCCAGCCTATGATTGGATAAGTATAACGTTAGAAGCGATCGTGGCGTGGCAAAGTTGAGATTACTAATGTGTTTCGGTTTTCTTTTCTGTGCTTTTTCAATTAACTCCAAATAGACACCATCGCATCAAAAAAAAAAAAAAAACAGATCACTACAACTACAAAACACGACAGAGGCGCCTCTGTCGTGCTTTGTAGTTGTGATCTTTTTGTTGTTGTTGTTGTTGTTGTTGTTGTTGTTGTTTCGACGGCGTCTATTTGAACGGCGTTTTGCCTCTGGTTTTAGAGTATTTTAGCAAGTTACGGAAATATGTTACGTAAGTACGGTGAGGCAGTACGGTAACGCTGCTCCTTTCCCGCTCGTGACAGTGCGCTCACCGAACGACAGGTTCCTCCTTAAAGGGACACTAAAGGCAAATAACAATTTATGTCAGAGTGAAAGCTCAATGTATGACAACGTCTAAAATGGCAATATTATCTACAGCAGTGCCTTACTTACCGAGAAATTAAGCTAAATGTATCATACGATGCGCGCCACGAGCGGCACATTTTCAAAATGATCCCGATGACGTATGAGAGTCTGCCTACGATTAATCACTAGTAATCAAACTAGCAGCAGTAAAAAAAACCTTCCGTGCATCAAGAGATGTAATAAAATGCTGTTTGTTCGTTTACGTTTGATCCATGGAAAAAAAGAACCTCTTTGGCGTTGCCATGGGGAACGGCGGGCGTGGTTCTAAGGTTCCGTTGTCGCCGAACTGCGCTTCGCCCGGCGCCCTGCTTCGCTCACGCGGTCACGTCTCAGTAGTTTCGGTATCGCATACTGCCGCGTGTGTTTTGCGCGCTCGTAAAAGTCGCTCTGACAGAAAGCTCGACAAAATGCCGCATGCATGTAATGTTGCCGGATGCCCGAATGGTGCACGCTGCCAGTGCACGCCGCCGCGCAGTAAAGGCGGGCAACGTAGGGCACGGCAGCAGTGACGTGTGAAAGACTGATTTCAGGCGGGTGATTTGAAGTGCGCTAACGCGATGCGGAGCACTAAAACGTTATTTTATTTCAAAATAAGCACTTCCTTGGCATAAAAGTAGCACTACGAGGTTTCTGGAGCGCTATTTCAACAATCAACGTCGACTTAATATTTGCCTTTAGTGTCCCTTTAACAATGCGTAGGCTGACAAGTAACAATAAGGCGGGAAAACCCCACAGTAATTCTTTAAAAAGTTTTGTGATGTTGGGGTGCCTTCACCTGCAAAAGCACACGAGCGGGAAAGGAGGAGCGCTACCGTACGGCCTTAACGTATTTGCGTACCGTATTTCCGAAACTTGCTAAAAGACACGTTTCTCTGTTCCCTCTTTTTGCTTCAGTACGTTTGCGAGCTGTCTCTTTCCGCACGTGCGGTGCAAGTAATAGACCTCTACTAGTACTGAGGTTGAGGTGCAAATAGTCTAGACTCTCCCGCAAAAATGCGTTTGTCTAATGATGATAATAGTACTTGCAGCACCATCTCGCCTTGCTCTATTGCAGCTTGGTACGCCGCCGCTACCCTTATTTTCGTACTACAGCCAAAGGTACAGTCTCCTATTCATATTTTAAAGCGCAGAACTGAAACGACAAGGACGGGACAGGGAACACACACACAAGCGCCATACTTTCAACAATGATTTATTGGAAGCCGGATCAAACATATATACATGAAAAACTTGTGATCACTCAGGCATGCGCAAATGTGGAGGCATCAAGTAATGATAATTCTTTTCTTGATAATGACAATGATGGTGCGCTGACGCAATTTTACGCTAACTTATGTATGGTAGCCGATTCAACAATCAACCAATACAATATGAATATCTCGTACTAACAAGGCCAAATATCTACCCTTGCCAAGTACAGTTTCCGTTCTCTAATGCTACTAATGCTGCGGCGATTTCTTCACGATTGTGCTACAGTTAAGGTACCATGCTTGGCCTCGCGCGTCAACTTCATACGACTGTGCGGTAACAAATGTGTTGTTATCATTCACGGGCGTAGCCAGAAATTTTTTTTTTTTTTGGGGGGGGGGGGGGGTTCAACCATACTTTGTGTATCTTCGTGCGTGCGTTTGTATGTGTCCGTGTAATATACCCAAGCAAAATAGACAATTTTCGGGGTGGGGGGTGGGGTTGAGCGCCCCCCCCCCCCCTCGCTATGACCCTGTTATCGTTCTTGCATCGGTTAATATTGAATTGTAGTTGGAATACCGTTTTTGCAAAGGTGAGTGAAGCTGTAAGTAGTTGCCCTTCTTTATGCTTGCTAGTCCACGAACATTACTTCTAGAATCGCATTTGATATTAAGTTTCACGTACCAAAGGAGCATCGAGCATACGAAATACATACTGCACGCGTGTGCGTCTTATATAAATCTGAGTTATGCCATACTTAATTTAAAGGGCATGTGATAGAGGATTGTGGTGTCAGTGGTGAAAGTGATTAGATATTCAGAAATATGTGATTGTAATGCAGTTAGAACTCCCTGATAATTTTAATGCGGTCTGTGAAATAAAAAAAAGCGCTGTGTGAATGTTTGTTGGTCATTTGCTCTGGTACGTTCACGTAATATTATGGAGATGTGTGACGCCTGTTAAAACGTTAAACAAGTGAGATTTCGGTTTTCTTGGCATAATTATATATATAGCTGCATAGTTGAGTGCTGCAAGTGTTGGGCGAAGTAAAAACGGGTGTCTCTAGTGCGTTTCTTAAGCAGGCATACAGCCGTAATATGCATTGTTGTACTGTTGGGAGTGTTCAATAAAACAAGAATGGTGTTTTCTCTTGCAAAGGTTTTTGTTTTATCTGTGTTTACAGATCACGCAAACAACTTCGACGCATGCACGTAAGAAACGTACGCAGTGCATCGCGCGCACGCATAAAAAACCGGGCCTGTCATTTTAAAACAAATATAGAACAATCGACGTAAGAAACGGCACGGTTGTCTAGTGGAGCTGCGTCGGCAGTGCAAATATCAAACCAGAATTAAAAATTAATAGAAAAACGGCGAGTAGCGGGCTTCAGAATTGTGGCGAATTGGGCCTGTTGGTTGATCATCTTAAACACATCGCAGCGCAGGAAAAACAGACACAAAGAAGACGACACCAGACAACATACGAGCGCTAACTGCCAACAAAGGTTTATTGAACATCACATGCGTATATATACCATGCTCAAACACCGTCGCACATGCGCACACTACTTTCTTAGAAAGTACAACTCTTTATCTGAAAGGTGTACAGGGCACCTTTCAGATAAAGCTGACACATGCTGAACCCAATGAAGAAATTTTTTTTTTTCAAAAAGTGGCCGTTATGCCTTATATTCACAAGCTGTCCCACAATATCAAGAAAATTGCTGGTCGCTCAAAAGTGAAAATGGTGTTTTCCGCACCACGGAAGCTCATTAAACTCTGTAATCAGAGGAGCTCTCGTGTTCAGCGGGGCTGCAAAACACAGCACAAAGGTTCATTTGTTGCCTGCGCTACTAATGTAGTTTACAGTATTCCGCTGTCTTGTGGTAAACAATACATAGGGCGGACAGGGCGATGTCTAAATGAACGTCTGAAAGAGCATGCGATAAATGTAAAGAAAACGGCACGTGACGGCTGGTTGGCAATGCATTGCGGATCTTGTGGCTGTGAACCTCTTTTCGCACAGTGTACTGTTGTCAGCAAAAGTAGTGATAGGCTCACACGCGAGATTATAGAAGCTGAAAAAATATCTTCATTGGGTTCAGCATGTGTCAGCACCCCCACTGTACAACTTTCAGATAAAAGAGTTGCACTTTCTAAGAAAGTAGGGTGCGCATGTGCGACGGTGTTTGAGCGTGGTATATATAAGGTCTCTTCGATTTGGCTGCACCGGCGGCACCAGTTCAACGGGTGCAGCATCGTCCTCCTCGTTTTGCTGGTGCCGCGCTAGCCCTCTGCACCGGTTCCCTCGTTTTGTCAAGGTGCAAGCGTAGTGCTGCACGAGTTCTCTGCCGGCCTGCACTCGCTGAAGAGGAGGTGCAAAGAAGTGCAGCATGGCGTGCGCCCCTTGCTCCTCCCAAGCTTAGAGCAGACGACGCTGCGTGTTGTTGTTCAGGGCGTGCAAAAGCAAGTTAAACTGCTGACTCTGACGGCTAATTTTAGCCACGTCTTTTCGGCAGCTATTAAGGCGGACCTTTTACATGTCTCGTGAGCAGAAAAATTCACCGTACATGGCGGCAATATGAATGATACAAAAAAAGTAATAAAGATGTGGCGCGATTCGCGATGCTGCTCTCTCAGTTCGTCCTTGCGAAATCGTGAAGCTGAGGCGATAGGAAGTCTTCTAGAAATACTTTTGAGTTTAAAAATGTATTCATCAGGTGAGCGTGCGTATACATGTGTCTTAATGGTTTACAAGAATTGTCACATTCGTTCCCTATAGTCTAGCGTGAAGTGGCGACGCCAGTAAAACCCTTTGAACACAAATTTGCGAGCATACACTTTCCAAGATAACTGAACATTCGCGTCAAGTCGTCTTAGCGTCGGTCAAAGGACCTCAGATACTTTCGTTTTTTATTGTTGTATGGCCTTGCACGCACTTTCATAGAAGGCCAAAACCAGCGCAATTTTCCGCTGAACCAGTAAAACGCCTCTAGATAGTCTGAACAGTCTCTTGAAATTACACTCATATGGAACCTGCCGACGACGTTCTCGTACCCGGGAACAGGAGTTACATCTTCACGTACCAACATGCATGCGACAAAACACGTACACCGTCAAACTACGGTCCCTAGTCAAACTCCTCCTCGGAGTATCTTTGAGGGTCGCCATTGTCCGAATCGTCCTCGCTGCAGTCGAGCAGTTCCATACGGCAGCTACGAAGAGTGCCGCCGCGGCAGTGTTCTGGTAAACACCAGCGATACACGCCGCGTCGGCTGTTGCTCGACCAACACGGCCTGCTCTTGCATCTTCGTTTTGGTGGTAGCCGCCGCGTGGTAGTGTCGCCAGTGTCGCGGCTGCACCTGCACTTGCTGAACCGGCGCGGCACCTCTTCGCACCGCCACGGCACTTTCCAGAACTAGTGCAGGCAGTGCAAGCCAAATCGAAGAGACCTATACGCATGTGATGTTCAATAAACCTTTGTTGGTAGTTAGCGCTCGTATGTTGTCTGGTGTCGTCTTCTTTGTGTCTGTTTTCCTGTGCTGCGAAGTGTTTAAGAGTAACGGGCGCTTTGCCCACGGCTTCTATGAGCCGCGCGCATCCACTTTTCGCCACCGTTCGCCGTTGGTGGCGCCACCCGTAAAGCTAAAAGCAGCAGCGCACGGGGCGGACAGCACGGTCCCTACGGCTATCGCCGTCTGGTGGCCGCCGGCGGAAGACATCATTCTCCGTGCCACCGTGACGACCGCGGTCGGCACACTAGTAAGTATATTCCAACGTTTTTAGACTATTTCAGTTTGCAAACTAGCTTCGAGAGGCGGCCAGGTTTTGTCGCCGTCGCGAGAGGTGGCGCTGGCGTAGCGTTGAGATCGGTTGAGATGCAGTACGAAGGGCGACGCGTGCTTCAGCCGCGTTCTTTTGCTGCGTTGTTGGTTTGTGCTCGCGCGTTAATCACTCATATTCTGACGTTTCACGCGTTCCACCAAGGCATGAGCTCTTTGCAGTGACCGTGCATACCGCGAACTGTCAGCTCAGCGCGCCGCGAGCTGTTCGGGGTATGCTTCGGCTGTGGCAGTCCCGTACCGCGACATTTCTTCATGGGAGCTTTTCTGTATGTTTAGAGGCATTGAAACCAAGTTTTCAGTTGAGCTGCAAATGAACCGTGTCTGTTTCGACACTTTTTGAGCCCTTCTTGGCGCACTTCGGGACTGTGATGTGACAAGTGTCGAATGTCCGGTTCACAAGAACACCACTGCTGCAATAATATCTGGGGTATCTATGTGCCAAAACCACGATCGATATGATTATGAAGCACGCCGTTCTACTGCCTCCGGAAATTTAGACCATTGGGTGTTTAACGTGCACTGATATCGCACAGTACACGGTCCTCTAGCACATCCATCGAAAGGCGACCGCCGCGGCTAGGATCGAACCCACGACCTTCGGGTCAGAAGTCGAGCACCGTAACCACTGCACCACCAAGGCGGACCTCTACTGCAGATGTTCTTCACTCATACATAGTGTTCAGGATGCATTTTGCTGCCAAAGACGCTTGCAAAACCCTAAGGTCTAAAGGTCGCATCAGCAAAAAATTAATTAAAGCTAATGCGAAGGCTTCCCGTGCAGTTCCGTCAACATAAGCAGCTTTCCGATTGTATAGGGATGCGCTTATAGTGATTTCTGAGGCCGAATCGAATAGTGACAGAAGCGAATAGAAGTGAATATGGTATACTTTTTGAACAAGTCATGAATCTGAAACAGCCGTTCTTAGAACGAATGTATACAAATTGATGTTCACGTCCTCGTATTCATATGTTTTGTATTTATTTATTTATTTATTTATTACTTATTTATTTTCAAAGGTTTCAAAACCGGACATTACATGAGGAGTAATCCCAGAAATAAAGGTCGGTTAGGACGGTGTCAGATAGAAGTGTATTAGATATTTTTTTCTTTTTTTTAAGTATACTGCAAGCCCTTCACGGCCCGTGCGAGTGGGTACATGAATACATGAAAATATATACATTGCCGAAAATTCATGTTGAAAATTTAGGTTTCGCCCGTTTTGCTGTAAAAGAAGGTCGATACGTATTAGAATGGGCGCATGCTATAGGTACACAGCATTTGTAGGCACTGGAATGATGACTTGTTTTCTTTTGGTCAGTGAATGAAGGCAACTAAACAAAAAATTTAAAAATTGGAGCCCTTTCACAGTAGGAGTTGAGTGAGGGAAGCAACTGGAGGGAATAAGTAGCCGTATTCACATGACTGTTCAGAAAGCGCGAATGCTCCTTGTTAGTAAAGGCGTGCTCCCCAAGCAAGGTAGCGTGCCTTATACATGAGCTGTCGCCTTTTATGCCTCTAATATGCCTTACAGGAATGACAGTTATCGTTCTTTTGCGCCAATTTTCGCATTACTTCGTTGCGGTTGACATTTTTAAATATTCGGGCTTACACATGATATTAAGTGGGATGGAATACTGGGAGAGTTGGTGCAGATTAATCGTGGCTAACAGCGCAAAAAACAGAGACGAAGACGAGAAGTGGACACGGCACAGCGATGTGTGATGTGAATAACAGTCATTACAAATGACTGTTATTCGATTCGATGGTAGAATCGAAGAAGGCACTGTTCCATTTGAATATTGAAATTTTCGAACATTCGCACACAACCCGTAAATACGTAACTGCAAATAATGTACCTGTTGTATTCTGTTTCACGAAATCGAATGAAAATGACAAGACGTGTTTTTCTGGCTTTTTGATTTGGTAAGGCTTTCAGCAGCTGGCGTAATAAGTGTTCAGTCGAGGTTGGGATATGATTCAGCCTTACGGGAGCCTAAAATGTTTTGCGTATATACAGGCAAAAAATTAAAGCCGGTTACAACGGGAAAAAGAATGAAGGAAGTGTACCGTGCAGTGTTTGCCTTAACTTTAACTTATTTTTTTTTTCATGCCCTGTCTTAGGCTCTGTTTCTTGTTATAATGCTGAGATACAACCAAAACCGCGCGTTTCACTCAAGCCAAGTGAAATGAGAGCGACTACCACATCGAGTTAACCCTTGTGGTAGCCGCTTGTCGGCCCCTTTCAATCAGTAGCGCAGTAGCAGACGACGCGCCGAGACCAATCCTAACGCGACCGCAGCGCCCCCGCCTTGTTGGCGATCGCGGCAAGCCGCCCCGTGCCACTGGAAGGCCGCGCTCTTTGCCAACTGAAGTAATCTAAAAACGTTGGTATATTCTAGGCACTGTTATGGTGGCCAACGTTTCCGGATGCTATTTCAGTTTCCGAATTTCCTCCTTTCGAGGCGGGCGCGATTTGCTCCTAGGGAGTGTGGGGGCGCTGCAGTCTAAACTTTGCAGCGATAGCAGACGACGCGCCGCTCGCTCCCGTGCATATTGCGGGCGCCTGAAACCGAACTCGGTGCTCGCTTGAACCGCTAAATTATTAATATTTGTGGCTTAAGTTGCTCATCAGTTATCAAACTACAGGGACAATAACTTTAACGAGCACCGGAGCACGTTGAATATTGAAATAAAACGCGTGCGTTTCCGAAGCAGATTCCGAGCGGGTTCCCCACAGCAGCAGTAATGCAGGGCATTTATTCTTTTTTTCTTCGCATATTTTGACATTCAGCGCAACTTGAAGAACAGGTGGTGTTTGGGTGAGTTAAAAGTGCTTGTTTTCTAGCTCGAATAAAATAGACAGGTAGTCAGCGTACTGCTACTTTCGGAAACTTCATCGGGCACGTAGCGCTCTTGTATTGCGTAGCGCAAAATACGCGCTATTATTGGTTTGACTGTGTTTGTCAGTATTCGGAAGTCTTCCCACGGTTACACGGTATTTTTAACTAAGCTTATTTTGTTTATACTCTAAGAGGTTTACTTAGGAGAAGAGGGGATATTCCTCATGCATTCCTCTCTTAGGAGAAGGGCTGATATTCCTCAAATTCAGTTGCACTGCATTTGAGGAATATCAGCAACTTGAGTACCTTTCAAGATTTCCCTGTGAGCTTGTAGTGTTCAAGCCACCTCGGTGAGAAAAACAAAGGCAGCTTTATTGGATTCCGAGCAATTTAATGTTAGAGATACGGGGCGTGACTCTCCATTGACTACTGTGTAAAAATCTACGGCATAAAGAATGCCGAAGCAATAATAGCATTGCTGAGATAATTCTCATGCATATGCACGAACAAAAGCACGCCGGCCAGGCGAAAGGCTGCTTGAAGTTATAAACATTACAAAATCACTTACTTCGCATATCCGGGTGTTTTCTGTGGGCAGAAATTTCTTGCGACTGATTTTGTTGGGCCTTCAGCATACATTTTTGTCACCGCGAGGAACGAAAAAAAAAAAGCTTTTTTCTCTCCTCCGCGCGGTGAGGCAACCGAAGGCATAGAGACCCGACATACTAGCACGTCACGCTCCAAACATTAAATTCAAACGCGGAATTCCTGCGTCCACTCAACTTAAGGTACATAAACGCATCTAGTTTGCAACAACAGTGCGACAGAGGCGCGTGAAGTACTCTCTACGTGCTAAAATCGCCCCACTCCACGCTTGAAAACACAGTGATCCGTACCTATTGCCGGCACAGCGCTGCCGCCGCTGGACCCTTTGGGCGGGGCGCGAAGGCGAAAAGGTCACGTGTCGCCAACCGACCTATCGCAGGGCGCGGCGGCTGGATCAAGACCTTTCGCTACTTTTGAAAAATATTTGCTCCAAGTAAACGGCCGCTCTCCGCTGGCTTCACTGCCGCCGCAGTTGTGTGCGTTCCGTGTTGGTGTTCGGTAGCGCCTCTTTTTTTCTGTGCATCATCGCTGTCTGTGCACGTGGCAAGCTTCCACGGTCTTCTGAAAACAATCCGACGTCTACGCTGACGTCTGCGACGTAGGACTGTCAGATTGTTGTGTATCGTGGGCGCGATCTAAGCATTGACCACGCGTGGACGGACCGAGCACGTGTGTATGTGTGGACGTCTCCCGAGGTAAATCCTACTGCTGCTGCTATCCGGTGCGTCATGCCTCAGACCTTCGGGACATCATGCCGACGTGTTTTGTGCGTGGATGCACCAGCGGGTACAGAAAAAAACCCCGGAAACGCCACTTCTCTCCGCCGTCCATAGGTCGGCAAACTCACTCATGAGCTGACTCACTCGGACTCATTCAGACTCAGATCGGGGCGTGAGTCTGAGTGAGTCCGGGTGATTATTATTTTGGTGAGTTTGAGTCCAAGTGAGTCCGGCTGAGGAAAATTTCAGTGATTCTGTGTGAGGGAGTCCGGTTGAGGAAAATATATGTGAGTCTGAGTCCGAGCGAGCCATAAGCTCAAGATATATTTTTTTAGTGAGGTCCACCGTCCATTGCCGACCTATGGTCCTATCTACTTAACTTCAGCACTACTATCAGTCTTATATCGGCTTACGTTTATGCTCGTGTCTATTTACACATATGTCAACGCACGAGCGTTCATGCGCCATCTCAACATTTATTGATCAGAGGCGTGAGTTGGGTGGGGGTGCTGCCATGACCTCCCCCCTGCAAACTCTTTCACGGGAAGTTCTTGATAAAATATTTCGTGTGAGTCGTTTATTTCATAAAAATGTCCTTACTAGATCGAAACCACTTATAACACGTATTTGAAGGTACAAGATCAACATAATAATAATATCTGGGGTTTAACGTCACAAAACCACGATATGATTATGAGAGACGCCGTAGTGGAGGGCTCCGAAAATTTCGAGCACCTGGGGTTCTTGCGCGTGCACCTAAATCTATGTTCACGGGCCTCCAACATTTTCGCCTCCATCGAAAATGCAGCCGCCGCGGCCGGGATTTGATCCCGCGACCTTCAGGCCAGCAGTCGAGCGCCATAACCACTAGACCACCGTGGCGGGGCAAGATCAAAAGGCGTATCGTAGAGCACCGATTATGTCAGGTATTGGCGTTAAAGAGCATTGACAGCAAGATCGAAAAAGCAAATTTTACGCTAACGGACTCATGAGACGACTCACTCAGGTTCACTTAAACTCAGGTCAAGCCGTGAGTGTGAGTCTGAGTGAGTCCGGCTGATGCATATGTTGGTGAGTTTGAGTTCGAGTGAGTCTGATTGAGAAAAAGTTCAGTGAGTCCGGTTGAGGAAAATTTTGGTGAATCTGAGTCCAAATGAGCCCTCAGAGCAAAACATGTTTCTTGAGTGAGTCTGAGTGAGCTCAATTTTTTTTGCCGACCTATGCCGCCGTCCGATCCGCTGTTACTGCAGAAGTGGGAAAGATACATGCCACACGCGGACAAGAATTTGGGAAAGACGTGCAAGGTGTGCGATGTTCACTTTCAAGAAAGCGACATCCTGAAGACATATAAGGTGCGCAGGATTCCCTTTCTTCTGAAACATTGTTGGTCTTTGATAGGGAATACGTGAGCGGCAGCCTTGCTTACCCTTCCATGAAACTTTTCGAATGTGCGAGGAGTGTGGACCACGTCATCATCCAGGAATCGAAAAATGATTCCTTTGGTGACCTCTTTTGGAGAGTCTAGGATGCACTTACGCAGAAAGGCACCAGCTTTGTTGGTTGCGAACAGCACTACAGTGAATTTAATTCAGGGTTGATTCACGTCTACATTGAAACTAGGATGCATTTCTTTGCAAGACAATGGCAGTGCCATCAAAGCACAGAGAGAAAGAAAAAAGGCGAAACATGTGTGATATTCGAATGCTCGTGACAGGTGTGCTTTAATAAAGACACATTTTTCTTTTCATAAGTTAAAGCCACTATGCTTGTGAACTAGTGTGTGATCGTGACAAGTATTCTTGTGTCAATATATTGATGTTTTCCTATTTCTTTCCACAATATTGGCATTTTCTGTTTGAACGATTCTAAACATCCAGAAATATGAATGCTTGAAAAGAAGAAAGTGCACTGGTTTATGCTATATGAACAGAGAAATAACGTAGTTTCAGTGGGATTTTCAACGAGGGCCTTACCTTACAGCAAAGGCTGCAACTTGCTTTAGGGCACGGCACGCTGAGGTGCTTATCGCTGCGCGATGTTAATGTGTCGTTTCACAAAAGAAGAGCTCTGTCTTATCTTACTTCTTTTCTGAAACGTTTTGCGCACAAAGAACGTATTTTCCTTTTAGACCACGCTTACGCGAGCTACTGTATTTATCGAGGTCCCGGAAAGACGTAGCTCACGTGTCTAGGCCCGACGTTACACTCCTCGTGCCTAAAACAAGAAGTAGCGCTGCAGGGCTCTTCACCTGAAATCGCGGTATAAACGCTGCACACCGCGCCTAAGTGTAGCAGAGGACCCTCGTTTGCTTGGCGCAAAGTTCGACTGCAGCGCCGCGGTGCGGGAACTGCAGCCGGCCGCCTGCTCCCTGTAGCAACGCTGCCCTGTAGGCGAAGCGGGGAGTTCGGAAACTGAAAAAAATACCTATAAACGTTGATGGTGGCTAGCATGATTGAAGAACTCTGGGTGTCTAGGACACAGACGTGTGCGCCGAGACGTCGGCGCGCCGCCGCCGACGTGTTTTGTCGGCACGATCGGCGCGCCATAAGACGACATCGTACTCTTCAGAAATGACGACGACAGATTACAAAAAAGAGAGATATCTTTAGTGCCGCGTCCTCGAAGCGGCTTAAGTACGTTATCCTTTACGTTCCCTTGTATTCTTTGCATTATCGATCCTTGGGTGCGGCTGGAATACAAAGGAATGTGAGAGCGTGCGTACGCAAGCGGCTTGGGGTCCCTGGCACTGAAACCCACTAGTCAGCGTGATTGAAGGATTAAAAAAACATGGCTGATCCCTCTGTCATAGGAATCGGTATTACACGAAACTGAAACGTGTCTTCACAGACGCAGTTGAGCGTTTGTTGTGCATTCTTTCGCCCCACTGGCGAAGGAATGAATGCTACAGCAACAAATTGTAATGTCACGCGAAGAACGGCAAGCAGCTCGAAACTTGCTACGCGCTGCTCAAGAGAAAGGACGCACGGAACGAACATACACAGTATGAAAGATTGTCACCTTTGTAACTTATTTCTGCGTGAGCACCGCGCTCCTTTCGCAAAAGCGGCCGCTGCAGTGAGCCAAGTGACCTTCGTGCTCTCAACGCAAGACGTGCGAACCACCGCGATCACGAGATAAACGCACGCACGAGCGACCACGCCCTGTAGAGGCGGACGTGGTCGCTCGGCTCGTTTGTCCACTGTTAGTCTATATATTTTACGTCATATCCGTGACGGAAATACGTCAGTGGATCCATGGTGGACCCCGGCATAAAACACTTTCGTGTTAAAAGAGAAAGTGTAAAAGTAATTCCCCTGACATACAGGCAAAAGTAATCTTTACCCCCCATTCCTCCATAATCCCACGGCGCTGAGCCGCGCCCCTATAGTGAAAGCAGAAAATAGCGGCTCTTTCCTTCTTTTCCGAACCACTGTAGACATTTTAACAGGAAAGACTCACATCACCACATCACAGCCTCGGCAATGCATTTTTGTGGGCTCACGCCTCTTTAATTATACGTGACCATGTAAACCGTCCGTTGCTCAGGCCCCTCTGCAGAAAGAAGTTGCGCCGCGGACAGACGGCACCGCACTAAGTACTTCTGGTGCTTCGTATCCTTTGCAATTAGCTCCGGTTTCTCAGATGAAAGAAAGGTGCTTCTCGTTAAATCAGCTATATCAGGAGAGAAAGCATTAAAAAAAACCACGTGCGCTGTTGGGGTTTTGAAGTAGAGCACTGCACGGGCCGTGATTCTCGGCCCGGGCCCGGAACTCGTTGAAGTTTACCCGCCCGAGCCCGGCCCGGTGACTCAAAGCGAGACCCGGGCCCGGCCCGAACCCGAGAAAAAATTTCACCTACCCGGCCCGACCCGACCGCAAATCGGGCCCGAACCACTGACCTAGGTGGTGTTGCCCAACATGGAATGGACAGCAAAGTGTTTTAATTGGCAAATGTCTACGCTTTACAAGGGGCTCACGGTGGAAACAGCTGCGCGGACACACTGGGCACAATGGATGTTTGTTCAGCAGTGGTATAATGTATACCTATTTTTTTCTGCAAATACAATGGGGATCAAGGGAGTTTTGTAGCAGATAATATTGTATCAAGGAAAGTGATTTGCAGCATGAGTTCAGTTTCAATAGGGAGCGCATTAAAAATCGGAGACAGAGAAGAGAACGCCCTCTTCACTTTGTTTTTGTTGCACTCTTTGTTGAAATTTAAAGCATGCTGTAACGACAAAGCCGATCGCGCACCCTTCTTGATATGTAGAACCTATCTTCAGCATAATAGCACCTTGCCACAGGAAGAGGAATAGGCGAAGAAAGCCAAATTTATTAGATGCGAAGTATCTTAAGGCCGAGCTCAATCCGGTGGTGTGCGGCGCGACCACCCTTACTGCGCATGCGCATACCCTCTCCACACACCTCCTCTCCACTCACCATCTCCCCTTCCCCTCTCCACTTTCCCTCTCCCCTCTCCACTTTCCACCACCCCTCCCCCTCTCCCATACCCCCTCCCCTCCCCCTTTCCACTCTTCCTCTGAAACGCGGGCTAGACATGCCGAAATTCTCTCCTGCGCAACGCCGCGATGAGCTCGAGCGCATGCGCGTCCCCTCCCCTTCTCTCTCCTCTCCTACGCTGCCCCCTCTCGCCCGCCTGTCGACCGCGTTCCCCGCTCGCTCTGTGAGAATTAACGGCCATGGCCCGTATTCCCAAAAGGCGACAATCGCAAAAGTATCGCCTTTGGTGCGCGCTGATTGGCTATTGAGCAAACCGGAAAAGTTAGGGCGCCACCTGGTAATTCCGCCGACGTCAATTTTGCGTCATGGTGCTCGACGGTGCTCTCGACATATTTGCAATAAGCGAAGGCACCGTTAACCGTCGTTTCGTGGTGAAGTCTAGCATTTCAGTGACGTAGGCGGTAGCTTCTAGTATTCAATCCTCGGTGGATATACGCAGCATTTTTTACGCTGAAGCTTTCATCGAGCATTACCTTGGGGTGTTATCAGCACTCGTTCTTTGCCAGCGCGTGTTTTTTCGTGGTTTGAACGTCCTAGGAGCATGAACCGTGCGTTGCTCGCGTGGTTTATCGCGAGCCGGCAACATGTTGAGATCTTGAGACGATGTCGCTGCGGCGGCACGCTACAGCTGAACTCTCCGAGTACGCCGTGTAAACTCTCAACGAAAATACGTTTCACGCAAAGTTGCATTCTTTAAATATTATACTGTGCATCAAATAATCGAACAAAAAAACGTTGAAAGCACTTTCAACACGTCTTACACTTCAAGTAGCCACAGCCAAGCCGGCCAAGCCTGGCCACTGCGTAGAAGCAGCAGCACACGCTCGAAAACGCCGTACTCGGGTTGCTCTGCGCTCGTACAGTGCGCTGACTCCCGTGTTGTGAGACATTCGTACTACCAACGGCCAGTTGCAACAATGACGTCACAGGCAAGTCTTTTTTTTTACTTATCGAATGCATCAAATTCTACGTCACCAAACGCGATACTATCGCCTTTTGCGATCGTTTGAGAATACGGGCCCTGGCTAGATGGAAGATACGACGCGCGTAGCGTCCCTCTTCGCGTTCCACGACGCGAGGTGGGTAGCATGCCCAACGAACGCCAACGGAACGCGATCGTGCAAGTGCTCCGGCTTCGCATCGCCTCATGGTCCCCTTTAGCGGGAGATGGTGTAATTTTTTTACCTTGTTGTAAATACACAATCCTATAGATAAAAATTATAATGAATCGCGTGCACCCCCTTTACATTTAGAAATACGTATACGCAGCCAAAAGGAAAAAACAAAAACTATTTGGCATAGCATATTATTTGGAAATATCACACCTCTGCTAGTATATACAGTCTATCATTTTTTGTGGCATATTTTATAGTTTATTTCTTCACGTGGTATTGTGCAAAAATGAAATTGTCAAGAGATTCCGGCTTTATAATCACACCATGCGCTGTTGCATCACCTATCCTGCCGCGCTAAACGTTTCTCGCACTGCTTCGTTAGCCGCAGGGGCGCACATCTGCCTTGCGAATTCTAAGGCGTCGGCAGTCGTTGTTCTTATCTTCCACCACTGGAGCAAATTTAGAATACCTTCGTGGACCTCTGCAGAATAAACACAGCTGTCCAGCTCATCCCTTCATTTCTCTTGTTTTCGAACGTCGTGCCACTCTTCAATATCATCTGTAAAACTCCTCTTTGAGGGCTTCTCCTTGAAGTTTTCAGCAGTGTATGTTATGCACGGTTTGCACCGTGCTCTTTTTTTCCATATTATAATGGTGTATGCCTTCCTAACGATGTTGTACTGGTAGAAGGTGGTCATTGGACTACCCGGGTAAAACTGGCATGAGGTGGACGAAGAGATTTCGATCAATTTTCGGGGTTCGTTACCAGTGTGGTAATAAAGGCGCGAATAAGCTTCTCGAAGCTTACTCATTGGATGCATACACGGTTCGAGATAAAGGGATATCACCCCTCCCAGAATTCGTAATTGTCGTTTTTCAAGCCAGATATTTCATCGAGCGAATATACTTTACCCCACGCCTTTTTTAATGGGCCTATGCTATTCCTGCACGTTTCAACGCTGTTGCGGCCGTACCATGTAGCTCGCGCACTTTATAGCGAAGGGGCCTCAAACACGCGGCCCGCACATAACTGTCTTCGTCCCATTTTCTTTCTTTATAAGTACGTGCTTAACCTACACAGTCATGACAGGGCTAGAGCATTTTTTTTCGTGTGGCACGTACCCCCTGCAGCCACCATGTGTTGATACATAACCGTTAAACAAACTCTACATTTCAGAATCAGCGTCCAGATTTTAGTAATCTTGGAGATAGGTATCCATATGTTGTTGGAATTTTGCCTCCGAATACCCTTCAGAAATAATCCATATAGGAGATACGGAAAAGGTCTTTCAAATGGCAACGTTAGCTGACATTTGGTACGACCTAATCCCCCTCCCACTTATCTTCATCACCGTCCTTTCCCCTGCGGGAGTAAATTTTCGTGAATGGGGCCCGTTAGCTGAGGTCAGTTTGAGACCCCTTATATAGCGGAGCAAGGCGAAGGCTCAGACGTTAACAATGTGGGCACACAAAGCAGGCTGTGCACGTCTATCTCGCGTCACATGACCACTGGGAGTCATGACGGAACCAAGGAAAAAGAGCGTCTTTAGAGGAATTATATACAACGAGACTCCGTGCAGTTCTTTCGTTTAAGTGAAGGGCTGGAACTTTCAAGAACGTTTCCCCGTTTTGGAGCTCTGTGATCGCAAGAGCGATCACAGAGTTGCGATCTTGCGAGTTATAAATTTATTATGTTACATTTAATACTGCGATTATAGAATAACATTTGTGATATAAAATAATAGCGAATGCAAATAAAGCACAGGATAGCTATATGTTAACCATATAAGCGCCTGGTCTATTTACTTTTAGCTCGCCTGTTTCAGATACGTCAAGTAGCCCCAAATTCATGGAGCAGAAAATGTTCAGTACTTGCCCCTCATAAAACTTCTCCAAATAGCTTGCCCCACACACAAAAAAAAGCGTTTTTTTTTATTTCGAGATAAAATGTGAAGCATACATGTATGCACAACGAATGTGGAACGAACTTGGAGACACTGAAGAGAAGAACGATTTTACTATAATCAGTAAACTACGCTTTACAATTCCAAAATCACGGCGCTCGCTACGACAAGGCTCTTGGTAAGCGATATAATGCACAAAAATAAAATACGGGTGAGGACGACACCTTGAAGTTCGTGCAGCAGACGCCGTGACGTCATAGGTTCCGACAGTGTCCACAGGGGCCTACGTAGTTCCTAATCGGTAGAAATTGACCTCTGAGGGGCCATAGACCTAACATACCAAGTTTCAGGAAATTTCTTTGAGCCAAAGTCCGCAAAATACGAGAAATACAGTTTGAAATTCGTGACGCCGCGCGCGGCGTTTTCAGGGCGAAATGTAAAAATGGACCTTTGACCTTGACTTTCTCCTTTATTAATAAACTTATGATGACGAAGTTAATGACATTCGAGTTCTCAGAGTACACTTTATCAGTCTAAACCGATTCAGCAGTGTTTCACTTTAGTGCCCCTTTAAGGACGGAGCAAAGTCCAAGCCCGGCCCGACCCGAGCCCGCCACCTAAAACCCGGCCCCGGCCCTAAGCCCGGAGCTTCAGGCCTGAGCCCGGCCCGGGCCCGCCGTGAAACTTACTTTACCCGGCCCGGGTTTTCGGGTAGGCCCGAGCCCGCGCAGTGCTCTGTTTTGTAGGCGCCCACTGTGCAGACTTCAGTGCATCGCACTATAAAAATATGTCGTTGCATCTACAGTGCAATCTGAGGGGAGGGTCACGCATATTTACAACAGCCCCAGAAGGGATCATGGCGGCACACAGGGAGCCTTAAGCCTCCCCTGAAAGATCCTTTGCTGGAAAAGCAGATTAACGAAGCTTAGGCTTTCAACGAATTCGTTGAAAGCCTAAGCTTCGTTAATCTGCTTTTCCAGCAAAGGAACTTTCAGGGGAGGGACATCCTGCTTTGTCGTGTATCACTCGCATGAACGCCTTTCCGGAAGATGTCCCCTTGCCTGATGAACTTTAGAGTGCCCATGCATATGCAGACAATTCGAAAACGAAATTGATTTTGTTTATATCAAGTAGCATACTCGCCGCATATTTGTGCATGTGCGCTGGTCATCGCGATAACTTGCGGAATTTCATAACTCACACGCTCTCTAATGCCTGTGTGAAAAGTCGGGTATAGCAGTTCAGGCTGTGCAAGGACTGCAGTGCCAAGTAAGCTTGAATGAAGCTATTAGTCATTTTCACAGGCGTTTTAGCTTTTCCTAGATTGCAAATAAGTAAATAAATAGATAAATAAATAAAAACGGGCCGAATTTACAATGCTTCTCCTTCGTATGTGCGCACGCTCTTTGCCAATGACTCTCCGGCTTCGCTATTCATATGTCGAGTATCATTATTTTGAACCCCACAGGTTCAAAACCAGTGCGGGCATGCCCCCACACTCAAGGTAACAACCCCCCCCCCCCCTCACCTTTTCCCCTGGGGCCACGCGGCCCCGTGAGGCTGGAAACTCATTTAAATCTTGTGGAAGCCTGTGACTTCTGATGCTCTATTTGTCGGTGCTTGGTCTGCGTAAACAGTGTTGTAATGTAGATGCGCTGAGCGAAATCTGCAAACGAGTAACGGAATAAGTGGACAGGACAAACAGCATTGTCTGTTTTTGTCTGGTTCAACGTATGTTCCGCCCTGAAGTGGTTCTCGAGGAGGTAAAGGAGCTGTATTCTGCAGCCCTTGCAAGAGAACGTCTCAGCGCCGCCACCTTAGGATGCATAGTTCTCTCCCTCTTTCTTTGCTCCTATCCAAGCCCATGAAAAGCAATAAGATAAAAAGGTAGGTGTAATTAAGCCTAGTCCCACTTAAGAACGATTTTAACCATGAACTTACCCAGGGGCGTATAGTCATAAACTTTTTTCCTGGGCGGTCTGACCTCCTTTTATCTATGTTCTCGCGTGTGTTTGTATGGATGCGGGTATATATACACATACAAAATGTACTAATTTCGGGGTGGTGAGGGGTTGGACATCTCAAACCTTCTACTAGCTTCGCCACTGAACTCATCGCTTGGAATGCTCGTTTTCCTCCGGTTCGACCCATAAGACCTTGGTTCTCTCCCGCACAATGACTGTGGAAAATCGGAAAGGGAAATCGGGGCCCACGGTTTTGTTGCTGAAAGGCTGTGATCTAGAAGCTCTACCAACTCATCGTGCATGTCAGCCTCCAAGCATACGGCGAGCTTTCATGGGTAGACGCCGGGGCGAGTCCTGATGATTTGGAAAAAAAAATAAAATAAACATTTAAGGATATATTATATAGGCTTTCCTTCTTATATTTTTTTTTCAAATCAGTAACTCGTTCACAGACTGCTTTTTTCTATCAAAGTGCATTCCCCCTCCCAGGCCCGTAGCCAAAAAATTCTTTCAGGGTGGGGACTTCCTGAAGGTCTTCACTATTTGAGAAAAACACCCATTTTCATTATTTATTTTCGGTAAAACACACCGCTCCATCGAAATTTCGCGCACGTGTTTGCAGCAAGCACTTCCGAGAAGGCGACTTTGCCTGCGGGCTAAAGACGCAAATATTAATTTGGTGAGCAACACTGAGTACACACGCGACAACTTCTTCCAGTGAGAACGCCCACACTAGGCACCCTACCCACACCTCGAAGTTTTTTTCAAAAATTACTTCAGGGAGGTCATATAGCCATCCCTCATCCCATATTCACGCTGATCGGGGAACATCTCGTTGGGAAGGTACCGATCCACAGGGAAAGATGGGGAGGGGCAGGTGCGTAGCTAGGGGGGTGGGGGTCTAGCCCCCCACCCGCCCGAAATTTCGATGGAGCGGTGTGTTTTACCGAAAATAAATAATGGAAATGGGTGTCTTTCTCAAATAGTGAAGACCTTCAGGAAGTCCCCCCCCCCCCCTGAAAGAATTTTTTGGCTACGGGCCTGGGAGGGGGAATGCACTTTGATAGAAAAAAGCAGTCTGTGAACGAGTTACTGATTTGAAAAAAAAATATAAGAAGGAAAGCCTATATAATATATCCTTAAATGTTTATTTTATTTTTTTTTTTTCCAAATCATCAGGACTCGCCCCGGCGTCTACCCATGAAAGCTCGCCGTATGCTTGGAGGCTGACATGCACGATGAGTTGGTAGAGCTTCTAGATCACAGCCTTTCAGCAACAAAACCGTGGGCCCCGATTTCCCTTTCCGATTTTCCACAGTCATTGTGCGGGAGAGAACCAAGGTCTTATGGGTCGAACCGGAGGAAAACGAGCATTCCAAGCGATGAGTTCAGTGGCGAAGCTAGTAGAAGGTTTGAGATGTCCAACCCCTCACCACCCCGAAATTAGTACATTTTGTATGTGTATATATACCCGCATCCATACAAACACACGCGAGAACATAGATAAAAGGAGGTCAGACCGCCCAGGAAAAAAGTTTATGACTATACGCCCCTGGGTAAGTTCATGGTTAAAATCGTTCTTAAGTGGGACTAGGCTTAATTACACCTACCTTTTTATCTTATTGCTTTTCATGGGCTTGGATAGGAGCAAAGAAAGAGGGAGAGAACTATGCATCCTAAGGTGGCGGCGCTGAGACGTTCTCTTGCAAGGGCTGCAGAATACAGCTCCTTTACCTCCTCGAGAACCACTTCAGGGCGGAACATACGTTGAACCAGACAAAAACAGACAATGCTGTTTGTCCTGTCCACTTATTCCGTTACTCGTTTGCAGATTTCGCTCAGCGCATCTACATTACAACACTGTTTACGCAGACCAAGCACCGACAAATAGAGCATCAGAAGTCACAGGCTTCCACAAGATTTAAATGAGTTTCCAGCCTCACGGGGCCGCGTGGCCCCAGGGGAAAAGGTGAGGGGGGGGGGGGTTGTTACCTTGAGTGTGGGGGCATGCCCGCACTGGTTTTGAACCTGTGGGGTTCAAAATAATGATACTCGACATATGAATAGCGAAGCCGGAGAGTCATTGGCAAAGAGCGTGCGCACATACGAAGGAGAAGCATTGTAAATTCGGCCCGTTTTTATTTATTTATCTATTTATTTACTTATTTGCAATCTAGGAAAAGCTAAAACGCCTGTGAAAATGACTAATAGCTTCATTCAAGCTTACTTGGCACTGCAGTCCTTGCACAGCCTGAACTGCTATACCCGACTTTTCACACAGGCATTAGAGAACGTGTGAGTTATGAAATTCCGCAAGTTATCGCGATGACCAGCGCACATGCACAAATATGCGGCGAGTATGCTACTTGATATAAACAAAATCAATTTCGTTTTCGAATTGTCTGCATATGCATGGGCACTCTAAAGTTCATCAGGCAAGGGGACATCTTCCGGAAAGGCGTTCATGCGAGTGATACACGACAAAGCAGGATGTCCCTCCCCTGAAAGTTCCTTTGCTGGAAAAGCAGATTAACGAAGCTTAGGCTTTCAACGAATTCGTTGAAAGCCTAAGCTTCGTTAATCTGCTTTTCCAGCAAAGGATCTTTCAGGGGAGGCTTAAGGCTCCCTGTGTGCCGCCATGATCCCTTCTGGGGCTGTTGTAAATATGCGTGACCCTCCCCTCAGATTGCACTGTAGATGCAACGACATATTTTTATAGTGCGATGCACTGAAGTCTGCACAGTGGGCGCCTACAAAACAGAGCACTGCGCGGGCTCGGGCCTACCCGAAAACCCGGGCCGGGTAAAGTAAGTTTCACGGCGGGCCCGGGCCGGGCTCAGGCCTGAAGCTCCGGGCTTAGGGCCGGGGCCGGGTTTTAGGTGGCGGGCTCGGGTCGGGCCGGGCTTGGACTTTGCTCCGTCCTTAAAGGGGCACTAAAGTGAAACACTGCTGAATCGGTTTAGACTGATAAAGTGTACTCTGAGAACTCGAATGTCATTAACTTCGTCATCATAAGTTTATTAATAAAGGAGAAAGTCAAGGTCAAAGGTCCATTTTTACATTTCGCCCTGAAAACGCCGCGCGCGGCGTCACGAATTTCAAACTGTATTTCTCGTATTTTGCGGACTTTGGCTCAAAGAAATTTCCTGAAACTTGGTATGTTAGGTTTATGGCCCCTCAGAGGTCAATTTCTACCGATTAGGAACTACGTAGGCCCCTGTGGACACTGTCGGAACCTATGACGTCACGGCGTCTGCTGCACGAACTTCAAGGTGTCGTCCTCACCCGTATTTTATTTTTGTGCATTATATCGCTTACCAAGAGCCTTGTCGTAGCGAGCGCCGTGATTTTGGAATTGTAAAAGCGTAGTTTACTGATTATAGTAAAATCGTTCTTCTCTTCAGTGTCTCCAAGTTCGTTCCACATTCGTTGTGCATACATGTATGCTTCACATTTTATCTCGAAATAAAAAAAAACGCTTTTTTTGTGTGTGGGGCAAGCTATTTGGAGAAGTTTTATGAGGGGCAAGTACTGAACATTTTCTGCTCCTTGAATTTGGGGCTACTTGACGTATCTGAAACAGGCGAGCTAAAAGTAAATAGACCAGGCGCTTATATGGTTAACATATAGCTATCCTGTGCTTTATTTGCATTCGCTAATATTTTATATCACAAATGTTATTCTATAATCGCAGTATTAAATGTAACATAATAAATTTATAACTCGCAAGATCGCAACTCTGTGATCGCTGTTGCGATCACAGAGCTCCAAAACGGGGAAACGTTCTTGAAAGTTCCAGCCCTTCACTTAAACGAAAGAACTGCACGGAGTCTCGTTGTATATAATTCCTCTAAAGACGCTCTTTTTCCTTGGTTCCGTCATGACTCCCAGTGGTCATGTGACGCGAGATAGACGTGCACAGCCTGCTTTGTGTGCCCACATTGTTAACGTCTGAGCCTTCGCCTTGCTCCGCTATATAAGGGGTCTCAAACTGACCTCAGCTAACGGGCCCCATTCACGAAAATTTACTCCCGCAGGGGAAAGGACGGTGATGAAGATAAGTGGGAGGGGGATTAGGTCGTACCAAATGTCAGCTAACGTTGCCATTTGAAAGACCTTTTCCGTATCTCCTATATGGATTATTTCTGAAGGGTATTCGGAGGCAAAATTCCAACAACATATGGATACCTATCTCCAAGATTACTAAAATCTGGACGCTGATTCTGAAATGTAGAGTTTGTTTAACGGTTATGTATCAACACATGGTGGCTGCAGGGGGTACGTGCCACACGAAAAAAAATGCTCTAGCCCTGTCATGACTGTGTAGGTTAAGCACGTACTTATAAAGAAAGAAAATGGGACGAAGACAGTTATGTGCGGGCCGCGTGTTTGAGGCCCCTTCGCTATAAAGTGCGCGAGCTACATGGTACGGCCGCAACAGCGTTGAAACGTGCAGGAATAGCATAGGCCCATTAAAAAAGGCGTGGGGTAAAGTATATTCGCTCGATGAAATATCTGGCTTGAAAAACGACAATTACGAATTCTGGGAGGGGTGATATCCCTTTATCTCGAACCGTGTATGCATCCAATGAGTAAGCTTCGAGAAGCTTATTCGCGCCTTTATTACCGCACTGGTAACGAACCCCGAAAATTGATCGAAATCTCTTCGTCCACCTCATGCCAGTTTTACCCGGGTAGTCCAATGACCACCTTCTACCAGTACAACATCGTTAGGAAGGCATACACCATTATAATATGGAAAAAAAGAGCACGGTGCAAACCGTGCATAACATACACTGCTGAAAACTTCAAGGAGAAGCCCTCAAAGAGGAGTTTTACAGATGATATTGAAGAGTGGCACGACGTTCGAAAACAAGAGAAATGAAGGGATGAGCTGGACAGCTGTGTTTATTCTGCAGAGGTCCACGAAGGTATTCTAAATTTGCTCCAGTGGTGGAAGATAAGAACAACGACTGCCGACGCCTTAGAATTCGCAAGGCAGATGTGTGCCCCTGCGGCTAACGAAGCACTGCGAGAAACGTTTAGCGCGGCAGGATAGGTGATGCAACAGCGCATGGTGTGATTATAAGCAGGAATCTCTTGACAATTTCATTTTTGCACAATACCACGTGAAGAAATAAACTATAAAATATGCCACAAAAAATGATAGACTCTATATACTAGCAGAGGTGTGATATTTGCAAATAATATGCTATGCCAAATAGTTTTTGTTTTTTCCTTTTGGCTGCTTATACGTATTTCTAAATGTAAACGGGGTGCACGCGGTTCATTATAATTTTTATCTATAGGATTGTGTATTTACAACAAGGTAGTAAATTTGGCTTTCTTCGCCTATTCCTCTTCCTGTGGCAAGGTGCTATTATGCTGAAGATGGGTTCTACATATCAAGAAGGGTGCGCGATCGGCTTTGTCGTTACAGCATGCTTTAAATTTCAACAAAGAGTGCAACGAAAATAATGTGAAGAGGGCATTCTCTTCTCTGGCTCCGATTTTTAATGCGCTCCCTATTGAAACTGAACTCAAGCTGCAAATCACTTTCCTTGATACAATATTATCTGCTACAAAACGCCCTTGATCCCCATTGTATTTGCAGAAAAAAATAGGTATACATTATACCACTGCTGAACAAACATCCATTGTGCCCAGTGTGTCCGCTCAGCTGTTCTTTGTGCGCATCAGAAAAGAAGTAAAATAAGACAGAGCGCTTCTTTTGTGAAACTACACATTAACATTGCGCAGCGATAAGCACCTCAGCGTGCCGTGCCCTAAAGCAAGTTGCAGCCTTTGCTGTAAGGTAAGACCCTCGTTGAAAATCCCACTGAAACTACGTTATTTCTCTGTTCATATAGCATAAACCAGTGCACTTTCTTCTTTTCAAGCATTCAGATTTCTGGATGTTTAGAATCTTTCAAACAGAAAATGCAAATATTGTGGAAAGAAATAGGAAAACATCAATATATTGACACAAGAATACTTGCCACGATCACACACTAGTTCACAAGCATAGTGGCTTTAACGTATGAAAAGAAAAATGTGTCTTTATTAAAGCACACCTGTCACGAGTATTCGAATATCACACATGTTTCGCCTTTTTTCTTTCTCTCTGTGCTTTGATGGCACTGCCATTGTCTTGCAAAGAAATGCATCCTAGTTTCAATGTAGACGTCAATCAACCCTGAATTAAATTCACTGCAGTGCTGTTCGCAACCAACAAAGCTGGTGCCTTTCTGCGTAAGTGCATCCTAGACTCTCCAAAAGAGGTCACCAAAGGAATCATTTTTCGATTCCAGGATGATGACGTGGTCCACACTCCTCGCACATTCGAAAAGTTTCATGGAGGGGTAAGCAAGGATGCCGCTCACGTATTCCCTCTCCAAGACCATCAGAAGGAAGGGAATCCTGCGCACCTTATATGTCTTCAGGATGTCGCTTTCTTGAAAGTGAACATCGCACACCTTGCACGTCTTTCCCAAATTTTTGTCCGCGTGTGGCATGTATCTTTCGCACTTCTGCAGTAACAGCTGTTCGGACGGCGGCATAGGTCGGCAAAAAAATTTGAGCTCACTCAGACTCACTCAAGAAACATATTTTGCTCTGAGGGCTCTTTTGGACTCAGATTCACCAAAATTTTCCTCAACCGGACTCACTGAACTTTTTCTCAATCAGACTCACTCGAACTCAAACTCACCAACATATGCATCAGCTGGATTCTCTCAGACTCACACTCACGGCTTGACCTGAGTTTAAGCGAACCTGAGTGAGTCGTCTCATGAGTCCGTTAGCGTAAAATTTGCTTTTTAGGTCATGCTGTCAATGCTCTTTAACGCCAATACCTGACATAATCGGTGCTCTACGATACGCCTTTTGATCTTGCCCCACCACGGTGGTCTAGTGGTTATGGCGCTCGACTGCTGGCCTGAAGGTCGCGGGATCGAATCCCGGCTGCGGCGGCTGCATTTTCGATGGAGGCGACAATGTTGGAGGCCCGTGTACATAGATTTAGGTGCACGCGCAAGAACCCCATGTGCTCGAAATTTTCGGAGCCCTCCACTACGGCGTCTCTCATAATCATATCGTGGTTTTGTGACGTTAAACCCCAGATATTATTATTATGTTGATCTTGTACCTTCAAATACGTGTTATATGTGGTTTCGATCTTGTAAGGACATTTTTATGAAATAAACGACTCACACGAGATATTTTATCAAGAACTTCCCGTGAAAGAATTTGCAGGGGGGAGGTCATGGCAGCACCCCCACCCAACTCACGCCTCTGATCAATAAATGTTGAGATGGCGCATGAACGCTCGTGCGTTGACATATGTGTAAATAGACATGAGCATAAACGTAAGCCGATATAAGACTGATAGTAGTGCTGAAGATAAGTAGATAGGACCATAGGTCGGCAAAGGACGGTGGACCTCACTAAAAAATATATCTTGAGCTTATGGCTCGCTCGGACTCAGACTCACATATATTTTCTTCAACCGGACTCCCTCACACAGAATCACTGAAATTTTCCTCAGCGGGACTCACTCAGACTCACGCCCCGATCTCAGTCTGATTGAGTCCGAGTGAGTCAACTCATGAGTGAGTTTGCCGACCTATGGACGGCGGAGAGAAGTGGCGTTTCCGGGGTTTTTTTCTGTACCCGCTGGTGCACCCACGCACAAAACACGTCGGCATGATGTCCCGAAGGTCTGAGGCATGACGCACATGATAGCAGCAGCAGTAGGATTTACCTCGGGAGACGTCCACACATACACACGTGCTCGGTGCGTCCACGCGTGGTCAATGCTTAGATCGCGCCCACGTTACACAACAATCTGACAGTCCTACGTCGCAGACGTCAGCGTAGACGTCGGATTGTTTTCAGAAGACCGTGGAAGCTTGCCACGTGCACAGACAGCGATGATGCACAGAAAAAAAGAGGCGCTACCGAACACCAACACGGAACGCACACAACTGCGGCGGCAGTGAAGCCAGCGGAGAGCGGCCGTTTACTTGGAGCAAAGTTTAGACTGCAGCGCCCCCACACTCCCTAGGAGCAAATCGCGCCCGCCTCGAAAGGAGGAGTTCGGAAACTGAAATAGCATCTGGAAACGTTGGCCACCATAATACCCCTGCCACACTGGAGGTGTTAATGTCATTTGGTTCGAAGGCCATTCGGCGCAACGAATGTCATTCGATATGAGGTGGTGCTACATAGGAAAAAGTAATGTCATTCGTTCGTGATACCAATGTCGATAATTTAGAAAAAAAAGCCAGAAAAGTTGAGTAAGGTAAATGTAGCGTGGTAGAAAACGTAAGTTATTTATTTTAAAAGACATGTAGGGAGTCGCTTTGCTAAAACAAACACGCATAGAAATTTTGTATTGGAATATTTCTGGCCACTACAAGCCAACACGAGCCTTAGCTTTTAGCCGCAGCTGATAGAATGAACTATAGTGCCTAGAATATGCTGGCTAGTGTGCTGAGCGCGCGCTCTGGCGTGGCCACCGCGCTGATGCCTTCCCACAGTCACCGCATGGAGGCGCTGCGACTCGCTAAGGTCCATCGCGCGTCGGCGGCTCCTGCGCTTGCGGCTGCGTAGCACGGCGCTTTCTGCTGCGAATACAGTGTTCTTCGTTCCTTTTAACACACTCGACAGAACACTCGATATCAAGAAGGAAATATTAGCGGCAAATTACTGCCCGCAGAGAATCCTCAACTGGTTGGGCACTACAAAATGACGAAGGTTTCACACGTCCCTCACGGTCGTCTGCTAGCTTTCGCGACACTGTGCTTCACCACCAAAGCGAAGTAGAAAAGTCACAATTAATATACTACGATACACCCAACTTGCCAGTTGAAAACACTCAGCTAAGGTTGACACGTTAGGTGCAAGCAATCGTGTCGTAAGGATGGTTCACGGCACTTTCGATCGCGATCAAGTCCGACTCGCATTCTTCGCTGCTACACGTGAACATTCGCTGGTGAGAGCAGGGTGCTTTGAAGGGCCAGTTAGTACATCTTATTCTGTTGAAAACAGCGCGAAGACGGACGAAGGCTAAGGAACAGCGCTTGTGTTGTTTGTTATCCTTAGCCTTCATCCCGTTTTCGCGCTGTTTTCAACGCAGCGATTTTACGCGAAGTCGATCCAGTCAACTGCAATTCGCACCGCTCAGTCGTGGTCATATTTTATTATATTAGCGGCGCGTCACACTCGGTATAATGCACCATCATGGACTTGCAGAGTGTATTATGCGCCGAGGTAGTCGGATCGGTGGCTACGATGATTCTCGCGAGCAGATATTTGACTCGGAGCAGGTCAACAGTAATCGCAAATTCCCGTGTAACGCTGGTATTACACAACTACACTAATATTTCTTGCAGACATTATGACACTAGTTTTTGCACATTGTTCGCTTTCACAAACAGGATTAATATTGTACACCCAGTGCTGCAGATATCAGCATAGGCCCCATACTCTCGGATCGGTTGTTTCGATGTTTCTGCAGTTCAGCTGTGGCTACTGCGTTGTTGTATCTACATGAGCAAGTCTGTAGTTAACAGAGCATCGTTTATACGCAAATGTAGGGTGGGGTGGGGTCACTTTCACTGTTCTGCGTTTTCCAGCATGGCATCCGTATTTTCTAGACCACATGCCATGAACACAAGCCAGTCTGAATAGGATTCACTACTCATGCATTTTATCTGAAAGGTACTACTCACTTCACACACACACAAAAAAAAACAAAAAAAACATTACGAATGTGTCTGGAGCTTGAATTTCATTTTAACAGAAGGTAACATAAGTGCAAAGAAACCGAACAGGAGTCATTATTCAAGATCGACATCTCAATTAGATAATTTCATTAGTCTAGCATTGTGATTATAGCTGAAATATTGCCTGAAAAAATCAAGGGCGAGGCACCTTTGTGAATATGGGCTTTTGTTTTTAACCGCAATGAACTAACAGTTTAAGGCGGGATGAGACTTCCTTTGGCAAAAAAAAAATCAATTTAGGGATTTCAAAATTACGTGATACAACATTTCTTTATCTTTCAGAAAATATATCACATTTGGGTACTCGTTTCAAAAAGAATTTTAGGTCCTTTTTCTTTGACACATTGACAGGTAATGCTCACGTACCCCTACGTTATTTCTGCGTTTTTCCCAAAAGAACATTTTTGTACTTTCTGTACCTTTTTCTTGAGAACTAGTGGGCTTAGAAAACAAAAATTTCCACGTGGTAACTAATGGCATTTACATAACTGGCACTAGAAGCAGTAGCCTATGCGCATTTGTATTTTTTAGTATAAAAAATCAAGTCATAAGTGGCAATTTTCATAAATCAACAAACATAAGAAAACATAACAAATGTAGTTTTTGTTGTACGCTCACAATTTTAGTTCCACTTCTGTAAAGCGTTAGTATAGCTACCTTTATGCAAAATTGCAATGGTCTGCAGTTGGCAGATCTTATTTAAAAAGTACATTAGTAAAAAACAAACACAAGTAAAAAAATACTAAACAATTTCAAACCATTTTTCAGCTTTAATGCAACCTGCGTCCACCTTAAGATACCTCGCAAATTTTAGTCATATAGCTTCCCTTACCACTGCTGTACAGCCAAGCTTTGAAACTCACTTTCGAAGTTTCACCCCACCTTAATAACTGAGAATATAATCTGACTTTCACTATGAAAAATCCCACAGTTCCACAACTTAACCATCAACTTATCAAACATAAATAATGTTCAAAACACACAACGCACACATAAATGTAAACAAACGCTCAACAGAAGTGACACAATACAAATAGTCATAATACCAGTTCCTAAATCAGCAAAATACAGTGAAAAATGTTAAACGGGCAGGGAAATAGTTAAACAACTGCTTAATACAAACATATTAGTGAAAAACCCGATCTGTACTTCAACAGAAAATGTGATAGCCACTCCGACACAGCGGAACGAAGCATGTTTTCTGCCTGCCATGATGCTTCTCCCGTTGAACCATTACTCTTTGCAGTTCTAATTTACTCGTGCGTACACAACAGCGCAAACACGATAAAAGCAGCGCTGACCTCACCAAGACAAATTCGGACATGAGGCTGCGGAGGCCAAACCGGCGCGCGGCCTACACCTTTGCGACAAGCGTCGCCGCCTGCCGGCGAAAGTTGGAAGGCATCACCGGCCCTGCCACCTCCTCCCATAGGAAACCCCCTCCGCTCAGCACACTAGCCAGTATATTCTAGGCACTATAGAATGAACACAAGCAACATGGCGGACATGGCGGTGCCACTGAACAACGACGCTAAGCTGCAGCAAATAAAGCGTTTAGTTGCTGTCTACTTGGCGTTTCGAGAGAAGCGCGTTAGCCAGAGGAAGAGGATTGAGTATGAGATAAACGAAGAATGTAGACGCAGCGACGACATTCAGCAGCGCATCCAAGCGAACGCGTTCGCTAATGCAGCAGTTGTCGCTACTGCATCGATCATTCACCGGGAACGTTGGACCTTCCAAAGGAACGAACGATGGTTTGAAGATACGCTGCCAAACCTTGGAGACCGTCACTTCAAACAAGCCTTTCGGGTGTCACCCTCTACGTTTAGGTATTTGGTGGAAGCCTGCGGATGTGTGTTAGAACGCCAGACAACGCGGCTGAGAAAGCCCATCTCCGTTGAAAAGAGAGTGGCGGTGGGACTGTACCGGTTGTGTTCGAGTGCAGAAGACGGAACTATTGCACATCTTTTTGGAATTGGGAGATCCACAGTGAACGCACTCTACAAAGATTTTTGCAAGGCTGTAATCAGCCAACTAGAAAGCGAGTGGCTCCAAATGATCCGGCGGGATGACATGAAGGAACATATCAGGGAATTCTTCGCTTTCAGCGGGTTTCCTCAGGGCATAGGCGCCCTCGACGGCTGCCACTTTTGTGTGTCACCACCCAAAGAACATGCGGTGGATTATTACAACTACAAAGGATGGTAAGTATCAGAAGTTCTTTTGGTTTAAAGGCTTTTGATCAGCACAGCTTCAGCCTTGTTCTCTATGTTTTAGGGGAAATTGTAAACTTCACGTGGTCGTTTAGTCCGAAATTCGCGGATACTTCAAATTAATACACAGATGCATGAAATAAAAGTTCGACAGAAGTTTGCAATTGAAACATTCGGTTGAGCTTTCTTTTTATTCTCGTTGCCTATTCAAGTTTCGCAGTCAGGGTGTTTCAGTGACCAATTTATTAATGTGGAATATATTTCGTTGTTAGGACGGCGCAAAATTACCGCTTTACATTAGCGTGGAAGTCCTATAATCACTCTGAAGAAGTGCAGATGCTTGTATCACTCTGTTAGGAAGTTATTTTGCATGTGACTGTAGTGCAAGTGCAGCATGAAAACTGGTATTAATGCATGTCTTCTTCGCAGGTACAGCATCGTGCTGCTTGCAGTGGTCGACCATATGTACCGTTTTCGGTATATCAACATTGGAGCCCCTGGCAGGTGCCACGACGCCAATGTGTATGCAAGGTCAAATCTGTCGAAGATGGTTGACGGTGGGTGCTTCAGATTACCCGTGGCTGTGATTGAGGGCGTCGAGGTGCAGCCAATAATACTGTGTGACCAGGCTTTTCCACTGACAACAAACCTGCTCAAGCCATTTCCTAATGCGTCGCCAAACACAGAGGAAGCTACATTCAACTATAATTTATCGAGGACTAGACGTATTGTGGAAAATGCGTTCGGGAGGCTGAAGGCACGCTTCAGATTTGTAATGAAAAGAATGGAATGTACCTTGGCAAATGCGAAGCTCGCCATCAGGGCATCATGTACTTTACACAACATATGTGAAGGCTTTAGGGACAGCGCGGAACGACAGTGGGAGCAAGAAGCCCGTGCCTTCGATGCTCTGTACGAGCAGCCATCGCACACTACTACTGCATCCAGTGGTGCAGGTGATGTAGTTAGAGGTGCTCTTGCGCAGTACTTTTGGAAGTTGAACCAGAACCCGTAACTTTCAGACGTTGTCACAGAGGTTTGATTGATTTGATTGATATGTGGGGTTTAACGTCCCAAAACCACACTATGATTATGAGAGACGCCGTAGTGGAGGGCTCCGGAAATTTCGACCACCTGGGGTTCTTTAATGTGCACCCAAATATGAGCACACGGACCTACAGCATTTTCGCCTCCATCGAAAATGCAGCCGCCGCAGCCGGGATTCGATCCCATGACCTGCGGGTCAGCAGCCGAGTACCTTAGCCACTAGACCACCGCGGCGGGGCTGTCACAGAGGTTTGCGATTCTCACTGGTGTCGGAAGAGAAATATCCTACGACTGACTTTGAAGGAACGGCGCCTCGGGTGGTTTTCCACACAAGCAGCAAAAGTCACCTGTTGTGAAAGTGCACAAACCACGAAAGAATTTGGCTGCTTTGGCAGTTGACGTTTAACCAGTCAATAGTGCGGTCATCGGTGTCACAAGTCTTGTGGAGGCGGCGTTTGTGGCGTGACCCACGTAACAAACCGAGTCGACTATAACACCAGGCACCGTCATCATTTACCTGAAGTGGCGAGACCATCTACGGTGCCCCATCAACTCCTTTACGAGCACCACAACCTGGCATGGTCCTTACGGAACTTTTAATTGTGTGTGTTTTTTACTGTTTTTTATTTATCATCGCCTGTTTCTTGCCAAGCTTTTTATTGACATGCCGTGTTGTCTGTTTTTCTCTTCTGTACTTAAAGTTATTCATTCAGTGCATATTGTCTAGTGTCTTTTTTTCTTTTTCATCATGCATATTTTTTCCCCTCTTAATTGATTTCGTTAGCTCTTGACATTGTCGTTGTTCAAAGTGAATGCTTGTTTGTTCTCTGTACAAAGGGTCTGTCATTCAACACGAACACCAGTACACGTGCAACCCTGCATGGGTCGACCGGCCATCAAAAGTTCCAAATGCACCACTTCAAGGCAGGCCTAAGCCCGAGTCTGCCGCAGCACCGTTGCTAGACCAGCCTCACCGAAGTGTGTGTCAGAGGTGAAGGTACACCAAGCTGTGGAGTCTTTACAGGTGTTAGCTAGGGCTTATATATTTGTTTAAAGTACACCTTCGTGATGTAACGCTCCCATAAAGATCACTTCGAGTAAGTGCAGAAAACATAAATACTGTTTATTTACAATGATACATACACAATTAGCTCCCAGCCATCTTTTCGAGCACAGATATGAGCCGCTCTTCGTGATCCGCTGCTGCCTGGTCCAATTTTAGCTGTCTCTCACGCAGTTGCAGCTCTTTGTTTTTGGAACGCTCCAAAGAGGCGCAGCTGCCGCTGCTCCTCGATAAGCTCGGAGATCAGCATTTGCTGCGGTGACTGCTTCTTGTTGGACTGCCGCTGCTGTGTTTTTTCTGCAGCTGGTGTTGCTGTTGTCCCTTCACTCGTTTGTGTATCTGCACCTTCTGTTGGACTGCTGCTGGCTTCAGTTTCTTGTGTTGCTATGGGGTCTGTCACCTGTATAGAAATTTCGTCGCCCCCCAAGGCATCATCCGCCTGCTCACATGTGCTGCCCATCTCCATATCCCTTATGATCTGAAAAAGAAACAATAAATAGATTGAAAATGAAAGTGGTCTGCCTATATTTATTTGTGTATTCCTGATTAAAGAATTGTTAACTTTGCAAAACTAGCACAAGAAAGGCATTACATCAAAACTTACAAACTACTCTATAAAGTTAATACTCATAATACTGTAGCTATTATTAATGAAGGAAAGAAGTGTACATTTAAGGGCTCGTTTTCTTTGTTAGACACAATAGTATGTTCTGTTGCATGTTAACACATTTTGACAATAACTTGAATCCAATTCAGAAAATAAGATGAAAGTTTTTCTGAGCAGAAAACCAATTTTTTTTTTAATTGTGTATAGATGTAACCACTGCACAACCAGATTACAAAGACAACTGCCATCATTGCACTTACCTGCTCTACTGCGCTGCTGTCACTGCATGCCGTTTCTTGCAGCAGGCTTGCATCGTTCATAGGCAGCGCTTGCAGAAATCTGTTGATCTCCCAGTAGTAGGGCCACGTAATCTTTCCACATCCAGTACCCTTTTTCTTGTTGATGTCTCTGCAATAACAAGGGTAAAACTCAGTCATGTTTACACTACATTGTCAACATAAACGAGTGAACATTTTCAATCAGCTGTTACGCACTCGAGTCGCTCGCTTCGACAATATTTATTCTAGCTTTCTTGAAATGCGTTCAGAACAGTGACAGTAGTAATATAGTCATGCCGAGCTCTCTGCATCTGCTAGGACTCGATCAATCCCATGCACTCAGACGAGCCTGCACGCGAAAACGCTGGGACGTGTATTCGCTTCATCCGCGACGTGACGGGGGAAAAGAATGAATGAAAAAAATACGTATCGCGTCTATTGAAGTTCTCTAGAACGCGAAGTCATAGAGGCACCCATGGCAGTTGGTGGTGCGACAGCACGCTCACAAAAAACGAGACCGTTCCGCCTTTGTCAATTTAAAAGCGCGGTCTCTCACATCCATACGGGATAACCGCTTGCAAAGGAGCAGCGCACAGTACAGTTACTTAATTTTTCATAAGTTAATAAATATGCGCAGCGCGTAAAAAAAAGTCACACTTACCTGTACTTGTTCCCCAGGTTTTCACTTTTTGTCTTCGTCTCTTTCAGGGTCTTCTCGATCCCAAGTTTGCGCAACTCCTCGACAATCCGGGCGTACACTGTACTATTCCTTTTGGCTTTACGCAGGTCCCTCAGATTATCTTCCCATAGCCTTATCAGAGCAAGCGTCTCCGTCTGGGTCCAGTGCGCACGCGGAGCTGATGCTATCGCTGCAAACACACGTGCGCGTCAGCGTGTGTTTGTTTACAATATGGCCGACCGCGCCGTCGGCCGGAAGCCTGCGAGTGGTCTCTGTACCACTGAGGTTGAGAGTACAAAGTTTTTTGCGACAGCCTTCCACACAACTGATCTCGTTAAGATCACAGATGCCTTAAAAAACTCAAAATTAATAGCGTGTTTGCATTATTTCTTCTCAAATTGAGAATGCTGAGTGCCACATTTCAAGTAGTCTATGGAATTGAGAGTATACATTCGGTGCTAGCGCGATGGCGAATGTGTTTCTCGAACTCATTCGATCGCCTAAGTCATTCGGTTCTAATGACATTCAATATCGCTGTGTAGCAGCCGCATAATCTCATTAGGTGCGAATATCATTCTGTTCGAATGACATTAAAACGTCCAGTGTGGCAGGGGTATAACAGTGCCTAGAATATACTTACTAGTGTGCCGACCGCGGGCGTCACGGTGGCACGGAGAATGATGTCTTCCGCCGGCGGCCACCAGACGGCGATAGCCGTAGGGACCGTGCTATCCGCCTCGTGCGCTGCTGCTTTCAGCTGTACGGGTGGCGCCACCAACGGCGAACGGTGGCGAAAAGTGGATGCACGCGGCTCATAGAAGCCGTGGGCAAAGCGCGCGTTACTCACCGTTTTTCTATTAATTTTTAATTCTGGTTTGATATTTGCACTGCCGACGCAGCTCCACTAGACAACCATGCCGTTTCTTACGTCGATTGTTCTATATTTGTTTTTAAATGACAGGCCCGGTTTTTTATGCGTGCGAGCGATGCACTGCGTACGTTTCTTACGTGCATGCGTCGAAGTTGTTTGCGTGATCTGTAAACACAGATAAAACAAAAACCTTTGCAATAGAAAACACCATTCTTGTTTTATTGAACACTCCCAACAGTACAACAATGCATATTACGGCTGTATGCCTGCTTAAGAAACGCTCAAGAGACACCCGTTTTTACTTCGCCCAACACTTGCAGCACTCAACTATGCAGCTATATATATAATTATGCCAAGAAAACCGAAATCTCACTTGTTTAACGTTTTAACAGGCGTCACACATCTGCATAATATTACGTGAACGTACCAGAGCAAATGACCAACAAACATTCACACAGCGCTTTTTTATTTCACAGACCGCATTAAAATTATCAGGGAGTTCTAACTGCATTACAATCACATATTTCTGAATATCTAATCACTTTCACCACTGACACCACAATCCTCTATCACATGCCCTTTAAATTAAGTATGGCATAACTCAGATTTATATAAGACGCACACGCGTGCAGTGTGTATTTCGTATGCTCGATGCTCCTTTGGTACGTGAAACTTAACATCAAATGCGATTCTAGAAGTAATGTTCGTGGACTAGCAAGCATAAAGAAGGGCAACTACTTACAGCTTCACTCACCTTTGCAAAAACGGTATTCCAACTACAATTCAATATTAACCGATGCAACAACGATAACAGGGTCATAGCGAGGGGGGGGGGGGTCGTTCAACCCCCCCCACCCCGAAAATTGTCTATTTTGCTTGGGTATATTACACGGACACATACAAACGCACGCACGAAGATACACAAAGTATGGTTGAACCCTCCCCCCCCCAAAAAAAAAAAAATTCTGGCTACGCCCGTGAACGATAACAACACATTTGTTACCGCACAGTCGTATGAAGTTGACGCGCGAGGCCAAGCATGGTACCTTAACTGTAGCACAATCGTGAAGAAATCGCCGCAGCATTAGTAGCATTCATGTCCAGGAATTCGGGACATCGACAACTAGCGCCATCTGTTGTGTTGGCTGCTAAATGGTAGTGTCACTCAATGGGAACCGACCTTTAAACATTTATTGTAGTGTAACGCTTCAATATACGCTTAAATCACTTTGTCCATATGATATGGGAGTCATTATGCCACAGTGCGAGAAATTTTGCTTTATTCCCATTAACTTCCTGGGTTCGAGAGCCACTTTTATGTGCTATGTGAAACTCCATAGGAGATAACTTAAAAATTTATATAAAAACAATGCGCCCTCACCTGCTTAAATCACTGAAGGGACCCAATCTCGATGATTCAATATTTATACCTGTGACGTTTGGCGGATGTCGGCGAAGTTTCTGAGGTTCGACGGGAACTTTTGTCTAAGGTGCATTGCAGCGAAACCACCTTATAGGGGTGCATACGCTTCATAGCGTTTACGGTTGCCCTAAAACAGGTGAAAATGTCAGTGTTTTTATATAAGCTTGTTTTTCTTGAAGCTGCTAAAGATATGGAGGGTATGAATACTGTGAAGATCTTAAGTTGTTAATTAGCAATGAGAAGTCTTAGATTAATTAGAGCAGGTGGTCAAAAATGAGAATAGCTCCCCGTAATTCAAAGTAAGTAAGAATTAAGAAGATATATTGATACGGATACGAATTTTGCTCCACTGGGTGTAAGTAATCAGGGGTACTAATGAATTTAACAATTTACTTAAAACTTATTGGTGAAAGCGGTTAGTACAGAAGGACATGTACATTATATATATATTTAGATATAGTATTGCAATGCACGCCATTAATATTAGATGGCTGTCGCATGCAAATAACTAGCAGTAGATACTGTTATAGCTAGTTAGTAATCAAAGGTATAAGAGATATGGTAATTGTACTCTGTCATTATTAATACTTACACTTTGAGGTAAATAGAAAAGGGGTAAATAAGAATCAACTAATCGGAGGATTGCGTTGTCATGTATTACATGGAAGTGGAGACGAAGAGGATCAAATATATAAGAATCTTAGGTTGCTAATCAGTGATTAGGGGTCTTTTAGCTTAATTACTATGGAAAATTAACAGAGTTGACAATGACCCCCAAGAATTCACACTGAGTGAGATTTACTCAGCAACATTATGCACATTTGCACCCTCACCATATAAGTAATCACTTGTAGTGAATTTACCAATTTTTAAGGTTATAATAGAAATCTTTCAGTATAGAAGGATATGTACATGATATATATCGGGTATTCAATGTATGCAATTACCATCCGAGATAGATAGTTATCTTTAGCGATAGTTATCGATAATTAGTAATCAGGGATAATTTGGGGAAAATCTATGGAACCTAGCAATTAAAGGTATCAAATAAAAGATATGCCAAATATGACGATTATAGTTTATTAGTGATCGTTGTAGGCAGTTGCCAAGTGCGGGTATATGGTCAATAACTTAATAGGTCGACAACATAGTAATGCATCAAATGAAAGCATATAGGAAGAGGCTGAATACATTTGGAATGTTTGCTAATTGGCATTTAGGGGCTCTGCAGCGTAATTAATAATATTTTTTACAGCAGAGTTATGCCCACGCTTTGTACTACTCGCGATGTAGACAAAACACAATCACCATTATGCCGGCGCACTCAGCATAGCTGTGCCTAGTTAAGCCATGTTAATCATAGCCAATTGTAATTAAGTTTAGTTGAGCACGATGAAAACTAATTAGCCAAGCATAATAAAGTCAGAAGGCTAATTAGCCCTAATTAAGCCGAGTTGAGATTCTAGTCTGCGTCGTCATGCCGAGCTCGGCAAGAGATGCCGAGCGATACCGATAGATTAATTATGAATGAGCCTAATTAGTATTAATTGCGTTAATTAACTCATTAGGTATAGATTGACTTTGGTGAAAGCTCGTCGAGATGAAGCCTCGAGTATGTAGGTTATACTAATTAAGCTCATTAGCATAATTAAGCTAATTAAGATATAATTAATGCTAGCTTGACTAGGGATGCAAGTTAACCTAGACCAAGTTCCAAATGTGCAAATTAGACCTATTACATTAATTATTACAATTAATCTGACTAAGCTAATTAACCTATTTGGTGTTGTGACTGCCGAGCGATACCCAATCGAACCCGATCAACGCCTAGTCTATACTCGTGATTACCAATGTGACCCCGTGAACACTTCGTGCATCGGCGTGTGAATGCACGTGTGTCTAGTAAAGCCAAGACCAGCCAAGTGCAGACCAGCTCTGCTCTAGCCCAGGTTTGCGCGACTCATTGCAAGCTGCGCAAATTTTTTAATATTAGGTCAGCTAAGCAGAATTCACAGTAAGAGTATCTTACTAATGTTGATAAACATTCGCACCTTGGTACACAGTGCATTACTAATGAATGGTGACAATGAATTCAACATATGTTCAATTTAGGGGTGAAAGCTGTCAGTGTAGGACATCAGTAAAGTAGATAGATAGTATCTAATCTATGCAGCTATAGATCTCAATCTATGCAGTTACAATACAATGGTGGGAAGTAGTAGAATATCATTCATTATTAGCAGTCATAAATATCATTAATTCGTAATCAATTATAATTATTCGTTTAATATAGATACCATCTATCACCGACAAGTGTCAAAAGGAACGTTTACGAGAGATGACGATTTAAAGGAGTACTGCGTTGAAAACGGCGCGAAAATTGGACGAAGGCTAAGGAAAAAACAACAACACTAGCGCTCGCACATTGATGAGTTATGCAAAACACTGGGTGCAAAAGAGCCTGATGTAAGAGAAACAATATGCAGAAGGGTGTCTTCAAGGGCCAGTTGCTACATGTTACTGCACTCAAAACCGCGCGAAAACGGCAGGAAGGCTAACGAACAAAGGAACAGAGCTTCTGTTGTTTGTTCCTAAGCCTTCGCCCCGTTTTTGCGCTGTTTGAAACGCAGTAACATGTACCAACTGACCCTTCAAGACACCCTTCTGCAATTTAAAGAAGTAATTAAATCTACTGATAGTTTTAGGAAATTAATAATTAAGTGCAGATATATGATAAAAACAAATTGAGGCATATGATTGCAAAGCATCAGATGATAGTCTAAAGAGAGACGGTGAATGCATTGCGAGATTCTTGCTGATGGACCTTTTCAAGCAATCCCAGAAAGCCCCGCGGGAGCATGGCGCACTATGGGAAAAGTTTGTACATCGAGCGAGCCGGCCGTTCGGTCGCCCGCGGCTCGTTGGTGCCGTGGGAGCACGAAACGAAAGGAACGTACACATCGCGGCTTGTTGAATATTCTTACATCGTAAAAGACTATACTTATCCAAACGCATCTGCCTGTATATCTACGCATGAAATGTGAAAGGAATAACACAGTCAGTGTAGGTATTGCCGAGCGTATGTATATCGAACGTAGCAGTTAATCGATATGTGCGTTATCGCGTGCCGATGCCGTCACGACGTTCGTTTGTCAATAATGTGAGCGGAACACCGAATTCATGTTTAGTGTATGAATACTTGGAAGGTACTAATGCGAATGTGTCGTATTGAAATGCCATAGAATTTTCCGCCTCAGCATTTGGTGTCATGAACACTTTTGCGCTTGCTCACTGCGTTTAGCCGTTATGGCGTATTTCAAAGATAATTTCAGTGTTAGAGACTTATCTTGCGCACGACTACACATATCTACGGCATGCATTCACCTGCGAGCAAACACGTGAAAGTACAACCAGCGTTTCTAAAATGCAACAACTGCAGTTAGTATCAACGAAGGGCGCTAGAATCTTATCATTTGTTATATACATGTATACGCCGTGCGATCGACGCGCACACGGTCTAATCAGTCTCTCGAGTACTCTGTAAGTATCACAACCTTACCTTGCGCTCGTCGACAGTGCCGATGGACGTTGATTCCAAGTGGATGCGCGAATTGTATAGACCGCTCCTGGACTTCATCTAGGAAGCCACGTTGTATCGTTTTATTTAATTTTTGCTGCAGGGCTGGGGTCTCAAACGTGACACGCACGTGACTGACTTCGTCCCATCCTTTTATTGGGCATCTCTAGGACGGACGAAGCCTCAAAGGGGTCAAGAGGAAACTGCGCACAGGCAAAAACCGGACCTATGCACACTAAGGGATGAGGAAGGCAAAGTCACTGTCAATATGGATAGGAAAGTTAAAATAGCTAAGGAGCTTTACAAATATCCATACAGAAGCCAGGACAACGAGGACGATAACGTAAGAAGTATATTAGTAGGCCAGAGGAATCGGACAACCCACCAGTAATGACATCGGAAGTAAAGAAATCCTTAGAGGGAACGCAAAGAGGCAATTGCCGCTGGTTAGGATCAGGTAACATCAGATCTGTTGAAAGACGGTGGACATATTGTTTTAGAAAAACTGGCCACCATGTATAGAAAGTGTCTCTTGACGATGAAGGTACGAGAATCTTGGAATAATTTTAAAATCACCTTAATTCATGACAAAGACGACGTCAAGGGCTTGAAATATTACATGCCGATCAGCTTACTGTCCGTTGTGTACAAGCGATTTAAAAATATAGCAAGATTCCGTACAGGCTACTCGACAATAAACACATTCACACGATCAATCAAGTGATAGAGAAATGCGCGGAATATAACCAACCCCGATATATAGCCGTCAGAGATAACGAGAAGGCATTTGATTCGGTCGAGATGGCAGCAGTCATTCAGGCACAACGGAATCAGGGCGTCGACGAACCGTATATAAAAATACTGGAAGAAATCTTACATTTAGGTGCACGTTAAAGAACCCTAAGTGGTCAATAATTCTGCAGCACTCCAGTACGGCGTCCCACATAATCATATCGTGGTTTTGGGACATTAAACGCCACTAGTACTACTACTACTAATAACAATAATAACAATTATTATTATTATTATTATTATTATTATTATTATTATTATTATTATTATTATTATTATTATTATTATTATTATTATTATTAGGACACGCTACAACGCCTGAATGACCCTTCGATGTGGCCCCTCGGATGCCTCTTCAAGCCATTTCGTGGGGAGCTGCGCAATGACATGCTTCATCCCTCTGAGCTAGCGCCTGGAATCGAAAGTGCCGTGTAACGTAGACATATTCTACCAAAATGCTCGGGGTCTGCGTACCAAGACACTCGAGTTTTTCTCTAATGTTCTTTCGTCTTCTTTTCCTATTATCGCTATTTCTGAAACCTGGCTCGGCACTGAAATTCCCTCATCGGACTTTTTTCCCCCGACCTACACCACCTTCCGCCGTGACCGAGATTTCAGTGAAACCAAACAGAAAGGCGGTGGCGTGCTGATTGCCATTGACAATTCACTGAAATCCGTTAGACGGAAAGACCTAGAAACTATCGAAGAATCGATCTGGCTAGAAATCAACCTTGAGCGCCGTGAAAAATTGTTGATTGGATGCTTCTATTTACCGCCCAGCATTTCCCCTGCCTCGTTTCACGATGTCATGTCTTCTATTGAACTTGTGATATCTTCTCATAGTGGGCACAGAATTATTGTTCTTGGGGATTTCAATGCACCTGGAATTGACTGGAGCACGCTTACCTTTTCTCATTACAATCATTTCACAGAGAAAAAGTGCAGCCTGCTCTTGGACTTTCTGGCGTTTAATTCCCTAGTGCAACATAATTCAGTCGTCAATTCCAGTGGCAACGTCTTAGACCTGTGTGTGTCAAACGATCAACCCCTTGAAGTTTCCCGCTCCAACATCTCTCTTGTACGTCCGGACAAATTCCACCCACCACTTAACGTAAGATTATCTGCATCAGCCGAAACAACGAGCTACAGCAGTTACGTAAACAAATCTCCAAGATTTGCGTTCAAGCGAGGTGATTACACGGGCCTCTATCATCACTTGTCCACCGTTGAGTGGTCACAGGTTACTGACAAACCTAATGTTGATGACCAGGTTGATCGGTTTACGGAGCTTGTACTGAGCAGCATGCTTAATTTTATTCCCCAGTATACACCTCACCAACGTAAATATCCCCACTGGTTCTCATCTGAACTTATCAGTGCACTGAAGCATAAAGATCACGCACACAGGAAATCTAAATGTTCTCCATCCAGCGAGTGGAAGGAAGAGTTCAGCTTTTTTCGAACTCTCTCTAAACGCCTATATAAACGGGATCATAGTTCGTACATTGAATTCTTAGAAAAAAGCGCCTCTGACAGGCCGGCTGAGTTTTGGAAGTATGTACGTAAACGGTCTAGCAAAAGCGGAGAGTCCTTCAGACTACTAGACTCAAATGGGGTAGAAGTGCATGCCGTCGCTGACTGTTTTGCCACACATTTCTCATCCGTTTATAAGGCCTCAGACTCCAGCACTGATATCAGACAACAGCCCAAGGCAGTTAGCTCATCCAGTGCTTTGTCGCTGGATGAAAATCTTATCAGCGAATGCATTAAGCGCTTAAAACCATCCTTATCATGTGGCCCAGATGGCATCCCCTCCGCCATACTAAAAGCATATGGTACTATATTTGTCCCAGTACTGACTACGATATTTAATAACTGCCTGGACACTTCCACATTTCCTAGCATGTGGAAAACTGCTCGTGTTTTCCCAGTATTTAAGTCGGGCTCTAAGACAGATGTTTCTAATTATCGACCGATTTCTCTACTATGTGCCACATCAAAGATCTTCGAACTGGCTCTTCACAAAATATTGTCTTTTAGTGTGAAAAACTCATTGATTCCAAATCAACATGGTTTCCTTGCTGGCCGCTCAACTACCACAAATCTTGCTAGTTTCATGACGCAGATCTCCACACCTATTTCTCAGAGAGGACAGGTTGACGTAATCTACTGTGACCTGAGCAAGGCTTTTGACGTAGTCAGCCACACACTGATTATGGTTAAACTTGCGAACTTTGACGTTGACTTGTCGATTGTGAATCTCTTGCACAGCTATCTGCTCAATAGATCTTGTTATGTTGCCGTAAATGGCCAAACCTCTTCTTTGTATAAAGTGACTAGTGGGGTCCCTCAAGGGTCGGTATTAGGCCCACTCCTATTTTTAATTTACGTTAATGATGTTTCTTTTGCCATTCGTAATTCTTCTTTCCTCTTGTATGCCGATGACATCAAGATATTTAAGGAAATTCATTCAGTTAACGACTGTCGCTTGCTGCAGTCAGATTTGTGTTCTTTTTCCGAATGGTGCAACGGCAATAACCTTTCTCTAAATACCTCAAAGACAAAATTCATGTCTATCACTCGCAAAACATCTAGCGTGTCATTTCAATACTTTGTCAATTCTGTGCCGTTATGCAAGGTTTATGAAATCAGTGATCTTGGTGTTGTTGTTGACAGCGCGTTAAACTTTTCTTCTCACGTTAAGCGTGCTGCTATGCGGGGCCTTCGTTCTCTCGGATGTGTTTGTACAATATCTCGAGAATTCAGGTCTCCCATGGCCCTACACAAATTGTACACGGCAATATGTCTTCCGCAACTTGAGTATGCGTCCGTGATATGGAATGGCATTGCTCAATCCAGCGGTAACACCATTGAACGAGTAGAGAAAAAATTCCTCAGCATATATAACCATCGCTTTGCTAAAAATGACTCTGGATCTCGTTCAAATACTGCTGAATCATTATCACTGCCATCACTTCACTGCCGACGAGATCGTTCTGATCTCTTATTTCTCTACAAGCTAGTCCACGGTATCATATCCTGCCCTGTACTTCTCAATTGTGTTAATTTTCGAATTCCGCGTAAGTTAACCAGAGAGAACAGACCGTTTCATGTACCCGCCTGCTTCTTCCAACACTCTACCGTTCACAGAATACAAAGTCTTTATAATATTAATTTTCTTGATCTTGACGTTTTTCATAGTCCACAATCATTGTTTTTATCCGAGCTTTGCACTGTTTTGACATAGTATGGCACAATGTACAAAGTCTTCCCTTCTCCGTCTTTCCGCATAGTTGTATATGTGCAATCTAATTTTTTTATTTCCCTTCAATATTTCTCATATTGTCTTATTTTACTCCTCCGCTTTTGTGTTCATTTCTCTTTGTCTACGTGTTTTTGCTCTTTTTATTTCTGAAGACTGTCTGTATTGTATTGTTGATTTTTATTGTTTTTTTTTTTGCGTGCGCCTGCATAAAGACCTCACGGTTGTTCCTGGGCACGTTAAATAAATGATTGATTGATTGATTGATTGATTGATTGATTGATTATTATTATTATTATTATTAGTAGTAGTAGTAGTAGTAGCAATAGTAGTAGTAGTAGTAGTAGTAGTAGTATTACTAAGGCGTGAAAGTCGTAGAGTGTTGGTTTATGTAAATTGAATTACCACAAATGAAAGCTTGAAGCATTTATATTCAACCTGTTTTATTGTTTTCTCCACGGTGCATCGGTTTAAACCGCACTCGTATTAAGCGTCTAGTCGGGTTGTGGATATCACAACTTGCAATCTCACTGCAAAAAAATATATATACAGAAACCAGGGGGAGCCATTTCTTTACTTGTACACCGCCAAAATGCAGACACCGCCAAAATACGGACACACTGCGCTGTAGCTTTTCGGATGCGACAGCAGCCCCAGAAGATGGCCTAGCGAATAAAGCAAGCAAGACTAGAGGAATATCATAGCCTTCTCCCTTTATATCTCGATTTTTTTTTATCCTGTGGCAAGAGCATAAGTAATTCCGAAGTATCCATGTGCGCATTCACATGGATACTTCCGAATTATTGATAAGCAGATGCTTGTGATGGAACATGCAGAATATTAATTTGGGCAGAACTCTGTGTGTGACATTCGCGCATTAATGATGACGCGTGTGTGCGAGGTTGTTTTTCCTGCATTATTTTTGTTGCCCCCAAGCGGCCTACGTAAACAATAATAATTCAAGGGTCTTTACGTGCCATAACCCCATTGTCATTATCGCCAAGCCGCAGTGGGAGATTCTGTGATAGGTTTAAACACCCGGGGGTCTAGAACGTGCATCTAACAGACCTAAGTAAGCATGTGTTCTTGCATTTCGTCCCCGCCGGAATACGACCGCCGTGGCAGGGAATAGAACACGCGACCTCGCTACTCAGCAGCGCCACACTTTATCAGCCAATTGCTTCCAAGGCGTTGGCGGCGTTAACAAAAAATCATCACGTGATGACATCATGATGCGACGTTATTATGACGTCACACATTCCCAAAATCACGTAATTATGACGGCATGATGACGTCACATGACGTGACTTCATCACATGACACCGTCGCATTGCACTGCCTCTGTGATCGGTTGGCCAATCACGGAGGCAGTGCAAAACCACGTTAGGTGCAGAAAGCTTTTGCACGAGAGTGGGGCAGAACAGACACATCGAATGACGACAAGAAGAAAACTTTCACCTTCGAGTCGTCTTAGTCTAATGCATAAGGGGCCCAGTGCGTTTTTTTTTATACGAATGATAGGCCTTAGTCTACATGAAGTACTACTCGCAAACGTAGTCACGAGGCGTGCGCTTTCGATCTTTCCATGGTATGGCGCGAGCACACGCTTCCAAGCTCACCGGGTCACTAGGAGCTTTGAAAATCACAAGCCATACAACACTGCCCTCTTAATTAAGGATATTACTTAGCAGCCTCTAGTCTTTATTGGCATTACTGTACGATTGAGACGATGGCAATGAGTGATGCGAGGAAACCGAAGAATTTCATCATGTAAGATTTCTGACAAATTCGGTCCGTCACTTAGCAGGCGAATATCGTGTCTACTAAGTATGAAAATAATCAAAAGTAGGCCATGCCTTTAAGAGGGGGGGGGGGGTCACACTTTCTGCGAGATGTGAGTCGCGCACTGCAACACACTGATTTCAGCGTCATTGACTGCAGCACGTGGCTTCAGTTAAGCTCCCATTGCGAGAAGCTCAATGCGGCCACTCTAGAAGCGCCACGAACCAACACAGAAAAAAGTGGGGCTCATCACGTAAGTAAAACAAAGTATGTACATTGCCTACGGTACGTAACGAAATGCAGGGAAAGAACTCCGCTTGTAGACTTGCAGACCATCGCCGTGGTATAGGTAAGGCCTGCGTTAATAATATCCGGGATTTAACGTCCCAAAACCACGATATGAGAGGCGCCGTAGTGGAGTGCTCCGGAATACTTGACCATCCGGTGTTCTTTAACGTGCACTAACATCGCACAGTACACGGACCCCTAGCATTTCGCATTCATCGAAATGCGACCGCCGCGGCCAGGATCGAACTCGCGACCTTCCGGTTAGCAGCCGAGCACCATATTTACTGCTCCACCGAGGCGGACAAGGCCTGCGTTGACAGCAATGTTTACCTTCTGGCAGCACGGTAACAGGGCAGTTCAATGCCTTGCAACTGTTATAATAGTGGGTACACCCCGCTATTGTAAGAGTTGCACACACATAGCGATGTGTATGTGTGCTTCTTTTCGTTTTCTGTCCCCTCTCGGCGCGCTTTTTCACGCTCAACAGTGACCTAATTGACTAAAAAAAGAAAGATATTCGTGGAAGGTTGCTCAGCTTGCCTTTAACAACTTTCAGTGTAATCCACTATTTGAGAAACATCGCCTCGTGAGGTGCTACGTTGTCTATCGGTAAACAAAGGCACGACACAGAGAATAAACATAAAACGGCTTTTCTAGAACCTTCCACGTCACTTGCTCACATAAGCAAAAGATTTCAACTCGTAATGAAAATATTAAATGAGTCCTGACGAGAGACTTTTTAACGAACTTTACCATGTAAAAATAGAAACAAGCTATTTTGTCTAGAATAAAACTGGCCGCAAGAACCGGGTTTCAAGCCGCGACCTCCAGCAATTCTACAGAGCAGCATAATATAATAATAATAATAATTGTTGGGGTTTAGCGTCCCAAAACCCCGATATGATTATGAGAGACGCCGTAGTAGAGGGCTCCGGAAATTTCGATCACCTGGGGTTCTTTAACATACACCTAAATCTAAGTACACGGGCCTCTAGCGTTTTCGTCTCCATCGAAAATATGGCCGCCGCGGCCGGTATTCGATCCCGTGACCAGTAGGTCAGCAGTCGAGCACCTTATTCACTAGACCACCCTGAAGGGTTGCAGATCAGCATAGGCAGTCAAACAAGAAGGCGGGTTTCACGATACTTTATATCAGTCTAATCTGTTTCATCCCTCTTTCACCAACACTTAGCGGAGAGGAAAACGCGGCCTGGGTAGCATGTCATGAGCATAATGAAGTCGGTGCTTTCCGGCGTCTTTTGTTATCGACTAAAACACGTTCTTGGGCTAGTTGGTGCATGGTCTGACAAAAATTTGGAGGCACAAAGGAACGAGGACAAGAAATGACAGGACTGGTGCCAAACTAAAAACTGTTTTATTGGAAAGAACATTGCATTCCAGGTAGCTTCACGCGCATGGGCGAGTCACATTGACAATCATGGTAACAGAATGACAACCTACTTTGAGTTATCAAGACTTGTCTAAAAAGTGCAATTCGTTGCGATATAAATTCAAGGAAGGCACACTAACACATTGGGCACCCTTCTTATTTATGCAAAAAGCCTCCAACAATTCTCTGGCCACCTGGTTTCGAATTTTCCCAAGCACCCTGGTATCGAAAAACCGGGGCGCGCATGCGCAGGACTTGCAGTGCGAAGGCAAGTGTAAACCAGATACATTGTTAAGGGAGGCTTCATGTTCCATTAATCGGATATTTAAACATCGACCAGTGTGGCCGATGTATGTCCTACCACAGCTGAGGGGTATTTCGTAAACCACCCCAAGTATGCATGGGCAATACGGTTTTACATGCTGTATGTCACAGGCGGCCTTATTGTTTTTCTCAGACGCACGGGCGCATAGCCGCGAGAGCTTGTTAGGGGCGCTGTTGAAACTAAGGTGACTTTATTAAAATGATTCTTTTTAAGATCATTGAACAATATTGTGCTTGCAAAGGTATTGTTGCTTTACCTCTGCTGGTAATTGAGCTCTACCCTAGCAAAAAAGACCAATAGAAAAAACCAATAGGCTATTTGGTTATTGACACCTATAGACCTATTCGGACCTATAGACCTATTTGGACAAATAGGCTTATTGGTCCAAATACCAATAGGCATATTTGGCACTATAGACCTATAGACCAATATGGACCTATAGGCCTGTTGGCATGTGCTATTTAAAGAGGTTGCTGGTGCACTAGCCATAGAAACATCAGAATAAATAATGTTGACAAGATTTATTGCGACTTCAAGATCTGTCCTTTGGTGACATCAGCAATCTTCATAGCGAGGATTTTGCGTAAGGCGCGGTGCCGCAGCTGTAGTTCAGCCCCTGCACAATGCTGCTGCAGGTAGTGCTTGAAGAAATCTGGGGGAAAAAATGGCAGACTACATATTAAACTCCCACACTCAGTGTTGGAGACTTCTGTTATATAACCCATCTACAAATTAAGACTCACAAGAAGAAAGAGAAGTGCAATTACTGCGGAAACATGTCAGGCCTATACTGCACACGAGTAAAAGCTAGTTAGCTCATCTCTCCTTCACCCTTTTTTTTGCTTCTCACTAAACTGTTGCACAGAGAAAGCTAGTGTTCACTTAGCTATACCTTAATTGCCATGTACAGCCATTCATGCTCACATGGTTGTGGTATTTCATACTACAGCACTAAATATACACAACATAGGATTACGGAAAAAGCGTACACCTCAATGAAATGCACAGAATCAGCACATACCACTGAGTGCTTCATACTTGAGGCTATCCAATGCTGGCTTGGGGTCTGTTTTTGTGCGGTTAGACACCGAGCCTGTTACGCTGCGACCAAGAAGTCCCGCAGTCGAAAAAATTGCAACTGATGCTTCCCGCACAAAGATACTGTCCTTAGGACGGCTCATCAGATGATTGAAGGCTGCCCTTGAAATTTCAACTCCGTTTCCCAGGAACACCTGAAATAAATAATGCATAGCAAAACCACGCTGTTTATCCCTTACTGCTTAGAGATTCACTGCAAACAAACCAAACTATGACATACGTACCTCAGTGCCAACAGTTGCAAAGGGCACCAAATTTCCCTCCTCGGGAGCTTTTTTCTTGCACACCACTGCACCATCTTCAGGTGAAGGTGGCACGAGCACTTCATCTGGGAATTCTTTGTCACTTTTTTCTGGAGTGTTGGGCACCCTAGAAAGGACTGTGTTTGCGACTGCTGCGGTGCGCTGAACTTCTCTGCTCTCTGGGAATGTGCCAACCTTGCTGCACCGCATTTGTTCTGCATAGAGAAGGTCCATGAAGCTCAAGTTGTGCACATGAAGGATGACTGCTCTTGAAACGAAGCACTATACCAAGTGCACATTCTATTATGCACACAATGCTTCCTGCTGATTGAACCATGCAATTAAACAAGTGAGTGAAAAATATGAAACTACACCTGTTTCAAAAATTTTGCTGCACAGTGCCTTTTCCAGCATCGCAATGCGCTCATGCAGTCGTTTGTTTTCCTCCCTCAGGTTCTCTAATTCATCCTCATCCTTGGCACACAGAAGTTGCAGGTTTCTTTTTTTGAAGCGCTCCTCTTTTTCTTGCACGCTGTGCAGTGGTTTCTTGATGGCCTGCACATACAAAAACAGTTACATTGACCAAACTGCTCATCTAAGAAAGGGACCATAATGATTGCAAAAAAGAAAGCGAAGAAATAAATCACCATCCATCGTTAGATTTCTCAGGCTAAAAACTCTGCAACTTATTACTATGATTAGAGATGTCTTGAAGTATGTACTACGCGTGCATGCTATGGACAATCAGCCCGCATCTTTATAAATTACGAAACACGTGCCCGAGCACGCACTCGTCATCCAGCACAACATAATGAGAGAGCAGTGGCATTTCTTCTATTACCTAGCTGCCCTTCGACGTTTGCTTTGTTGATCGACAGCACGCGAGTGGAAAGAAAAAAAAAGAAAACGCGACAGTAGTTTTGGTGCCCACAATGTGTTAATATCAAATTCAGATGAAGTAGTTTTCATCGGTCAGCGTGTCACAAGGATCATTAAGATCAATGAAGCATTTTCCACAGGGGTGCAAGCAAAAGATAAAGCGTGTCCTATCAGTTGCCTTTGTTCTATTTCCTCGCTGCGGCATCTTTCAACGTGTTACCAACAAAGCTATTTCCCTCGTGTTACTTTTGACGCACAACTATGGCAATTGTACGCCATGAATATGCATTGGAGCGTCGTGAACCCATCCAAAAACATGCTCCTAGGGCAACAGGGCACTCGATCTGGCCACATCGTCGTCTAGAGGGTTCGAGTTAAAAGTACAAGTACCTTTGGTTCCCACTCATCACTCGAGCTCGCGTCGCTGTCGTCCGAGGGAGGTGGCGGTATGGGCACTCTCTTGCCGCGCTTCTCAGCATCTTCTCTTGAGGCTGCATGCAGTATTGAAGCACTGAGAACAGATCTAACGCTCCCAGAAGTAAAGATTACTTACCGTACAGGCGCACAACTTGTGCTTTGAAGTAATCACTTTGGACCTCATCTTGCCAGAAGACTTCGTACCATTTGTTCTCAAAGTCATCCTTGTGTTTAGGGTTGAAGTTACGAAAGTCTGTTGTCTCAACAACAGCTCGATGATTGTCATCGCGGAAGCGTACGTACGCGTACATGACAGCGTGAACAGACACGAGGATGAGACGATGACAAAGGATGATGGCACGAAACCGTATAGTCACGAGTACACGTGAGGCACAAATGAACCAAGTCATTGCTAATATTTTGCACGTGCGCGCTCAGCAGTGATGCTGCCGATGCCAATCCGGCCGCCGTGGCTGCTGCTAACGACGCCGACAAGCACGGCTCCGTTTGCGTATCTTTTTTGTAAATACGCGTTTCTAAGCTAAATTTAGGAAATAAATAATATTAATTAAGCAATAAAAATTTTCGGAATATTAATAAAAAAATTGCTTTAGTGGTCTACTACGCTCGGCGGGCAGCTGCACGCGCACATGCTGCGCCCCCAAAACACATCTAAGCCACCGGCTAAGTCAAGCCAGGCCAAGCAAAATTGTCTTGTGTTCTGTGGATCTGTGATTTTGTTTTCGGCTACTGCTGTGGTGTGTCTGTGAATCCGTTTCAATCATTCTGGCTGCCATGGATGATGCTGAAGATTCCGCCGACGCCAGCGAAGCTAGCCCTTCTACCGCTGTCACTGAAGCTGAAGCTGCCAACTCCGTGCACCCTCGCGCGAGGAAACGAAAACGCTATCTGGAGCCGGGGCAACTTTGTGTAGTTCCGCGAACCACGCTGCGATATCAAGACATAAATCTGAAGCAGCGTGCAAGCGGAACAAACACCGTCAGTGACTTGCTGCGGACCTCGAGCAACAAGTGCTGCGACCCACAGCACGGATCGCATATAGCTGCCGCCACATCTCGCGACGAGACGGAAAATGATACCGCAGTGTGCAACTCTTCGGGAGACTCGCAAAGTGAGACTGCTCTTTTTGGCAGTGAATCAGAAAATAGCAGTGACAGCAGAATACGTCACGACCCCAGCAGCGACGCGCATGCTTTCGAAACTAGTGGTGAATGCAATGACGACGCTGATGCTGAAAGCGCGCAACAAGGTGACGCAGAAGAATTCTGCAATATGTTTTCTGATGAACGCCTCCCAAACGTCGATTTGACTGTCAGAGACGCCATGCTCATTTTAATGGCCTATTCTGCATCCGTCGGCCTGAACTGGGTGCATATGGAAAAGTTAGTTTCAGTAATTAATCTTTTTTTGGGCAAGTCTGTGCTGCCCACGTCGCAGTATCTTATCCGTAAGGTATGGAAGAAGTGGAAAGAAGACATGCTCACAGACCACTTCTACTGTGAGCATTGTGGGAAAATTGTCCCTAATGAAGAAGGTGCAAAAGAGTACAGCTGCCCATCTTGCAATGCTAACAGTTCAAGCAATGTGTTCACGACTGTGAGCATAAAAAAACAGATAGAGGTGCACCTCTCCGACCCAAAGGTGGCAAATGCCCTTCTAAACTCATTGAAGAAGGTGCAGGCAGACAGTGCCTCCCAGAGCAGCAATGTCCCATTGAGGGACGTCAGTGATGGAAGGCTTTACAAGCACCTGAGGAAGGACGCATCTTGGTGGGACCTCTCCCTTACTTTTAACACCGATGGTGCCAGAGTATTCAAGAGCAGCAAATGCACACTGTGGCCTATACAGGCAGTTATAAATGAACTTCCTGTCGCAGTGCGGTGGAGCCATGTCTTACTCTGTGGACTTTATTTCGGAAAGGGCCACCCGAAAATGCAGCCATTTCTTCAAGTATTTGCCGACGCCATCAATGAGCCAGTAACGGTAAACTGGGAATGTGATGGAAAAGTTTTCAAGTCCAGAATACGGGCAATCTGCTGTTGTGTTGACGCTCCTGCAAGGGCTGCTGTGCTCAACATGAAGCAGTTCAATGGGTACTACGGATGCAGCTACTGCCACCATAAGGGTGCCCTTGTTGGTCGTAAGTATATTAAAACATATCTCTTGAGTGTTGCGAGCATCTATCACACCTGCAAAATATGTTGTAGTCATACAACGTATTTGGACAGCCTGATGCATTTTATTGTATGCATATGTCCAATAGAGCAGCAGCAAATGGCCTTATTTGCTTGTCCAATTAAAATATGTTAATCATAGTCCGTAAAATGCATGATAGCAGTAATTAGCTCTCACTGACAGCTCCTGAAATTTCATCTGTGTAACTGCACTTACTGTTGAGGTCACATTTTAACTGGTCACATTAACACCTGTCTTTACTTGTGTCTGCTCTTTATATTCTACTGAAGGATGCTGTTGTCAAGGAAGATGTCTGCAAAGCTATGGATGGCATTTCAAGCTTTGTTATCCCCTGTACATGTTTTTTTTTAGGCACTGTGAAGTACCCAGTCAGTGGAGCACTGCCAACAGCACGGACAGACAGCACCGTAAGAAAGGACATGCAGCTTGCAGCATCAACTGGAGGGCTGTCTCACGGATTCAAAGGGTACTCTCCTCTTGCCCGCCTGCATAACTTTGACCTTGTCTGGAGTGTTTCTCCTGACTATATGCACTGCGTCCTGGAAGGAGTTTGTAAGCAGCTGGCCGAGGCCTGGTTTGGAGCACCAAGATCTGCTGCATATATTGGTGAGCCCTCTACTGTGCGACAGGTGAACTTCAGGCTTCTTGGCATGACACCACCACAGTGGGTAACAAGACTACCACGTGCTATTGAGGAGAGAGCACTTTGGAAAGCTAGCGAGTGGAAGTGGTGGCTTCTCTTCTACGCTGTGCCATGCCTGGATGGCATTTTGCCTGATACGTATCATGAGCATCTGTCTTTACTTGTGTCTTCTGTTTATCTTCTACTGAAGGATGCTGTTGTCAAGGAAGATGTCTGCAAAGCTATGGACGGCATTTCAAGCTTTGTTATCCGCGCTCAGGAGCTCTACAGTGAAGCAGCAATGACGTTTAACGTACATCAATTGCTGCACCTTCCAAATAGCGTTTTGGAGCTGGGTCCCTTGTGGTCACACTCAACATTCATTTTTGAGTCGGGCAATGGGTTTTTACTGCGACTCATATCTGATGCAAATGGTGTCCCTAAGCAAGTTCTTGAGCGCTTTGTAATGAAAGCTCAAATTGCAAAGCTTGCAAATACACTTCAACTTAGTGAATGTGCAAAAGTGCTGTGCAAAGAGTTGATGCCACCACCTGCAGCTGCTGATGATAACATGGGACCCAGGCTGCTTGGAAAGGGAATAGTGTTGGAAACACTTGAACAGGACGAACAGGTAGCTTGTATTCAACGACTTGGCTATGTACCCAATTCAGTGACAAGCTACCAACGTGCGGAGGTCCACAGCCAGCGCATTCATGCTACAAATTACAGGCGTGCCAAAAAGACTAGCAACTGTGTCTTCAGCAGCATAGACGGACAACATTATGCCTTGGTAAAAGCCTTACAGCTGTTGGACGGCACTTGTGTTTTGATATGCACACGCATGGACTGTCAAATGTATAAAAATTTGCCTCACATGTATGTGTGTAAACAAGCAGCTCAAAAGGTAGTGCTTTTTCCACATGAAGTTAACAGAGTTTCTGTTTTATTGACAGTTGGCAGTCAGCAGTTTGTGGCGGATATGCCGAATATGTGGGAACGGGATTGAAGAGAAGTGTTTTGTAAAGGGTTGGTCTAGTAGCAAACTAAGGAAATGCTTTCATTTATTTCTGTAGTGCTTTTACAATTCACATGTGTAAAAAGAGGTTCATTTCACTTGCTATATAACGTTTTGTGAGCTTTGATATGTTTTAACTGCGTTAGTTTTGTGAATAATGAGGGGATGTGCCTCAGCATTGAATGTTAACTAAAGTGCAAAATTCAGCAGGCTTTAGTCACCTTAACAATTTCTAATTTTTGCATTTATAGCAGTATTTTTAGTGATCTTCATGAACTTGCAGGTTTTAAATTGGCACTGCCTACAATTCATTATGAGCTAGAGTGAAATTGTGCCTACATAATTATATATTTTCGTTATAATTGATTTTTTTCTTAATATTGTTCTTCACTACTATTTCTCTTGTGTATCGATCATGACGCAAATTGTACTTTGTTAAATCTGCCTGTTTGTTAACTGTCTTTACTTGTGTTGCTCAATTTGGTGATTTCTCACATATTGCATGCTCATTATGTAAAATAATTTTGAAGTACACCAGCAAATAAATGTGATGTTATTTGAAAAATTCTGTATTTGTCCAACTTTTGTTGGTGTGTATTGGTCACATACCAATACACACCAGCCAATAGAATTAACTCGGGCCATATACACCCGATAAGCCACATGCTTATTGGCCAATAGGACTGATAGCCTCCATCTTATGAGACCAATTCACACCTCTATTTGCATTATAAAGGTCTCATAGAAATCAAATAGAGGACACATAGAACCAATACAAATTATGTATGTGACCAATAAAATTTTCTATTGGGATTTTTGCTAGGGTAAAGAAAAATGTCTGTGGGCAGCGAATATAACACGGCAAGACGTCTTGTAAAAGCGCGAAATATTGAATTCATAAATTGAGGCTAACTGAAATTAGGGACGGCAAGCGTCTGTCAACACATTTTGAAACCCGCGATCGTCATCACCGCCTCACAAGCTTTTATTATTTTCTGGAAGTTAGCTTTTTCACACTACAAAAATAGCAGCGCTAAAGGACGTTCTTGCTTTAGAACTTTTATGAAACCCGTGGGAGCCAACAACAATATAATCGGACGAAATATATTGAAGAGGCAGGGGATGCGAAGAAGGGCAGCACGCTCTTTCGAGAGTTCGTCGTTATCAAGCGCAGCCAAGCGACATGTAAGCCTCCTTTCATTGCAACAGAACTGCTGATTCACGGTCGAGAAGCCCAACCGGCCGCTCGTTGCATGCGCTGCGGTTATCAGTCTTAGGTTCGCGCTCACTGCTTGTAGCGGATATCGTCGTCGTGCTTTTATTATGTATTGTGGTTTTCTCGATTCGCACGACTACGGCAAGCGTCATCGCGCGAATTTTGAACGTTGAAGGTCCGTACGCCACGTGGTGTGAAAAAAGGTGAACTAAAAGCGATGTCCCGAATTCCTGGGTATGAGAGAACGGAAACTGTACTTGGCAAGGGTAGTTATTTGGCCTTGTTAGTACGAGATATTCATATTGTATTGGTTGATTGTTGAATCGGCTACCATACATCAGTTAGCGTAAAATTGCGTCAGCGCACCATCATTGTCATTATCAAGAAAAGAATTATCATTACTTGATGCCTCCACATTCGCGCGTGCCTGAGTGATCACAAGTTTTTCATGTATATATGTTTGATCCGGCTTCCAATAAATCATTGTTGAAAGTATGGCGCTTGTGTGTGTGTTCCCTGTCCCGTCCTTGTCGTTTCAGTTCTGCGCTTTAAAATATGAATAGGAAACTGTACCTTTGGCTGTAGTACGAAAATAAGGGTAGCGGCGGCGTACTAAGCTGCAATAGAGCAAGGCGAGATGGTACTGCAAGTACTATTATCATCATTAGACAAACGCATTTTTGCGGGAGAGTCTAGACTATTTGCACCTCAACCTCAGTACTAGTAGAGGTCTATTACTTGCACCGCACGTGCGGAAAGAGACAGCTCGCAAACGTACTGAAGCAAAAAGAGGGAACAGAGAAACGTGTCTTTTAGCAAGTTTCGGAAATACGGTACGCAAATACGTTAAGGCCGTACGGTAGCGCTCCTCCTTTCCCGCTCGTGTGCTTTTGCAGGTGAAGGCACCCCAACATCACAAAAGCTTTTTAAAGAATTACTGTGGGGTTTTCCCGCCTTATTGTTACTTGTCAGCCTACGCATTGTTAAAGGGACACTAAAGGCAAATATTAAGTCGACGTTGATTGTTGAAATAGCGCTCCAGAAACCTCGTAGTGCTACTTTTATGCCAAGGAAGTGCTTATTTTGAAATAAAATAACGTTTTAGTGCTCCGCATCGCGTTAGCGCACTTCAAATCACCCGCCTGAAATCAGTCTTTCACACGTCACTGCTGCCGTGCCCTACGTTGCCCGCCTTTACTGCGCGGCGGCGTGCACTGGCAGCGTGCACCATTCGGGCATCCGGCAACATTACATGCATGCGGCATTTTGTCGAGCTTTCTGTCAGAGCGACTTTTACGAGCGCGCAAAACACACGCGGCAGTATGCGATACCGAAACTACTGAGACGTGACCGCGTGAGCGAAGCAGGGCGCCGGGCGAAGCGCAGTTCGGCGACAACGGAACCTTTGAACCACGCCCGCCGTTCCCCATGGCAACGCCAAAGTGGTTCTGTTTTTCCATGGATCAAACGTAAACGAACAAACAGCATTTTATTACATCTCTTGATGCACGGAAGGTTTTTTTTACTGCTGCTAGTTTGATTACCAGTGATTAATTGTAGGCAGACTCTCATACGTCATCGGGATCATTTTGAAAATGTGCCGCTCGTGGCGCGCATCGTATGATACATTTAGCTTAATTTCTCGGTAAGTAAGGCACTGCTGTAGATAATATTGCCATTTTAGACGTTGTCATACATTGAGCTTTCACTCTGACATAAATTGTTATTTGCCTTTAGTGTCCCTTTAAGGAGGAACCTGTCGTTCGGGGAGCGCACTGTCACGAGCGGGAAAGGAGCAGCGTTACCGTACTGCCTCACCGTACTTACGTAACATATTTCCGTAACTTGCTAAAATACTCTAAAACCAGAGGCAAAACGCCGTTCAAATAGACGCCGTCGAAACAACAACAACAACAACAACAACAAAAAGATCACAACTACAAAGCACGACAGAGGCGCCTCTGTCGTGTTTTGTAGTTGTACAACCCTGTATCTGTTTTTTTTTTTTTGATGCGATGGTGTCTATTTGGAGTTAATTGAAAAAGCACAGAAAAGAAAACCGAAACACATTAGTAATCTCAACTTTGCCACGCCACGATCGCTTCTAACGTTATACTTATCCAATCATAGGCTGGCGCGTGCGCCATCATTTCCGCCCGCAATAGTTCTGGCGAGCGCCACTACGCGCTGATGCGGTCGGCAGCGATGTAGTGACATTATTGCGTGATTAGAATACTAAATCATTTGATATCGGTGCTTATACCTATGCTAAAATTATCCCCAGCCATCAGTCTACGCAAAACATGAATAAAAAATAGATGCTGCAAATGCTTTGGAGGGCCCCTTTTAACTTTCAGAGGGTGAATGTTCCGTGAAGTTGCATGCACACTAAAATCCTGCTCACCAGTTCACCAGTAACATGAAAATAGTGGCAGTGTAATTACAGTACATCATGACACAGTGAATGCACAGAAGGGCTGCGCAATCCAGGCTTTAATAATTTCGTAACGAGAGAACTAATTTGATTGCAAGCACATGGTTGTGCTATTTTTTCCATGCAGGTCACGAATAGTTCTCAGTCCGCATGTCGTTCAGCCCAAGCAGCTCTTCTGCTCGAAAGTGCGCTCGTATCGTGTGACCTTCAGGGCTGGGTCTGGCTCTGGGGCACACAGATTCTGCACATAGCTGTTGCCACAGGGGTCATCCAACACCAGTGTGACCGGTAGCTTCCCAGCAGCTGCCTGTGCCAGCTTGTCCACCACAGCACCCATGCGCAGCCGGCCCGACCCTGTAGTCGAGTCACCCTGCACAATGTGGTTCCATTTCAGAACGCCAGTTTTCAGCATAGCTTGGCCATAGACCTTTGTCCACTTCTGACAAACTGCGCAGCAGGTCAGGACACAAAGAAAGAAAGAGGAGACAGACGAGCGTAGACTCACAACTGATTTACTGAAAATGCGTATCAAACTTACATAGCCGCAGCAAGGATGACGTGTAACTGTCAAAGAATAACAACGTAACAAAAAAAAAATTCGGCAGATCCCACGTACCGTGGGAATCGGTGTTATGCGAAGCATGCACTGAGCGAAACGTTACAAAGTGACAATAAAGATCTGTATAAATTTTATACGCACACATATATGCTGAAGAGCCGCATATGTGTTATTTAACCAGTTGTTTATAGTTGGGTAACGCTGCCAAGGACAACGTGGGTATTACTAACACCAGAAGCGGTAAGCTGATATGTATGCTTATGCTTGTTCCTAATGATGGATAAGGCACGCACGTTTCACGAACCCGTGTACTTGTGTGGAAGAGCTTCTTGACAGATCTTGAGCAAGGTCATCATCACCGTGGTCAGTGAGCACCAGCAGCTGGTCATGACTTGTTATTGGATCCGGTCGTGATCGCGGTGACGAGGGATCCATGTGTAGTGAAGTATGAGGTATAGTACAGTTGTTGGAAATCATGGATGCCTCGGCCATTTCGTCGACAAATTCTATGTCGATAGAGCCGGCGACATGTTGGAAACTGAAGTCACCCTTCGCGTTGGTGAGATATAGGCCGTCGAGGCTGGTATGTCTGGATAGTGCTACGTAGACCAACATCAGTGGACGGCGCTTGTCGTATTCGTAGAGTACATGGGCGTATGTGGCCTACGTAGCCTAGTGTCAAAAGCGGCTGTCAATCAATCTGGCATCATCATCGGTCAGCACGAGGCCACCGCCCAGCCTCGTAAGAAATGAAGAGCACACTGAGCCGTTCTGACGGACTAATTGCACTTTACGGTGCGATGATGCGAATATCATAAGTAACTTTCGTTAATGTATTCTTCCGGGGTCGAGCAATGCTTTAATATAGGTTGCTGGATCATAGAAATACAAATGTAATGTTTATTAGGCTGCTATAAAAGCGGAGCCAACACTGGAACCATAGACGTTTATCTGATATGACGCCTGTATCGCAGGAGTACATATGTAGTGTCTATTGCTTTCTTGTAAAATAAGATAGCCACCACCATAACCACAATTGACGTTACTCTGGCATTGCGCCTGAATAGGCTGTTTTTCCAAATCAGTTTACAGATCTGGCGTGGCTCTGTGGTAGAATACCTGATTGCCACGCAGAATGCTTGGGTTCGATTCCTGCTTTGTTCCTAATTCTTATTCTTTCTATTCGTTGGGCCAACGCTGCCGATGTCTGTTTTTCTAAAAGCTCTCGCACTTAAACTAACAATGTCTGTTCTCGCCGTTCCTGGGTAGATATAAACTGTCAGTCACCTGCGTTTCGCATACCCGTACACCGCAGCCCGTGGTAAACGGCTATTGTTACAAAGCAAATGCGAGGGTCCTGGGCCAGCTGTCTCCAAACGAGTTTTCCTGCTTCTTGGACTCCCCCCCCCCCCTCACTTCGAAGAACGGATTAGACACCTACACCTGGTGCCTTTTCCCTGAACTGAGCGCTTCGACGGGAAGCTGGCTGCTACACGCGGGACCCCTCCGTGGAACGCGTATTTGCATCGAGTGTGCTTTTGGCTAAGGCTGGTGCCTTCGTTCGTAAAGGGATTATCAGAACCCAGGTGGCATTGTCCCCCCCCCCCCCTTCCGAACTGGTCGGACGTGAAGAGTGAAAGGGCAGTGGTCTCTGGAGTGCCTTCCTGTGGGCGGTGACCTATGTGCCGAAGAGACGGACCCTCCAACGGCATGTACGTTTGTGATTGGACATTTGCCGCATAAGGAGCTATAGTTATGCAGCTTCAAAGGCATGCACGTTTGTGATTGGACATTTGCCGCATAAGGAGCTATAGTTATGCAGCTTCAAAGGCATGCACGTTTGTGATTGGACATTTGCCGCATAAGGAGCTATAGTTATGCAGCTTCAAAGGCATGCACGTTTGTGATTGGACATTTGCCGCATAAGGAGTTTCCCTGTCTTTGTATTGAAGCGTATTTAAGGAGCAGCAGAGCGTCTGCTCGGGACGGATCGATCGGACTAGATGTCGTTCTGACGATCCTGTCCTCTGTGATGTTGTAAATAAACTTCTGTTAAGTTTTCCTCAACGCCGGTCTCTCGGCCTCGGCTTCCTGCTGTTCTGGACGTCCCTGGGCCTGCGGTACGTCTCCCGCCACTCAGGACCACGCTACCCCCCGAGTCCGCGTCGGCCAACGTCGCCGCACGTAACAACTGGTTGCAGCGGTGGGATGGATCCGAATACCCGCTCGTAACAACTGGATGGCAGCGACGGGATTCTGCTCACGACAAGTCGCAACAAGCTCGTGCCAGCATCGGGATCGTCTCCGCCGAGATCATGGCTGCAGGGTGTGGTGAGTGCTTGACTTTTCTTCACTGAGATTTTACCAGGCTTTGTCTCGAAAGGTGGTAATTTTGGGTAACTACTCTGCGTTGACCTGTGCATGGGAACGTAGCGTCTTAGTAGTAGTGAAGTTAGCAGCACTTGCAGCAACCATGAATCTGAAGGCACTGAAAAAACCGCTTTTGCTAGAGTTAGCTAAAAGTCTGGGTTTGGATGTTCGAGAACAAATGAGAAAGCCAGAGATTATCGAGGCTATTGAGAACCTTGAGGCAGACGACGACGAGCTCTCAGAGTGTCTAGAGCTAATTGAGGAAAAAAGAAAAGAGAGGCGCGAGGCTGAGGAAAGAAATGAGAGGCGCGAAGCGGAAGAAAGAAAAGAAAGGCGCGAAGCGCAAGAAAGGGAGCTTGAGATGAAGCGCCTTGAAGTCGAGCTGCTCAAGGCTCAAAGTAATAGTGGAGGTAGCGAAGCGTCTAGCGGAGTAGAACGGAAGTCGTTCAGGATGAAAGACCTAATGCAACCCTACCGCTCCGGAGAGGACATAGGTCTGTTTTTGGTAAACTTCGAGCGCACGTGCGAGAAGGCGGGTGTTACCAAAACGATGTGGCCGCAGTGCTTGCTTACCTTACTACCGTGTGAGGCTGCCGATGTAATTGCCCGCTTGACAAAAGAGGAAGCAGATGATTACGACCAGGTTAAGTCGAGCCTGCTTAAGAGGTATAGATTGTCAGCGGAAGCATTCAGGCAGAAGTTCCGGAACGCCGTAAAACAGAAAGACGAGTCGTATGCTGACTTCGCATACAAGTTAATGTCTAGTATGAGGGAGTGGCTCAAAGAGGCTAAGGCGTTCGAGGATAAAGAGAAGATTGTGGAGTGCTTCGGACTCGAGCAGTTTTACCGTCGTTTGCCCCAAGACGTTAGGCTCTGGGTGCAAGACAGGGAGGACGTAACCACTGTCTCGAAGGCCGCGGAGCTTGCGGAAGAGTTCGTCTCGCGCCGTGCGCTTGATAGAAAGGAGATTCCCCAGCGGGAGGGCCAGATCAAAAAGGCAACTGGGTGGAAGGGACATTCAGTCCAAGATAATCGAGAGAGCAACGCTGAACCCGTAGAGAAGGGGGAGGCAGTGAAAGAAGCCGATCTGGCTCAGGAAAAGCACCAAAAGAGGGCTTTTGAAAAGAGGCGTCCGCTTGTGTGCTACAATTGCCACAAGCCGGGTCATATGGCGGCGTACTGCGAGAATCCAAAGGTTGCTTGCCTGTCAGTTGACAGCGGGAAGGAAAGCACGCAACTTTTGGAGCCATATATCCGAGAGCTCAGAGTAAATGGAAAGGAGTGTCGCGTGCTGCGAGATTCGGCAGCAACAATGGACGTGGTGCATTCCTCGTATGTAGAACCGGGGCAGTTCACAGGAGAACGCGCCTGGTTTAAGCAAGCAGCGGAAGCGCGAAACGTATGCCTTCCGATTGCTAAGGTTTGCATCGAGGGCCCCTTTGGCGTATTACATACAAAGGCTGCTGTGTCTGACTATCTGCCGACACAGTATTCCTATCTGTTTTCAAACAGATCAGATTTGTTGCTGCGGCAGAATAACCTCACGTTCGGGAAGAAGGTTGTGCGCGCGCTCACTCGCTGGAAACCACGAGGGAGACGCAAAGGTTGTTTAGGCGACTGTAAGCTTTTCGGAGAATGGTGACGTTGGACATCTGAAAAGGGAGTTTTTTTTTTTTTAGGGTAGTTGTTTTTTTTTTGTATGAAATAGTTTTCTTTTGTGGTCTCGTTGTCTTTTGATGATTTAATAGCTAGTTTTAGAGCTATGTTTTTTATCGTTATGCGTGTGATGTTATCTATCGAAAGAATAGGGACACGCATCAGAGCGAGTTGAGTGCGTAAAAGGAGAATGCCCTCCATGAGTTTTACGAAAGCTAAGTTTGAAAATATTTTGTAAGGTTTCACTTGCGTGTCATGCGAGGACACAAGGAAGCATTACGTCAGGGTGTCCCACGAATTGAACAGTGGCAACGCTCAGGGCTTAACTCGTTGTTTCCAGGGAACTTGATGGCATCGGGTACTCTGGCTTGGTATTTAGGTTCATTTTTTTTTTGTGACAGGTTTACAATTGCCATTTTTTTTTGTTGATGTGGTCGTGCTTCATCACGACAGGTGTTTGTGAATTTGAGCAGCCTATTTCAGGTTTTGGTTGTTGGAATTGCTGCTGCTATTGTAATTGAGAGCAGGACATTTTGTTTGAAGTAAAAGCCTGGTAGGTCTCAGGGAGAGAGTACGGGCGCTTGCCTGCTTGGCGGTTGTGGTTCTCGCGTGGTTGACACAGGTGCTGTCTTTCGAGAAGGAATGTTGGCCAGCAGAGCGAGAAGCTTTTCTCCGAACTTGGACGACGCTACCAGATGTTCGAGATCACCGGAGGTGGCGGAGGAATGTAGCAGAGCAGCATCGCGGTGTGTACGGCTTCAGCACATCAGCATTGTCTTCATCGACCTCTCCCCACAAAGGTGATTGACCTTTGTACGTCGAGGTCTCGGCCTGCCGCCGGGGAAGCTGTTACAAAGAAAATGCGAGGGTCCTGGGCCAGCTGTCTCCAAACGAGTTTTCCTGCTTCTTGGACTCCCCCCCACTCACTTCGAAGAACGGATTAGACACCTACACCTGCTGCCTTTTCCCTGAACTGAGCGCTTCGACGGGAAGCTGGCTGCTACACGCGGGACCCCTCCGTGGAACGCGTATTTGCATCGAGTGTGCTTTTGGCTAAGGCTGGTGCCTTTGTTCGTAAAGGGATTATCAGAACCCAGGTGGCATTGTCCCCCCCCCCCTTCCGAACTGGTCGGACGTGAAGAGTGAAAGGGCAGTGGTCTCTGGAGTGCCATCCTGGGGGCGGTGACCTATGTGCCGAAGAGACGGACCCTCCAACGGCATGCACGTTTGTGATTGGACATTTGCCGCATAAGGAGCTATAGTTATGCAGCTTCAAAGGCATGCACGTTTGTGATTGGACATTTGCCGCATAAGGAGCTATAGTTATGCAGCTTCAAAGGCATGCACGTTTGTGATTGGACATTTGCCGCATAAGGAGCTATAGTTATGCAGCTTCAAAGGCATGCACGTTTGTGATTGGACATTTGCCGCATAAGGAGTTTCCCTGTCTTTGTATTGAAGCGATTTAAGGAGCAGCAGAGCGTCTGCTCGGGACGGATCGATCGGACTAGATGTCGTTCTGACGATCCTGTCCTCTGTGATGTTGTAAATAAACTTCTGTTAAGTTTTCCTCAACGCCGGTCTCTCGGCCTCGGCTTCCTGCTGTTCTGGACGTCCCTGGGCCTGCGGTACGTCTCCCGCCGCTCAGCTCCACGCTACCCCACGAGTCCGCGTCGGCCAACGACCCCGCTCGTAACAACTGGTTGCAGCGGTGGGATGGATCCGAATACCAACTCGTAACAGTATGTGCCACACGTCACGTGTCTGGAGGAAAGGGTTTGACGACGTACGCGGCAGGATTTTCACGTTATTCATGTATTGACCCGACAGTCATATTCGTCCAATCCCCTTGCCCTCCCATGCCGATTTTGGTCTACACCAAGGTGAGGAGGCGATCATGAGAGCACACAGACGTAGGCGGCTAGATAGATATATAGATAGATAGATACGTAGATACAAACGCTCAAAGTGCCAGAGGTTCGCTAAGAAATGCTTCTGTTCCGATTCCATGGCACGCGTCTCTGTAGCGGCCACTCCTCGGGCAGATGACGGACGGCGACAACAGATAATAAAACTGATATTTAATGTTATAACCATCCATAAAAAGGCGGTGCTGCCACACGGTGCAACACCAGTGGGAAACAAAAGAGAAAAGAGAGAGGGAACACGAAGTGCTCCGCACAAGGTTGACAGACCGCACAGCGAAAACGAAACTGCAGCTGCGGTGGCCCCGATAAATGGTTCCAACACACTCCCCGCCTGGTATCACATGATACCACTCTATGTAAGCTATAAGGAATACAGTGCATTAGTCCTCGTGCGCTATGAGAAGAACAGTCTCGGTCACTGGTCGGGAGAACGTCATCACTACACCACCGGTTACAGTCTTCACTTCAACCTTTCGCACTTTCCCATCCGCACTGGGAAAGGTTTTCACTACACGTGCCATAGGCCACTCATTGCGGTGGACGTTCTTGTCCTTGAGAAGCACTAGGTCACCACACCTGCTGTTCCGCCTGGGTAACTGCCACTTGCGGCGACTCTGCAGCGTGGTCAAGTAGTCACGCCGTCAACGGCTCCAGAAACAATCGGCGAGCCATTGGACTTGGCGCCACTGACGTCTGTGCAAATCCTTGCAGTCAAAGAGACCAGGTGCCAGAGTGTTCGCGCCTGTTTTTTGGGTCAGGAGCATCGCAGGTGTGAGAATGTCCCAGCACTCGGCATCTGTGGAGACTGGAACGAGAGGTCTTGCATTTATGATGGCCGTAACTTCAGCCAGAAATGTAGTGAGTACTTCGTGGGTGAGGCGGCCGGGACAGTGTTCTAACAACATGGAGTCTAAGATGCGGCGGGCTATGCCGATCATTCTTTCCCACACTCCACCCATGTGCGAGGCGTGCGGTGGGTTAAGTACCCAAGTGCAACCCAAGTTTGATAGAAACGTGTTCACTCCTTGAGAGTCTTGGCCACCCACGTTCAACTGCGGTTCTGAGCATGTTCCAACAAAATTTGTGCCACAATCAGAGCGTAACTGCTTTGCCGGGCCCCTAATGGCAAAGAATCTTCTTAAGGCATTTATAAAACTTGAGGTGTCCATGGATTCCATGATTTCTATGTGCACTGCTCGAACGCTCATGCACGTGAACAATACAGCCCAACGCTTGTTGTGCGCTTCACCGCCTCTAGTGCGACGTGCAGTCACCTGCCATGGTCCGAAAACATCGAGACCCACGTAAGTGAAAGGAGGCTCTGTGCTGAGCCGCTCTGTGGGCAGGTCTGCCATTTTTTGTTCTTGTTGCTTTCCCCGCAGCTTGCAGCACGTAACACATTTCTGAATGTACGAGGAGATCGGTCGTTTAGCCCCAATGATCCAGAAGCCAGCTGCTCGTATAGCTCCCTCGGTGAGGTGTCGACCTTGGTGCTTCACTTCCTCGTGGTAGTGCCTTACAAGGAGCATGGCCACATGATGGTTCCCGGGGATGATAATGGACTTAGACTCGTCTTGGCTCCACTGGGATCTGCTTAGGCGACCACCAATCTTCAGCAGCCCATTGGGATCAACCTATGGATCGAGCTTCCGCAGTGGGCTCAATTTTGCGATGCGCTTCTCCTGATCTAAGCATTTTAATTCTTCGGAGAATGCCTCGCGCTGCACTGAACGGATAATGACTGCCTTTGCTCGAGTCACGTGTTCTGCAGATGGTCGCGCCAAACTCAATGAACCATTGTCCCGAGCAGACCTGCCGCCATGGAAGTTGCTCGCCGCGCGTACGAGAACTGCTATCGCACGTGTCAAACACGTCCAACTTGATAAGCGCTCGAATCTACTGGCGTCGAGTCCTCGCATGCTCACAGTGGTTGCAAGGCTGGTTGCTTGAGGCCTCACGTCGGTATCGCGGTCAGGACCGACGAGATCAAACCTTCCCTGCAGGATCTCTACACAATCATCGCGGCGGTGTGGAAATTCTGGGCCAGTTAGCCATCCTGACTCTTGAAGCTTCGACGCGGGCAAGAACCTTGTGCCAAGATCTGCAGGATTAATATTTGTCGGAACATAATGCCACTGATCTGGCCGAGTCGATCGCCTAATCCGTTGCACTCGGTTGCTGACGTACACATAGAACCTCCTCGTCTCGTTGTGTATATAGCCGAGCACGACCTTGCTGTCGCAGTAGAAATCGACAGAGTTCAATGTAGTATCCATTTCTCTTTGTATGAGCTCTGCCAGCTCCACTGCCAAAACTGCGCCGCAGAGCTCGAGCCTAGAACAGTGTGTTCAGGACGTGGCGCGAGTTTAGATTTAGCCATTATAAGCCCTATATGGCACGCACCATTGTCGTCGGTGATCTTCAGATATGCCACGGCGGCTACTGCTTTGTCGAGGCGTCCGAAAAGATGTGGGCTACCCTCCGACTCACCGTAGATAGCGAAACGGGTACATACGTACGAGGCACATGGAGATTCTCAAGCGCCTTCAAGGAATCCTTCCACTCTTCCCACTCCATTCGCTTCTCATCAGGAAGTGGGGCGTCCCAATCACAGGTCTCTGCGACAAGCTCACGGAGAAGAGACCTTCCCTTGATGGTGACGGGAGCCGCGAATCCTAGAGGGTCGTACAAGCTATTCACGGTTGATAAGACGCCACGCCGGGTGAATGGTCTCTCTTGTTTTGGAACCCGGAAGGTAAATACGTCTCCTTTCAGATCCCAGCAGACTCCCAGACTGCGTTGGATCGGGGGTGCGTCGACGCCCAGGTCGAGATCCTTCAGGTCCTTTGCTCGGTCGGCCCTTGTAAACGCCTCCATCACCGCAGGGCTGTTAGAAGCGAACTTGTGAAGCCTAAGGTTCGAAGCTCCCAACATGTTTTGCGTGCGTATCAACAGGCTGATAGCTTCTCGCTCCGTGGGAAGGGACTTAAGGCCATCGTCAACATAAAAATCTCTCCACAAACTGCCTGGCGTCCTTGCCGAATTCCTCTTCCCCTTCCCGAGCTGTCCTCCGAAGAGCATAGTTTGCAATGGCCGGTGATGGACTATTACCAAAAACGTGCACCGTCATCCGGTATTCTACGACCTCATTTTGGATGTCGTTGTTGCGGAACCACAGGAACCGCAAGTAGTTCCTATGATCTTCGCGCGCGCTAAAGCAGTAAAACATCTGTTGTATATCTGCTGTCACCGCGATGAGGTCTTTTCTGAAGCGGATGAGCACGCCCAACAGATTATTTGTGAAGTCTGGGCCGGTGAGCAGGACGCTGTTCAACGACGTGTTCTCATACTGAGCGCTAGAATAAAACACGACTCTAGTTTCACCTGGCTTCTGCGGATGGCACACGCCAAAGATAGGAAGGTTCCAGCACTCTTCTCCTTCAGCAAGGGGCGGAGCTTCTTCCGCATGGCCATTTTCGAACATTTTTTCCATGAATGCCACGAAAGATTTCAATGCTTCTGGTTTCTTTTGAAATGTGCGTTTCAAGGTGACTAGACGAGTTTGAGCTAGTTTCTTGTTGTTAGGAAGTCGCTGTCTCGGGGAACGGAAAGGGAGAGGCGCTACCCAGTTGCCCGATTCGTTTTTGAAAGACTCTGTGTCCATGATTTTCAAAAACTTCCTGTCCTCCATAGAAAGAGAAGGTTGGTTGTCTTCCTTGGTCACCTCGAATAACGTGTCGGCGACGTCATCATAGCAGTCTTGTATGGATGATGAACGAAGAACAAGTTCGGAAGTTCGCGTCCTGTTTGACTTAATAGAATTTTTTGTTGGGCTAGTTGGTACATGCTTACTGAAAAACCAAGAAGACGCGTACCATCAAGGAAAAAGTAAGGACAGCACAGAAAGGGCGTCACTCGCAACTAACTTTATTCCCAGAACATCAGCGATACAACAGCGACCCTGCGCGCGCACATCGCCTCACACGCTCGTCAAAAACCCGCGATAACAAGATTAACTAATCGAAAAAAGATTCGATGAAACTAAATTCACCCCCACGCAGAGCAACAGATGTGTCACTAACACAGCATTCTTTTTTCTTTCTAATATAGTATGCTTCCATAATTTCACGCGCTAAGACATCGTTACTCTTTCCAAGAACGGAAACACTGGCAAACCCAGGCTCACACTTGCAGGAACCACAATGCACAGGCAAATGTGCTGAAGGTTTATTTTTCACCGAAAGTTCGTGCTCCCTCATCCTGTCGTTTATGCACCGGCCTGTTTGGCCGATATATACCCTACCGCAACTAAGCGGGATCTCGTACACCACGCCAACCGAGCAGGCGACAAAGGGCCTTGCGTGCCTCTTCCCACACGGGGAGGGCCTCGGTGCAGAAGAAATTCGTGGGCACAGGCTAGCCAACTTGCGGGGCGCCGAGAACACCAAGGGTACCTTGTACCTGTTGGCCACATTCTTAAGGTTGTGAGCAACCTTGTGCACATATGGCATAACCATGGGCCTTTTTTCCATCGGCTGCCTATTTCTTCTCGATCCCTTCAGTTTCTGAAGGAGGGTTTCCGAGACTGCAACAACGACAGAACCAGGGTAGCCGGCTGAATACAGCCTCGTGACCTGATTATTGAAACTTTCCTGCATTCGATGAGGACAAGATTTCACAAGCGCTCCTTCCAGGCACATGGAAGCAACGGCCCTCTTGACAAGTTTCGAATGCGAGGCATCATAAGGAAGAAGAGCCTTGCGTGAACGTGGGCAATATGCCCAACATAAGTGCGTCTCCGAGAAAGTGAGACTCAGGTCTAAAAATTGCAGCACACCACCAACAGGAAGCTCATGCGTGAATAAAAGACCCTTGGCGTGTTGTCTAAAAACAGCTAAAACCTCATCCACTGAGTTAGTGGTTGTCAAAGAAGGGTTAGCTTTAAAAATGATTAAAAAGTCATCAACATACCTAAAAATCTTCACTTCAGCATCGTCAATAACCTGAGCCACTTCTCTGTCAAAATCCGCTAAAAATATGTCACATAACACAGGTGCCACGCATGAACCTATGCAGATTCCTTTTCTTTGAATATAAAACTGATTATCGTGACGCACGAACGTGGAACATAGATAAAATTCGAGCAACGTCATAAAGTTGTCAAGGGAAATGCCAGTGGCGCGCTCAAAGGCAAGAACACCATTCTGCTCAATACAGCTTCTAACAACTAAAAACAACTCTGCGTGGGGAACCGAATAAAACAAATCTTCAACATCAATAGAAAAAGCATTGCCACCTTCGTTTAGGCCTATCAAGAACTGTGTAACATCATTTGACTTCTTAACAAGAAAAGGGTCATCCACAATAAGCGCATTAAGATGCTTCAGTAAAAATTTGCTCACATTTTGTTGCCAGGATTCCCGTTCGCTGACAATACACCTGAATGGCATGTCGACCTTATGAGTTTTTACACTGAAAAACACAGACAGCGCGGTTCGCTTCGAGGAACTGATGGCTTTTGAAAGAACGTGAAGCTGCAGATCCTTGCAGAGCAAGGATCTGCATGTCCATGCCTAGCTTTTCCCAAGGTTTGTCTGGCCATGGGACAGGCTGTAAGGGTGCAAAAACTGGTTTAGCAGATTTATCTGCTGTTTGGCATACGACACAGTCGCGAACTGCACGTTCAACTTGGCTATCTGAGCCAGGCCACCAGTATCTTTCTCTAAGTCGCTGCTTAGTCCCGACAATTCCAGGGTGACTTTCACGAGCCAACTGTACGAGTTTATTGCAGAGTGAAGCAGGAATGCTTACTCTATCTGCTCGGAAAACTAAGTTGTCTACACAAGACAGCTCATTTCTGATTGCAAAGTAGGGCAGTAGTTCTGGCTGAAGATATTTCTTTCTGGCCATCCGTTAGCAATGTATGGAATTACTTGTTGCAAAGTAGTATCCTCAGCTGTTGCTGCCTGTAAATCAGCTTTACTTATGCATGGAGTGACAAGTGAGATTATCTCTTCTTCCAAGTCTGGAGAGACTGGAAGTTGCAAAGGCAAACGAGAAAGTGCATCTGCTACAACATTATTTGAACCTTTGCAGTACTGTACAGTGAAGTTGTAGTACAAAAGTCTGACGCACCAGCGTGAAATGCGTAATGGGCGCCGGCCCTCTGATCCAGCAGAAAGTAATGTAGTAAGTGCTTGATGATCAGTGCGTAATGTAAAATGTCTACCCCAGAGGTATACATGCCATTTCTCGCAAGCAAAGAGGCATGCTAGGGCTTCACGCTCACCAGTAGAATATCTGCGTTCAGCAGGTGACAAGGTTCTCGAAGCAAAAGCAATTGTAATTAACTGGTCACCTTTGCGTTGTTGAAACACAGCACCCAAACCAATGTTGGAAGCATCAGTCGTTATGACTATCGGAAGCTTCTCGTCAAAGAGTTGAATGACCGGGTTTTCAGCCAGTACTTCTTTGATACTGTTGAATGCCGAATTGGCTTCATGCGACCAATTAAATGTTTGGCCTTTACGCAACATGGAGCGCAGTGGTTCAACAACGTCAGCATAATGAGGAATGAACTTTGAGTAATAGCCAGCGAGACCAAGAAATGAATGCAAGGATTTACAATCTGTAGGAGCAGGTGCATTAAAAATAGCATGCACTTTGGACTCAAGAGGAGACAATCCTCTGGCACTGACATTGTGTCCTAAAAATTGGATTTCCTGGACAGCAAAGACACATTTGTCGTTTAGTTTCATTCCTGTGTTGCTTATGCGGCTTAGTACTGCTTGTAAATTATCATCATGTTCAGCACGCGTTCGACCCCAGACCAAAATGTCATCTAGGTAGCATAGTACTCCAGAACAACCTTTCAAAATGTCTGACATCATTTTCTGAAAAACAGCAAGGGCAGATGCAAGCCCGAAGCAGACTCTACGGAATCTGAACAAACCATCATGCGTTACAAAAGTGGTTAAGTCCCTACTTGATTCTGACAAGTTAACCTGATGGTATGCTGATGCAAGATCTAGCTTTGAAAAGTAAACAGCACCTGTAAGTTGCTGGAGAAGTTCTTCGATGTGGGGCAAGGGAAACCCATCAATCACGATAGCTTTGTTTGGTTCACGCAAGTCCACACAAAGTCTTAAGGAACCGTTCTTTTTCTTCACCACGACCAGTGGAGAGACGCAATCTGATGCTGAAACACGTTCGATGACGCCTGCATTTTCAAGACGAGAAAGTTCATCGGAGACTTGTTGTCGAAGCAGGAATGGCAATCTGCGAAGCTTGGCAGCTACAGGTTGCACACCTGGGCGGCGTTTCACTTCGTGCATGTAGCCTTTCACCTGGCCAAGTTCCTGGGTGAAGAGGTGATGAAATTCGGACGGAGCATTAGCAGGAATTCTTGGAGTTGCTGTACTTGAAACTTGTGAGCAGGACAATGTAGCGCCGTCGATGTGTATGTGGAGGCTTCGAATGGCGTCCAAACCAAGAAGTGAAGAACCTTCTTTTGTCACGTAAAATGTGACAGTAGCAGTGGTATCGTTGTACCGGACGTTTGTAGAGAAGTATCCGACGTTGGGAATGCATTTCTTTGAATAGTCCTGAAGGACAATGTAGGATTCAAGGAGTCTGGTCTCCGGAAAGTACTGCTTGAAATCTTGTAAGTTCAGCAATGAGACGGTCGCACCGGTGTCAACGAGAAAAGGAATGTTGACTTGGCCAACTTGAACAGAAACCTTCAGTGGCGAAGGACGGCTGGAGCGTTCATCAACGTTGAGAATAGTAACTGTATTTGTTACTGCAGTATCTTGCACTTGAGCTACGTTTTGTTGCGAAGTTCGGACATTTGCTGAGCGGCAGAGAGCTCTGAAGTGGCCTCGTTTTCCGCAGGCAGAACAAGTGCGGTTGCGGGCAGGACAGTTTGCAAAATTTGCGTAATGTTGAGACGATCCGCATCTATAGCAGAAATTCGATTCAGATCGGTGCGGTTCATTCTGCTGTCCCGAAGAGTCCGATGAAGAATGAGGACGGGTGTCATGTTGCCAGCGGCCATGTTGGCTCCCTCCCGAGTTCTGTCGGGGAGGCCGGCGGCCATGATTCTTTTGTTTTGGTAGAGAGGAATGTGAAGTGCCTTGGCGGTCATCTTGCATACCCGCTTGAAATTCGACCCTGTCAACTTGCGCGTTCGCGAACTCCTGCATTTCGAGTTCGGTACGCTCCTCTTCTTTGGCAATTTGTATTGCTTGATGTACAGTAAGGGTAGGTCCCAGCTGCAGAAGTCGTCTGCGGACTTGTTGTGCGGTAATTCCGCTGAAGAGCTGATCGCGGACCATGGCATTGACGGAAGTCCCGAAATTGCATGTGCTGGCCATCGTCTGTAGTGCAGAAGCATAGTCAGTAACGGATTCCCCAGGTAACTGTTTACGCAATTTGAAGTAGTGACGCTCCAGTATTTCGTTGCTCGGCGCCTTGAAGTGATTCTCGAGCAGCGTGAGCGCTGCGATGTACTCATCTTGCGTGCCTTCGTCCCGAGTGCCATCGCCATTCCCCGCCTGTTCCTGGGCAGCTTGTAGCGTCCAATAAACATCCAGGCCTTCGACTCCCAGTGCATTCAGCAGGAGACTCTTCTTCAGAGCGGGCCGGGCGGTGTCTCCGGCGGCGACGTCGACGTACGCCTGAAAGACACGGCGCCATTTAGCCCAAGGCACGGGAGGAGTGCCCGGAGTTTGTAAAAACGGCGGAGGAGGAATAGCGGCAGTCATGCTTGAAACGTGGTTCACTGATGAGTCGCAGTCGCTGGTGCCAGCAAGCATTGGCAGTACGTGCACAGGGTGTGGCCGCAGTAGGGTGTGGCCGTGGTCCGTGCAGCTTGCAAGTGGGGTGGTGCCCCGTAATGCGGCGGAAAATGCCGGCGAAGTATGTAGAGGCTTACATTGTTTTCACCTCGTCGCCACTTTGTAGTGTCGCCGCCGGAGGTACCGTCCGGCGGGCCAAGAAGGCGCCTCAGCGCCGGAGCGCACGCAGTTGCGTCAAGACGGCCGGAAAACGGGGATGGGACTGTAGTTTATTTACAAAGAGATTTGGTCATACGAGTTCGTACATGAAATACCCGTTGTGTGGCGCTCTGCGTCACACAATCGAAACCGAAACTGGTAAGGCGCGACACCACACAGACTGGCTGCTGTCATCCGCTTCGGGTGATATAGGGAACCCAAGCTTAAGTTTCGGCGCGACGCTCGCGCGGCTGAGCTATGCGTTACAGGGGGCAGACGCTGCCCGCTAAGGCCGTTTGTCGCCAGATTTGCCAGCCTCGGCGGCCAAGGATACATGCGCGCATGCGCTCCTCATTCGGACCAGAGCACTGCTAGTCAGCAATAGTTACATTACACGCACCACAGATGCAACCCGAGGGCTCTGCGCGTGCTCAGAAGCTGGGGCAGCAGTGTTGTGGTCGTGGATGCCCCCAGTTGCGATAAGAGCAGTGGCGCCGCACGACGTTGCTTTGGAAGACTATGGCTTATTGCCGAATCTGCAGGGTGGAATTGCCGCCCCACGTTCAGGACCTGAAACTCCACTGCACAAGAGTCACACATGTAAACAACATGAAGTGTTCCGCTAGTCCCTCAGTGGGGCCTATGGCATCATTTGTGGACAGAAGACCAAAGGAGCCATGTTCCGGGTCCTCTGATGAGCGCAAAGTTGTAGAGCTGCACCTGGCTGCTCATCTAGCCGTCCACGGGAGCTTCGGCGATTTGGAAGCAGAGCTGCTTCAAATCAGCTGACCATGCCCAAGACCTTTCTCTTGCCTACTTTCATCTCTTTTGTTAGTTCTTCATTGCAATGAGTTTTTTGTCAACAGCTACATGATATGTCACTGCCTACTTGTAAATAAGCTTTTACATTTCTCTACTATAGTTACATGTGATCAGTCTTAAGTTTTACACCTGGGCCCGTATTCCCAAAAGGCGACAATCGCAAAAGTATCGCCTTTGGTGCGCGCTGATTGGCTATTGAGCAAACCGGAAAAGTTAGGGCGCCATCTGGTAATTCCGCCGACGTCAATTTTGCGTCATGGTGCTCGACGGTGCTCTCGACATATTTGCAATAAGCGAAGGCACCGTTAACCGTCGGTTCGTGGTGAAGTCTAGCATTTCAGTGACGTAGGCGGTAGCTTCTAGTATTCAATCCTCGGTGGATATACGCAGCATTTTTTACGCTGAAGCTTTCATCGAGCATTACCTTGGGGTGTTATCAGCACTCGTTCTTTGCGAGCGCGTGTTTTTTCGTGGTTTGAACGTCCCAGGAGCATGAACCGTGCGTTGCTCGCGTGGCTTATCGCGAGCCGGCAACATGTTGAGATCTTGAGACGATGTCGCTGCGGCGGCACGCTACAGCTGAACTCTCCGAGTACGCCGAGTTAAACTCTCAACGAAAATACGTTTCACGCAAAGTTGCATTCTTTAAATATTATACTGTGCATTAAATAATCGAACAAAAAAACGTTGAAAGCACTTTCAACACGTCTTACACTTCAAGTAGCCACAGCCAAGCCGGCCAAGCCTGGCCACTGCGTAGAAGCAGCAGCACACGGTTGTAACACGGTCGAAAACGCCGCACTCGGGTTGTTCTGCTCTCGCACGGTGCGCTCACTCCTGTGTTGTGAGACATTCGTACTACCAGCGGCCAGTTGCAACAATGACGTCACAGGCAAGTCTTTTTTTTACTTATTGAACGCATCAAATTCTACGTCACCAAACGCGATACTATCGCCTTTTGCGATCGTTTGAGAATACGGGCCCTGCATATACGAAGGCGCTGACTACGGTGACGGGGCCCGTCACCGTAGTGTAAATTGTAATAGTGAGGGGGCCCGTCATAATAGCGACGTATTTATAGTGACGGGCCCCGTCATCGTAAAGCTATGGTGGCTTCTGTGATTATTGAGGAAAGGAAAAATGCACCTAATTTCTGTCTGCCTTCAGGCGACACGGCGCAGTGCCTTGTAGGGGTGGGGGTAAGGGGGGAATGAAAGAATAGTAGGAAAAAATAGAGAGAAAAGTGATAGAGCCATCCATCCAACGAAGAGAAAAGAGGACAGGAAAGATGTGGGAGACGATCACGGGAGTTCAGGGACGGGACCACGAAACACAGCCAGAGGCACGATGCACAACATCGACGAAGCGGCGAAGGCCCCGACGATGAGCGGCGCACGGCATAGCGGGCGAGGCGACCGTCACGGGGCGCCGATCAGCGAGAGGTACGAGGAGTAATCCAGGACATCGCGGCCGGCACGTCCGTCTTGCTTGAAATCAGCATCGGCGCGCCGGAGAGGGAGCGAGAATTCATCCAGATGCGGCGGCGCTGCTGTCATCTCCGAGATGCCCGCGCGCGCGTAGCAGCCGCTTTTCGTTGCAACTATTTCACGCTACCATGGGGATTATAACAAAGGCTAGCTGGCACATTTCTGGCGGCTCGCTGCAAAGCGTGTATTGGCACTGAAAACTAATGTTTTCAATTTACTTCCTTGTATATCAGCCAGGTTTGCCACTCGCACCCCGAAGCGCTGGAAGATAGGGAATCAAATGAATGACTTGCCGTGAGCTTGACACCAAAACAACGTCCGTGCAGTTTTCACTTTGATGCCACAGTGTTCTCCGTGACGTCTCCATCCAGGTAAAGGTATCAGCAACCATACTTGAATGCGTTATTTTAGTAGGGGTGTGCGAATAGTGAAATTTCATCTCGAATCGTATTCGAATCGAATAGTGGCGAAAAATATCGAATAGTACGTATATTTACATGAAACTAGTACCGCCAGTTACTGCAAGACAAAGGAAAAATCAGGGACGCTACGGGTGGCAGCTTTATTACGCGCTTGTTCGGAAGAGTATTTTTATTCTGCTTTTCTGGGCGCGCAGGCATGTTGATATAGAAGAGCCGGCACTCCAGTTAGCAGGGGCACTCTCAACGGCTAAAAAAAGGGGGTACGGTAGCTAGTTTTTTTCCCTATGATCGCGGAATACGGCTTCAATTGTGCTCCATCTGTGGTCGCGCAATACTGCTTTATCTCGGACGCTCATTCTTCGGACGCTCGTTCACAGCAGTGTTTCAACTACGCGCCGAAGCGATGGGAGTTCTTGAACGAGGGGTGCGGTGCGGCAGTGATGACTGCACAGCGGGAACAAATTTTCATATATGAATCCAATCACCGAGGGTTTCGCTGGCCGAAGTCGGAATGTAATACGTCGCCTGCGGCATACGCGACCGAACTAGGCAAGGAAAGTGCATGCCTTTGTTTCAGACAGCCCCCCCCCCCCCGAAGTTTTTCAACCCCCCCCCCCGAAGTTTTTCAATTTTGCATGTGTGTATATACACGCACACATACAAACGCACGCACGAACATACATAAAGTATGGTTGAACCCCCCCCCCCCCGAAAAAATTTCTGGCTACGCCCCTGGTTTCAGAGGCGAAGATTGTGAAGATCTTGACAGTTTTCTCATGTTTCTTTTTCTTTACGTGTGCAAATGACATGAACGCCTTTGAAATAAACATGCGCTCGCTTTTGTACCAGGATATCGGTGAAAGTTTTAACGAAAGGCCTACTGTACCGATGTTAGCGTTAGTTTTATCCACTCCACCTTAGCCAAGTTGCACCTTTGTCGCGTTTTAGATATTCATCCAGTCGAACTATTCGAGACTTTGAATACTAGCTATTCGAAAGTCGAATCGAATTATTCGGTTAGGTATTATTCGATTGGAATTCGAAACTCGAATATTCGCACACCCCTAACTTTTATGACTTGCGCATCGACAACCAAGGTCTATTTGTACAAGCAAGACATTTATTTTGACACACTCTTACAATGCATCCAGGTGCAAAGCAGTGTCTTTGCTGTTTACACACCACTGTCGTTACTGTGGCATGGTCGCATCGGTACGTACCGATACCGAACAAGTTCAAATCGGCACACCGCAGACCAGGGGCGCAACCAGAAATTTTTTTCGGGGGCGGTTCAACCATACTTTATGTATGTTCGTGCGTGCGTTTGTATGTGTGCGTGTATATATACACATGCAAAATTCAAAAATTTCGGGTGGGGGGTTGACCCCCCCCCCCCTTTGCTACGCCCCTGCCCGCAGACGTTGCGAGAACACGTGCAAGCGACGAAACGTGCGGCGCCGGCGGTCGGCCGGTGTTCTCGACAAATCTCAGTACTGACGTGCGCGCCGCCCCGCGGCGCCATGAAATACCATTACGCCTCCTTTCACGGCGCGGCCGAGACGATGCTGACACCTCTCCCGGCTAGCCACCATAGTAAAGCAGTGACTACGGTGACGGGGCCCGTCAGCCAGTACCATCGTAAAAGTGTCGGGGCCCCTTTACCGTAGATTTTTGGTCGTTTTAGATGCCCTCGTCGTGTGGCGTTCGTGGCATAGTAGTTACTTGTGTGAGGCAATACGAAAAAAAGAAGAAGCGTTCATGGCGTAGTTGGTTGGCGCGCTCTCCATGGAGTGTTAGGGCTGCAGGTCGTCAGTTCGATTCCTCCCGTTTTCTTTTCCTTTCTTTTTTTCAGGTTATGCGTCAACGTCAACGTTACTGCTCTGACGGAGTCGTAACTTTTTCGTTCATGTCTGCGGTGGTTAGACAGCCCTAGCGTTCGGATGATGCGTTGTCCCTATGTGACCTCGGTTCTAATCGCGCTGAATAAGAAAATTTTTCCGTTACTTTTTCTTTTTTCAGTATTCTTTCACAATACCGTCCCGAGCTTCTAGCTAGTCAACAATAGTTACTCATTCGTGGTAGGGACCGAACCTGCGACCTTCGAATAACGCGGGCAGGTTCGGTCACTGCCCGCGCTTTTCGTCCACTTTTCTTTCTTCACATTTACCTTATATTTACTACTAATAACATCCCCTATACTTTCCTTGGCATTATTGTCTGTTAGTGCTCAATAATATTGTGTATAACAAAGAAAAACGAGCCCTTAAAATTAACACTTCTTTCCTTCATTCATAGCGAGGGTCTCGTTCCTGCAGACTTCATGCTTTCAGGCAGTATTCGAGGGATAATTGGTCAGCTGCCAGCTCGTAATAAAGTTCACGTGCCACGTGACGCCAACAGGCCGAAAAAGAGTGTTCCACACTCGCCGTCATGGCTACTGGCGGCGCTGACTGACGATTCCACGTTTAATGTACATATATACACTATAAAGTGGACGGGGGGGATGGCCGCCAAGGTGGCTAAGTTGCTAGAGCATGGAACGCGTTATTCGAAGGTCGCAGGTTCGGTCCCTACCCGCGGCAAGCTATCTTTTCGTCCACTTTTCTTTCTTCACATTTACCTTATATTTACTACTAATAACATCCCCTATACTTTCCTTCGCATTATTGTCTGTTAGTGCTCATTAACAAACCGGATACGCCGTTTAGAGCATCTGCATTGGATAAAAACAGTTGGCAGTTAGCAGTATCTTAGTTAATTACTCATACAACAGACACTTTCTGGCAATAAACTCTGACGTTGCTGAGTTCCTTGGCATTAATGACCTTGCACGATCTTCAGCATTGATGAAGTGGATCTAATTATTCCTTGCCGCACGACAAATCGTCCGCATCATGGGCGCCTCCAAGTCTGGCTGCCAGGTCAAGCACACCAACCGCTACACTCGGTGTGCGACTGGTGTGGTGTATGAACTGCCCCTAACCTGTGGAAAGTCCCACGTAGGAGAAGCGTGCGTACTTGAGCTTGTTGGTACACATCCATAGTAAAAAACAGCGCGAAAACACAAGGATGAGACAGATGAAACGGCACTCGCGCTAGCCCCGTTTCATCTGTCTCGTCCTTGTGTTTTCGCGCTGTTTTTTACTATGCCTACGTAGGACAAACGGGCAGATGCGTAAATGACCACATGAGGGAACACGCAAACAATTCAAAGAAGGATTTTACTGCGCACCTTTCGGCGCATTGCAAAACCTGTTCTTGTGAGCCGAGATTCTATGATGTGAAGATCCTTGGCAGAAGTAAAGATAAAACGGCGCGTGAACTTCTAGAGGCACTTCACATAAAACAGAAAAATTGTGATTGTGTTAGCCAAACGTCCTTTTCACTGTATAACGCGGAACACAGCTTCTTTGCTTTGATACGTCCCCTATGGCGTGTGCGATGTTGATTATGCGTCTGCGCATTGGAAATAGTATATATGTGCCACACTTTCCTAGTCTCTATTAAAGTTGTGAGTTAGCGCCTGCCCCGTCGTCATGTGTTCCTTTCTTTTGTGAAAGAACAGAAAGACTGAAATACAAAAAAGACACGCACCATCGAGGAAAAACTTAAGACAGAACAAAAAAGGGCGTCACTCGCAACTAACTTTATTCTCAGAACATCAGCGACATTATAGCCGTAGCAACCATGCGCGTGCACATCGCCTCACATGCTCGTCAATATACACGCGATAAGAATGACAAAAACGACTTAATCGAAAAAAGATTCGAAGAAACTAAATTCACCACCACGCACAACAACAGATGTGTCACGCATACCTCTCTTCTCTTTAATGTAGTATGCGTCCATGATTTCATGCGCTAAGGTTATTATTACTATTTCCAAGAACGAATACACTGGAAAACCCAGGCTCACACTTGCAGGAACCGCATTGCACATAGTATGCGTCCATGATTTCATGCGCTAAGGTTATTATTACTCTTTCCAAGGACGAATACACTGGACAACCCAGGCTCACACTTGCAGGAACCGCATTGCACGTAGTATGCGTCCATGATTTCATGCGCTAAGGTTATTATTACTCTTTCCAAGAACGAATACACTGGAAAACCCAGGCTCACACTTGCAGGAACCGCATTGCACGTAGTATGCGTCCATGGTTTCATGCGCTAAGGCTATTATTACTCTTTCCAAGAACGAATACACTGGAAAACCCAGGCTCACACTTGCAGGAACCGCATTGCACGTAGTATGCGTCCATGATTTCATGCGCTAAGGTTATTATTACTCTTTCCAAGAACGAATACACTGGAAAACCCAGGCTCACACTTGCAGGAACCGCATTGCACGTAGTATGCGTCCATGGTTTCATGCGCTCAGGCTATTATTACTCTTTCCAAGAACGAATACACTGGAAAACCCAGGCTCACACTTGCAGGAACCGCATTGCACGTAGTATGCGTCCATGGTTTCATGCGCTCAGGCTATTATTACTCTTTCCAAGAACGAATACACTGGAAAACCCAGGCTCACACTTGCAGGAACCGCATTGCACGTAGTATGCGTCCATGATTTCATGCGCTAAGGTTATTATTACTCTTTCCAAGAACGAATACACTGGAAAACCCAGGCTCACACTTGCAGGAACCGCATTGCACGTAGTATGCGTCCATGATTTCATGCGCTAAGGTTATTATTACTCTTTCCAAGAACGAATACACTGGAAAACCCAGGCTCACACTTGCAGGAATCGCATTGCACGTAGTATGCGTCCATGATTTCATGCGCTAAGGTTATTATTACTCTTTCCAAGAACGAATACACTGGAAAACCCAGGCTCACACTTGCAGGAACCGCATTGCACGTAGTATATGCGTTCATGATTTCATGTGCTAAGGTTATTATTACTCTTTCCAAGAACGAATACACTGGAAAACCCAGGCTCACACTTGCAGAAACCGCATTGCACGTAGTATGCGTCCATGATTTCATGCGCTAAGGTTATTATTACTCTTTCCAAGGACGAATACACTGGGCAACCCAGGCTCACACTTGCAGGAACCGCATTGCACGTAGTATGCGTCCATGATTTCATGCGCTAAGGTTATTATTACTCTTTCCAAGAACGAATACACTGGAAAACCCAGGCTCACACTTGCAGGAACCGCATTGCACGTAGTATGCGTCCATGATTTCATGCGCTAAGGTTATTATTACTCTTTCCAAGAACGAATACACTGGAAAACCCAGGCTCACAGTTGCAGGAACCGCATTGCACGTAGTATGCGTCCATGGTTTCATGCGCTAAGGTTATTATTACTCTTTCTAAGAACGAATACACTGGAAAACCCAGGCTCACACTTGCAGGAACCGCATTGCACGTAGTATGCGTCCATGATTTCATGCGCTAAGGTTATTATTACTCTTTTCAAGAACGAATACACTGGAAAACCCAGGCTCACACTTGCGAAACCGCATTGCACGTACCCAGGTAGCACACGTGGTCTAGAAAACGTTTTTTTAGGGATAAATGGGATAACACGGATTCTAAACCAATTTCGACGTTTTAAAAACGTCACAGAAAATCCGTATTATATCCGTTTTTGATAACGTCTAGAAAACGCATTTTTTAAGACCATTTTGGTCTGAAACGTATATTTCATGACGTTTTTTCGATTCTAAACCAATTTCGACGTTTTAAAAACGTTACAGAAAATCCCTATTATATTCGTTTTTGATAACATCTTCAAAACGCATTTTTTAAGACCATTTTGGTCTGAAACGTATATTTCATGACGTATTTTCGATTCTAAACCAATTTCGACGTTTTAAAAACGTTACAGAAAATCCGTATTATATTCGTTTTTGATAACATCTTCAAAACGCATTTTTTAGACCATTTTGGACTGCAATGTATATTTCAAGACGTTTGTTCGATTCTAAACCAATTTCGACGTTTTAAAAACGTCACAGAAAATCCGTATTATATCCGTTTTTGATAACGTCTAGAAAACGTATTTTTAAAGACCATTTTCGTCTGGAACGTATATTTCAAGACGTTTGTTCGATTCTAAACCAATTTCGACGTTTTAAAAACGTCACAGAAAATCCGCATTATATCCGTTTTTGATAACGTCTAGAAAAGGCATTTTTTGAGACCATTGTGGTATGGAACGTATATTTCAAGACGTTTCTTCGATCCTAAACCAATTTCGACGTTTTAAAAATGTCTTGTTCGTGACGTCTAGAAGACGCACTTTATAAGACGTTTTGTCGCCCAGCAGCGGAGTGCGCGCCACTTGGCCCATGCATGCATGGGCATGCATCAACCACCGCGAATTGAAATTTCAACACGAGCCTGCGCACGCCATCTCTCATTGCGATAAAGAAAGAAACGCGCAAAAGGATGAAGGCGTATGGTGTCTACATTGCATCAGCAATAATGAAGACTTCAAAGTTCGTTAACCAGTACACTTTACGTAATTTGCTGTAATTTACTCGCAGCGATAACCGTCTAACTTCCGCACGAAGGCCTTAGCGCTGACTGTATCCATCCGTGCGGCCGTTGCTTCTGCAATGTCAGTTAAACTCGCCGATTTCGCATGGGCGGTCGAGCTCACCGGTCATGCACTCTTTTGCTATATTTCGTGCTTGTGTCGTGGTTCGTGGAGGCTATAAACGCAGCTGTGAAGAAACTATACTTCGCTGCGTGTTAAACTTGTGGACCCGAATGCAAGTATGTCTGTGTGGAGCGACTGTTACGCTGACTGACGGTTAGGGTCCCGTAAGATTCTCTGTGGAAAACTTCACTCATCAGCGTGCGCGGGACGCGCTCGCAACTTCCTTTCTTCTATGCTCGAGGGACGGGCGTGGTTACTTTGATGTGCGATTAGTTTTATGTGGATTTGCGGATACTGTAAACCACGGGCTTCTGTCATTTTTGAAGGTAAGTTCATTTTTACTGCATTTGCGCTCAGTATTTGAGAACTATGACAAATGAAAAAGCGTGTTCCGTTTCATCACGGGTTGCATGCGTGACATGTTTCAGCAGTACGTGATTGCGGAATTTATTCAGCATACATGATAAGGCTGTCGAAACGTAAATGCACGTCATGGTTTCCGTCCATGTTCGAACGAACATGAGCGAAAACCGTATGTATATTTGTTAACCCAATTTCAGCACAATGACTATGTTTTTTTCTTGGCCGCTTGATGAGGTAGTTTCAATATATACGTTAGCTTAAGCTACGTGTGCCGCGTAAGAAGCAGTTTTAGAATGGGGTACGCAAAGATAGCGTTCGTTGGGCGCATATGCTATTTCCGCCACTTAACGTGAGTACGCAAGAGAATGGCGTGCGACGCATGCGGAGTAGCCAGTTTTACAATGGGATACGCAGATAGCGTTTGTTATGTACGTAGCGTATATAGCATGCGCAATGGCGATGAACGAACGTAAAGCTTTGCGCACCCAATTTTAAAACTGCATTGTTGGAAGTTACGGCATGTGTCATCTGTTTTATTGTGTCACTGAAGTTTGTGGATGCGAGAATCTTTGCAGCGACAGCGTACTGGTTCATGGTTTCTTCCACAGTACTAGCTGCATGTAACGAGAGGCTGGTCACGCTTCTCCGTTAGTTGCGAATTTCTGAGGGCATGAGAGTCAAAGACGCGTTTCACGGGGAGGAGTTCGGCATTTTTTCTCAGTGCTGCCTTGACTATCTCGATGCGGTTTCGGACTTCTGATTTATGTTTCCCCTACTCTGTTAACCTCCTCCTTTCTGGGTAAAGCCTGCAGCTCTTAGCAGAACCAAGAGGTTCTCTTGCGCGTCTTTTGTGCCTGGTTAAATATAGCAGGCTCGCTCTCTGTCGCCGTACGGTGTTATCGTGTTTTCATCTTTTCACACCGTCCTATTTTAGGTATAATAGCAAATAATGAAATGATCTTTTCTCCTATTTATTGCAGGTGGTACTGCCCTAGATGTTAAGAGACGCACCTGGTTAAATATAGCAGGCTCGCTCTCTGTCGCCGTGCGGTGTTATCGAGTTTTCAACTTTTCACACCGTCCTATAGGTATATTAACAAATAATGAAATGATCTTTTCTACTATTTATTGCAGATGGTACTTGCCCTAGATGTTTAGAAACAAAGGCCACACCAACAAAATTATTACTTCCTTCTTTTTGATGGGCTGACTGACAGGTTTTAGTATGAAAAAAGATGGATGTAAAGAGATTGACATTTTCCTCTTTTCCTTGGAAACTTTCAAAAACAAAAAGTCACAGTTTGTAAAGCAGTTAACCTTTTTGAGCGTCTTTGTTTGTCGGCATCTTCAAGAAACCGCACTAGGGCTATTGTGCTAAAATATATTTGACGTGGAACGCTGCCCCATGCTGCTAATGGCGAAACAACGTTCGTGTGTATGCTATTTGTAGTGTTCTTTGCAGACTTCCTGATGGGCCTAGTGATTTCCATCAAGTACCTGTCATGAAGCCATGTGTTCAGTCTGACTTGCCAAACATTGTGATATTTTGACACTGAGAAATGTGATGTACTAAGTGCAATACCCTGATCTGCCTCTGACAATACTGAGTTTACAGCTGTGTGCTTATTGAGTAAAAAATGGGGAACAGTCCCACTTTCTTTAGCTGATGTGTCTTATAACATTAATTTGTTCTTTTAGCCTGACATTTTCTAATACTGGATATCATAAAAGAATCGTGTTTTTTTTTATCAGGCTGGTATTTTATATTTCTAATTTTTATTTATTCATGTTAGTAAGTGGCTCATTCATTGTAATTTTTGCGGTCGTTTCGATTAGTTTTCTGTTCATACATTTTGTTTTCGCGCTACAGTTGGTTTAGTTGTACTTTTTGTTATATGTCACTGTAATTTACAGTGTTCATATTTTCTGCTAGCCATGGCACATTTAAGATTAACTGTGTGCTCTCTGGGGATGTCAGACCATAATTTCTGTGATAAGTTTTGTGCGCTGCATTTCGAAGCCTGAAACCGTTACTCCTTAAGTGGGCACCGTTGAAACACGTATGCTGCATCCACAAATATTTTTAGCTAAAGTCTAAAATGGCGCCTTTTGTTCCCAACGTCTATCTTACTTCTGTAATGATGCCAGAGCTTTTTCCAAAATTTTTTTCAGTGAGAAATGTTCCAACAGAAGCATGTTGTAAGAACGTTCCTAAAAGTTTCATTTTGTGAGCAATACACTTCAGCAACAGTGATTTTGCAAGAAACTTACGTTCTTTTTTTCATTACGCATTCTTGGCTCGGTGGGCCAAATATTATTTTGCAGTTTTGTTTTGTTCTTAGTGATTTCAACACATTGGAGACGATTTCCTTTAACTGTGGTATTAAGTAGCGCTACTGAACCATTGTTTTGAAACGAAGGGAGACACACACCAGGTGCTTGATGCATGCCTCCTTTCCTGCTTAGAATGCTGTGTTGGAGCAAGATGGCGAGTTGGGCGTGTTGGTTTACGTTCATGTTTGGAAAATTAGGTTGAAGCACACTGAAAAAAAAACGTGGACAGTAGAAGTGGACAGGAGTAAGTGCTGTCCTGTCCACTTCTACTGTCCATGTCTTTTTGTTGTGTTGCTCTGTTGGCTGTGGCTCGGTGTAGCGTCTTCTCATTCACCTATCGGATTGGTAGGGCAGATTCATCAATGTGCGATAACTGCAACTGCATAGAGACTATCGATCATCATTTGTGCCGCTGTATGCTATTTCAAACACATCGCCGGGCTCTCTAGTGTGCCTTTGGGAGACTTGACGGTCGGCCTTTTCCCGAAGGAAAGATCTTGGGAGTCTGTCTCCATAGCAGATCAGCCCAGAAAACCACACGAGCCCTCCTGCAGTACTTCAAGGCACCAAACTGAGTGACCACCTGTGATACACTCCTCTGTGTGTGTGTTGTGAAATGTGTCTCTTTCTCTCTATTTTTACTCCCTCATCCTCCTCCCATGAGTAGGGTAGCAAACTGGACGCTATTTAACCTCCCTGCCTATCCTCTGTTCCTTCTCTCTCTCTCCTTCCTACAAGAAAAAAGTTCAGCGGAAGATGAAGCGTTGAGGAAACGTTTCATCATGAATGCTTGTCTTCGTCAGGGCCCTGACGGCAGGGGCGTAGCCAAAGGGTTGGGTGGTTCAAACCCCGCCACCCCCCCCCCCCCCCGAAAATTTTCTATTTTGCTCGTGTTTATATACACACACACATACAAACGCACGCACGAACATATATAAAGTATGGTTGAACCCCCCCCCCCCAAAAAAAAAAAAAAATTTCTGGCTACGCCCCTGCCTGACGGAAACTAGTCCCCTTGTCGAGGCGCTGGCTTCAGCGACATTCCCTTTTCGACGATTTCTCTTCACTTCATCTCTGCGTTTGATTAAGTAAAGCTAATGAGTCGACGCTTACATATTGCAGAATGGCTGTGCCAGATCCTAAATTTTGTCATATTGCACTGTTAGTTGTTTGACAACAATTTTGCGAATGATGAATCATGCAACAAAAAGTGTTCTTGAAGGTTGGATACTATATAGCTGCATTTTAATTACCGCGATATTTTGCATTCTTTTACCGCTTCTGAATAATATTATATAGTCGCATGCTATATCTCATTTCGTGGTTTACGTTTTATGCTGTACAGGAATCGTTGCTGTTTCACATAATAAATTATGACATGACCACTTTTGTCTGTGGATCTACTGAGCTCTCACTCTGTAATAGTAATTACGGAATAAAGTAACTGTAACTACTATAACAGAGGGGGCTTCCTAAAAACGTGCACTAATATAATTGCATGCGCAGAAACAAAACAGCTAAAAGAAAAGAGATCCTGCATGACGCCTTAAAAACGTTTAGAAAACGTCTTTTCGAAGACGATTCAATGGGATATTTTTATTTTTAAAATGGGATTTTTTGCGACGTTTTCAAAACGTTTTCTAGATCGTCTTAAAAACGTTTAGAAAACTTCTTTTCAAAGACGATGAAACGGGATATTTTTATCTGTTTTAAAAATGGGATTTTTTGCGACGTTTTTAAAAAGTTTTAAAACGTTTTCTAGAACGTCTTAAAAACGTTTTTTAGATCGTCTTAAAAACGTTTTCTAGATGGTCTTAAAAACGGATTCTAGCCGGACATTAGACGAGCTATAAAACGTTTTCTAGACCTTTAGCTTCTATTCCGTGACGTTTTCTAAACGTTTTTATCGTCTCGGATAAACGTTTATAAAGCGTCAATTATCGGGTTTGTGCTACGTACCTGGGTAGTATGCGTCCATGATGTCATGCGCTAAGGTTATTATTACTCTGCCGTTTTTTGGATTTCCTCTGACGGAAGATGACGAAACATGGTGAGTGTCCTCTACTTTCCTTAGCGCACATAGCCTTAATTGGAGACAGTCAGTACAAGTACATACACCACCACTTTCCCCGAGGGAAGCATGCACCATACATTAGATTTAAAAGCGGAGCCACGACACATGACATTCAAGATTTTTTTGCCGCTGCACCACAGAACATAACGCATTTCATCATTCACTGTGGCACTAACGACTGTGCTTACAACAACGGCGACGTCACTGTGGAGGCCCTGAAGACCCTGATAAAAGATTTGCAGAACAACAGACCAGACGCAAAACTCACCCTCACAACAGTTCTGCCTAGGATCGCAAACAAACACCGATCTCTCATTGCACAATCACGCACACTCCTAGCTCATGCACGAGGATCACGTAATGTTAACGAATTTCTTCTGGACATTGAACACGCCCACAAAAACGTTGATGTCATCCATCACGCGGAAATTCATCAGGACCCTGACATTTTGCTCGCTCGGGACGGACTACACCCTAACTTTTCAGGCGTCAATTTAATTTGCAGGAACATAAAGTACAGAATCAGGAATGAATTTAAACAGACGCAGCCAATGACACAATCTAATGGACCGTCCCACAAACCAGAACAACACGCTCCACATGCTACAAGCACTAGCTGCAACTCACGCCCCACCGGAGCTAAGACACAAGAAGCATCGACTCAGACGGTGGACGTGATAATAACACCAGTAACAGAACCCACACGACAAGCAGAGGCAATAAGTCCACGCACTTCCCTAACAGAGCATCTGCGAACGCTAGCAAACAAACAGATACAGAAACACGCATCGGGTCAGACCTCACCCCTAACACAAAGAGTAGTAAGAAAACACCCCCTGAAAATGTTGCACCCCGGAGGTCTGCCCGACTCCAACGGAAATGACTAACAAACACCAAGGACAGGAAAGGCAATCGCAAATCTCCGTCTTTTCTCCAATCCCGTAAACTCGCCGCAAAACAAACAAACTACAGAATGCATTTGAATAAATACTCTAGCTACATTAAAGAAAAGAAAATTCCGAAAGGTCTTAAAATTAAGGTCAGATGTGCTCTTGGCACCCTACCGCCTAAACTATTAGCGAAATGGAACAGCATTCTAGAAAGCGCGTCTTTGTCATTAATAGATATTTTAAAAGAACATTGCGGAAATCAACTTGCTTTAATCACCAACCAACTTAATAGCGTTAAACTATCTGAAGAGGAAAATGAAGAACTTGCCCAGTTCGTAGAACGTAGAAAAGATAAATTGCTGATCAAGGAAAAGCGCAAAGAAAATCATGCTACGAACTCTGCCCTCAATAATTCGATGAACACGGTAGAGAGGCCCGCAATCCCAGCCCAACACCCAGAACGCCGTAGCGAAGTGGTAGACATATCACAAAGCTTAAGTCCAGTCGATACAGATCTGCTCAAGCGCGGCCTTACATTTTGTACCACAAACAATGCAGTGAACGAGTACGAGCTCCACAAAGATATACCTGAGTTTTCAAGACGTTTGCGCATCAAGAAATTCTTTTTTGATAAGGCAGATACGGAAGACGTAAACAATGACTCTTTGCGTCCGCCAAGCACTTGGACACCAGATACAGAACAATGCCAAGAGTTAGATCAATATATAAAACTAGTCTCAAGGGAAATTCTCAGCACAGGTAAACGGAGTCGAAAGCCGAAGAACTTAACTTACGCAGAACACGAGGTCTTGAAACAACTTTCAAACAGAAAGGACATTGTCATAAAACCAGCGGACAAGGGTGGTAGTATAGTAATCTGGCCTATAGAAAAATATAAAAACGAAGCTATCAGACAACTCAGCAACAACACGCACTATCGAAAATTAGCCTCGGACCCGACTCAAGAATATAGTAATAGCATACAACACACGATCCCGCATTTTCTAGCCAGGGAATTCATCACACACTCTGAGCACCGGTTCCTGATGCCTAAAAACAAGCAAGCAGGCCGCTTCTACCTTCTTCCGAAGATTCATAAGGTGTCCATAGATGAACTGCTTATCGCGCAAATCCCGGGCAGGCCTATAGTATCTAACAATAATACACCTACTGAGTCGCTATCAACATTTCTAAATCAGCATTTATCTAAAATACCATCTAACTACCGTCTTTTGTTCAAGATACACCTCATTTCCTTCGAATAATAGATTCCATTAACGAAACACAAACACTCTCGGATCAGGCCATTCTGGTAACATTAGATGTCTGCTCCTTGTATACGAATATACCTATCGCTGAAGGGATTGAAGCGGTCTCAAAATCACTCATGGAAAGCAAGCAAGCACATAATGCTGAAGTTTACCTATCGTTACTGAAACTAGTCGTGACGCTAAATTATTTTGAATTTGATTCGTCCTTCTACCTGCAAACTTTCGGCACTAGTATGGGAATCCCTTTCGCGCCAACATACGCCAACATTTTTATGGGACAGTTAGAATCAGAGCTGTCCAGTGAAGCCTTCCACCTATCTCCGTTACATAGACGACATATTTATCATATGGGAACATGGCGTGAGTACACTAAACGCATTCATTGACCACTGTAACAAGTTTCACTCTAGTATTAAATTCACCATGCACCATTCTTCCAGTGAAATTAACTTCCTAGACACGACGGTATCTATTGAAGCAGGAAAATTAAAGACGACGCTTTACAGAAAACCAACAGACAGCCAGCAATACCTAGATTACACTAGTCATCACCCGCGACACTGCAAACAAGGGATATTTGTAGGACAGGCGAGGCGTATAAGAAGGATCTGTAGCGATGACAGTGACTACGTTCACCACTTAAGTAACCTAAAGGAAACATTAGTTAAAAGAAATTACCCGCATGATGCTCTAAACAAGGTCTTCAACGAAGCATGTCAACTAGATAGGAAATCATCACTATCTCAAAGGGCCCCCGTAGCACGGCCTAACCAGCCGCCAGCATTTATAACCAAATACTCAAATGCGCTACCAAACATAAATAATATCCTCCGTAAGTATTACCCAATACTGGCAAGCAACGAGCGCCTTAGAAAAGCGTTTCCCGGAGTACCAAAGTTCGTGTATCGCCGCAATAGGAATTTTAAGGACATGTTAGTGCATGCAAAAGTAAACCCTCATTCTACTGCCCACATAACACCTTGTTCTCGTCCAAGATGTAAGACTTTTAAGCACCTTCAAGATGACGTTATAGTTAAAAGCACCGGAGGTGATTACGTCCATCATATAAAATCTAGTTTTACCTGCACTAGTTCAAACGTTATCTACATGATCGAATGTTCATATTGCCAAAACGGTACATTGGCGAAACGGGACAACCTGTTAATGTTAGACTAAACGGGCATCGCGCGGACACAGCGAAGAAGTTACCCAAAGCAGTTACCCACAGAAGTTACCCACAGCATTTTAATGTAGCAGGTCACAACTTCGAAGATCTCAATCTTTACATACTTCAGTCAAACTTCCGGTCCCCAAGAGACAGAAAATATACAGAGTCATACCTTATTCACAAGTTCAATACACTCCAGCCAGCAGGTATTAACGTTTCTAAAGGGGCTCTTGAATCTATTCGGTATGGTACATACACAACGAAAACCAATGAGATTTAATCCCTTCTTCTAGACATTTCGAACCTACTATCGTTAAAATGCCACGTGCTTCCGTTGACAATCATTCAGCGAAACGTACACCCTCCCGTCTCCCGCCCCCCGCTTTCCTGTTTTTTTTTTTTTCGCGTTCCTTATGACTCACCCAGCCGTCACAGTGGCCTCTCCCCCCCCCTCCCCCACCCCTTCTCTCTTCTGGTGGAGAGGGCACGAAGCATATACGCACGATAGCTAAGGAAATCAGTTCCAGCCTTGAAGAAGACAATCCACTTGTCGAAACGTTGGCTCGAGCACCCACCCCCTGTTTACGGATATTTTCATCACTAATAATTCAGTCATATTTTCACATCCAACTGAAACTGCGCGCATTCTTCAGTGCCCCTGTTCATTCCTGCTGAACTTCATATTTCTTGTTAGTGTTCGTTTTTCCTTAACTAGTAACGTAGCTCTCTGGGCGAGTTCGTTCGTAGTAATCGGGTGATGAAACCAGCGAAAAACCACACGAAGACAGCGAAGAACAACCAGACAGGACAAGCGCTGGTCCAGCGCTCGTCCTTCGCTGTCTTCGTGTGGTTTTTCGCTGGTTTCATCATCCGATTCCCTAACTAGCTGTGCGTATCAGACGCCCAAGCAGGGAGAGAAAGATCAAGAACATCGACCTCACTGTCGGCTTGAATAAGGCGGTAAGCTACAACCAGACTTCCTTTTGGGCTGATACAGCTCTAGATTTCGCCTTTGATGTTTCACGTAAACGTGTTTTGGTGATGAGATGCCATCAGCGTCACCTGGTCGATGGCATGGGCGTCACCTGGTCCGGGTGAGGCAAAAAACACCCAAAATAGGCTGTGAGAACCGTAGATAGGCAGTGTCTATTCTCCCAGCAGCCGAGAAATCTTCGGAAAATATCAAATGCGAAGCATTTCTTAGCGAACCCTAAGCATGCAACCACGACAGAAAATCAGAAGAAAAAAAACATGGCTGATCCCTCCGTCATAGGAATCGGTATAACACGAAAGTGAAACGTGTCTTCACAGAAGTACTGCTTATTGTGTAATGATATACGAGAGCTTGTACAACGTCTATTCGTGTTTGGCAGCTGTAGCACCGTTTGACGTGGATGCACCCATGTTGACAGCATGTCTCTATCGCGACGACTAACGCCCATGATCATGATTAAACCGTTGTGGTAGCTGACGGTGTGAACATATATTTGGACACAGCGAATCGTGAATCCCGCGTAAGGATGATATCAACAAGCTCATAATCAACACTGGTACCCGGTATGCACTTCTTCAAAGCGTCGTCAATAAAGGAGAGAAACGGCACGGTGTGCGCTTTCTAGTAATGGGTAGCCGACGCCTGTGCTCATGCATACATAACACACACTGCGCTTCAGCAACACGGAAGGTAGAGGTTCGTAGCCTGAACCGCAAACGCGTGCGTCCCGCTGGCCTCTGTCTCGCAGGCGCTGCTCTCGCTCCACCAAGGCACGACATTCACCCGTCGAAATCGCGTCCTTTCTGCAACGCATATTGCAGCAGTTTTGTTAGTCGGTGCTCTCGCAATAGAAGCAGTCGGCGGCGGAGAAATCCCGTTGGTGCACGTGGAAGCTGCACTACTCCGATGCGCCGACGCACGCTAACACGAAGCCAAAGGCAAAGAACGTAACTGCACCAAGGGTGCCTCGGCGACGCCAGCGCGGCCACTCTACCTCTCTGGTATCGAGACGCTTTAACCACTTTAACCATGACCTCAGATATCGCGTGCAATCTCGGAGTAAGCGCTAGTCAGTGTCGATCGTGAAGCATTACTTCTTTTCACCTCTCACAGACGGCGGCACTGCACCGCTCCGCCCGCCGCGAAAGAGAATGTGTGAAAGATATAAGGCGCGTTCGCGCCGTGCCTAGCATCTCACGAGATGGCTTAGTCGGTAGGGCGTCGGGCACTTGCCGTCGCGGCCGCAATGTCGTGGGTTCGATTCCCAGCGGGGTATCTTTTTCATGGTTTTTTTTCTTTCACACCCGTTGGTTTCCATTTTATCAACGTCATATCCGTGACGGATGTACTTGGTGGACCCCGGCATAAAACACTTTCGTGTTAAAAAACAGCGCTGCTCATTTGTGGAAAAAAATACGCACACGTTCAACATAAACGCTGTGGTGGAACGGTGCTCGGATGCTGACCCGAAGACGCGGGTTTAATTTTTACGGATGCTAAATGTGAGAGGCCCGTGTATGCGAAGCTAGTACACGTCAGACCCCAGGTGGTCGAAACTTCCGGAGCCGTCCACAGCGGCGTGCCTTATATGTTCATATAGTGGTATTAATTTCAATTCAATTTTATTTTCCAGTATATACATGCTGGATGGTTGCGGTGGGTTAAAAGTTACATAAGTGGCTTGACGGGACCCAACGACCAGACTATACAGGGCAGTAACAACAAGCAGTCTGGTGCAGTGGCGAGCAAATCAACAAGTAAAACAGAATACCATATCGTAAGTACCAGGGCTGGGAAAGATACTTTGAAATCGTATCGCGATACGATACAAGATACTGAGGCAAAAAGTATTGGAGATACAGATACAAGATACTGCCGCAATAATTGTATCCGATACGATACTTGGCAATTGTATCTTAAGATACTTCGATACATTCTCAAATTTGTTATTATAGATTCATATAAAGTAGCAGCAAAAGCTTATACACGAAAATTTATGCTTGAAAATTTCCTGAATGTGACCTATTTTGTTTCTCTTGAATGAAATGGTCTGTTAGTATCTTAAAAGTTTTGCCCTTCTTGCTCAAAGTTATTAGTTCCCTTCCAGAACAACTCATTGAGGCTTGTTTTAGCTTCTTCACAGAACAACTCTTTATACTCTTCGCTGACAGCGGTTCTTGCTTGTCATTTTTGCAGTTGATGGGAGTCGCTGCCCAGCTTGCCGACCTGCTAGCGGATTGCCATATAATCACAATAATTACGTCAATAAGAAGCCTTCGCACGATGGCGCAAATACCGGTGTGGACTTTTACCTTCTCTATAAAAGACAGTTTTCACAATACCGTATATCCGGACAGGTGTACAGCAGCAGCAACGCTGGTAGCGACTTTTTTTTTTGGGGGGGGCGGGCTGGAACGCATGGTGTATACGGGGTTTGAGACCGTTCGCTAGCGGCCCGGCTGGCACACATGACCGTCTCCGTGCCATTTGTTTTTAGATGCGAAGTATCTTATGGCGGAGTTCAATCCGGTGGTGGTGGTGGTGGTGGTGGTCGTGGTGTGCGGCGTGACCACACTTACTACGCATGCGCATACCCTCTCCACTCACCCTCTCCCATCCCCCTCTCCACTCCCCCTTTCCACTCTTCCTCTGAAACGCGGGCTAGACATGCCGAAATTCTCTCCTGCGCAACGCCGCGCATGCGCGTCCCCTCCCCCTCTCTCTCCTCTCCTACGCTGCCTTCCTCTCGCACGCCTGTCGACCGCGTTCCCCCCTCGCCCTGTGAGAATAATTAACGGCCAGGCTAGAGGGAAGACAAGACGCGCGTAGCGTTCCTCTTCGCGTTCCACGACGCGAGGTCGGTAGCATGCCCAACGAACGCCAACGGAACGCGATCGTGCAAGTGCTCCGGCTTCGCATCGCCTCATGGTCCCCTTTAGCGGGAAATGGTGTAATTTTATTTTCTAAATAAGTATGTTCGTGAACTACACAGACATGACTGGTCTCAAGCATAGGTCGGCAAAACAATTGGAGCTCACTCAGACTCACTCAAGAAATACATTTTGCTCTGAGGGCTCACTCGGACTCATACCTACCAAAATTTTCCTTAACCGGACTGACTCGGACTCGCTAAACTTTTTCTCAGCCGGACTCACTCGGACTCAAACTCACCAGCATATTAGTCAGCCGGACTCACTCAGACTCATGGCTTCACCTGAGTCTGAGAGAGCCTGAGTTAGTCGACTCATGAGTCCGTTGGCGTAAAATTAGCTTTTTCGATCATGATGTCAATCCTCTTTAACGCCAATATCTCACATAATCAGTGCTCTACGATACGCCTTTTGATCTTGTACCTTCAAATACGAGCCATCATCATACATCATATATCATCATTATCATATATCGATCCAGTAAGGAAATTTTTTATGAAATACGCGACTCAAACGAGATATTTTTATCAAGAACTTCCCATGAAAGAGTTTGCGGGGGGAGGCCATGGCAACCCTCCCCCTAAATGCTCTGATCAATGCCTCTGATCAAATGTCTCTGATCAATAAATACTGAGGTGGCGCATGAATGCAAGTGTGCTGAGATAAGCGTGAATAGCCTTGAGTATAAACGCAACCCGTTATAAGGCAGATATGCTGAAGATGAGTAGATAGGACCATAAGTCGGCAACAAAAGGTGGAGCTCAGTCGGACTCACTCAAGAGATATATTTTGCGCTTAGGGCTCACTCCGACTCATACTCACCAATATTTTCCTCAAGAGGACTCACTCGTACTCAGACTCACTAAAATGTTCCTCAACCGGACTCACTCGGGCTCAAACTCACCGGATGATCTGAGTCTGAGTGAGTCGACTCATGAGTGATTTTGCCGAGCTATGGCCTCAAGCATTTCTTTCGTGAGGAACATGTAGTCACCATGTGCTGAAACATAACCGCGGAACAAAAACTCTATATTTCAATCTGCGTCCAGATTTCACTCGTTGTGTACATCGGTATCGATGTTTCTGGAATCCTGACTCCAAATCCCCTTCAGAAATAACCTATATATGAGATATGGGAAAGGCTGCTTTTCAAATGGCGACGTCATTTTGTTCAAACTCTCTCCGACCCCACCATCTTCACTGTCCCGGCCCTTGGAACTAAATTTCGCGACTGCGGCCCGCCGGCTATAAGCTGAGTTTGAGACCCCTGGTTTATACGCAGATGACGTAAAACTGTAATGAATTTCCGTGTTCTACACTTAGCTGCTGGCGTAAGGGATTTTTTGTTGATATAATGACTAACGTGCAATATTTTAGCAATTTTTCTTCAACGAGAGAACATGTGCAACACAGAAATGTCTCAGACCTATTGTATAGTTGCACAAAGGGTCGCAGGACACCGCCGTTATTCGCGCTATTGCCACTTATAGATCCCATTACGTGGCGATTAGGAATACGAAAAATATTTAAGAAGGCCTCAAACAACAAAACAAATATAAGTAAAATAGAGAGGTGGTTGTGTATCAAACATTCACATTGAATGAGTACAGAAAGACAATACAGACGGCGCCCTTAATAGCCATGAGCATCAAGTTTTGTGAACTTACCTGTTGAGACAATAGAAAATTCAGTGCCTATGGAAAATTGCCTAAAACGGCTGTTTGGGACGCTCATGAGTAAAACGGGGCATTCAGTAAAAGAACGTTTCTCGAATCCCCTTTCTAACATCTTTAAGACGGCTCCTAATGATTTCCATTATTATAATGCAAACTCAAGTTTGCTATTTTCTTAAGTGGTAAGCAGAATATTTTGTGCTGCGTACACAAGGCACGCCCACATAATAGTATATTTGTTTTCAAAATCCCCTTGGCAACGTGTAAATGTGTAAACAGTAGTAGAAAGAAAGCAGACAGAAGAATAAGCATAAATCTTATTTTGGGAGCGCGTTACAAAAGACATACTGCAGTGACCAGACCGGAAAAACAGTGCAGAGACCTAATAATAATAATATCTGGGGTTTAACGTCCCAAAACCACGATATGATTATGAGACGCCGTAGTGGAGGGCTCCGGAAATTTCGACCACCTGGGGTTCTTTAACATGCACCTAAAGGTAAGTAAACGAGCCTCAAACATTTTCGCCTCCATCGAAAATGCAGCCGCCGCGGCCGGGATTCGATCCCGCGACCTTCGGGTCAGTAGTCGAGCGCCATAACCACTAGACCACCGTGGCGGACCACAGTGCAGAGACCTAGGTAATGTATGTGATGCAAAATGACAGCTAAGAAAGCATTTGTGCTAATAATCAAATTATGATTTCATAAATTCTTTGAATAAATGTAGATGGAAGTGAAAAATACGCTACGCCAAGACATTTTCTGTTATGTAAACGCTTGCTCTATTAGATCTAGTATCAGTAGCAGTGGTGCTAATGTTTTTAGAATCCTATTTGCATATAAGTTAATTCACTGCATGTAAATCAAACTTACATCCACGAGATCCTTCAAATCGCTTATATGTGAAATCCACGCGACGCAAAGCAACCCCATTCTTGCACGCATCACATTTCGTTATGGAGCAATACGCAAGAGAGTCTTCAATAACGACACTATAACAACACCAGAATTTGCGCGATATACGCCGCACGCAGTGGAGTACGCGGCGCACTACAGTGGCTAAGAGCAAGTGTCGCGGCATTGGCGCAACTAAGAAGAAAAGACATAGAGAAAACCAAAGGCACGTGGGCTGGGCGTAGACGTCCGCGTGTTTGTCTTCCTGATCTTCTACCCACACTCGATGACTCTGGCGTAAAAATAAAATCACGTCACTGTGCTTAGGCTTACTGAGTTGGCTTAGTGCCACCAGTACCAGCTTGAGAAGCGGAGCTTGGCCAGCAATTATTGTTTCGCGCGGTTGTCTTGCGATAGAAGTATCTTGTATCTTAAGATACACGCTATATTATCGAGTGTATCGGAAATACAGATACTCGTCTTTCGAGACGTATCGCGATACAGATACAAGATACCCATAGAGTATCTAAGATAGTATCTAAGATACATGTATATTCGATAGTGCCCAGCACTAGTACATATACAGTGGTTTACATGTGTTTCCAGCACGAGAACTGCAGGAATAAAAAAGTGAAAATAAATACATGTGCATAAAAGAATGCTGGAGAAAAAAATAATAAAAAAATTAAAAATGCTACATACAATAAAATACCGCTATAGCATGAGTAATGAACACAAGTAATAATAACACAGAATAATAACACCGTACTACTGTCGCAATACTAGCTATTTGTAACAAAATAAAGCACTGGCCATATAACACAGCAAGAAATTCATGTAAGCAGAATGACTATGTTAAAAGCGACACGACGCTCTTCGTGGCCTGTACTAACCTCACTTTATGTACCAGGTGCTGATCGGATTCCTTGCGGTCACGGCGAATTTCGTCGCGACTACGCCTCTTGGTGACGTCGAGCCATGGCAGATGCTGCAACGTTCTTCGCTGAATTAATCTAGTTATCGGACTGAGCAGCGTGCGATTCCGACAAATCTGCTGCACCCGGTCATCGAGGGATACATGGCTAAGCATCGTGGGACGGCTCCGTTTCCGCCCCACCCTGCCTGCGACAACTGGGACACGACGCTCTTCGTGGCCTGTACTCACCTCACTTTATGTAGTACCAGGTTGGTTACATGAAACACTCGCTCTGTTACCGGTCGAATAACGTCTTACTTATAAGAGTGCCGTGCCCCATCAACAAGCGCTTATTGTGTCATTGTGCTTATTGCTCTTAGTTGGGTATTTTGTCCGGGATGGAATGCGTGGCCTTTGACGTCTCTCACTTGTTTTGCGATGGGCTATTACTTCTGTGTGGGGATGTGGAACTAAACCCTGGTCCGATGACAAAATCCGAAGCTGAACATTTTGAAAAAATTACACAGGTGCTCGCGCAGCTAGGCAGACCAGGCGACAGTTTTGTCCAAACTAACTGCCATTGAAACGAGCCAAATAGAACTTGAAAAGAAAATTGACAGCGTGATAGTGAAGACTACTGTGATTGAAAACCGTACTTCACAAGTTGAGGATTCCGAGCGGAAGCTTGTGGCTAGAATGGACGACCTCGAAAACAGGAGCCGGTGGCTAAATCTGCTCTTTTTTTGGCATCCACGACAATGAGCCGAAAGAACCATGGCAAAACTCTGAAGAACTAGTCAAAAGAGTATGTCAAAACAACCTTGGCGTTGATGACACACTTATAGAAAAGGCGTATCGGGTGGGAGCATACAGGGAGGGGAAAAACCGGCCTATTATAGCGAACTTTTCGAGTTGGAAAGCACGTGAAACTGTGTTACAGAACGCTAAAAAATTTAAAGGCACGGGTCTCGGCGTTTCGGAAGATTTCAGTCACGCAGTCCGAGAAAAACGGCGTCTTCTCTGGGATTTCACTAAAGAAAAACGTCAAAGCAAAGAATGCCGTGCGCGTCTAAAATATGATAAGGCGATCATAAATGGGGACACATATGTATGGGACTTTAACACAAGGCAATTAGTTTTACTGAGAGCGCCTGCGCGTTCTCATGGCGGGGAATGACATGCGCAAGATAAAACCTCTCAAAGCCGCAACAAAGGCTCGCTTGGGCTCAAATAATTTTCAGTGCTCTTAGTAAAGTGCAGAAGCATAAAGAATAAGAGAGGTAATTTTGCCTTTCTTGTTGCAACTGTACAGCCACATGTAGTACTAGGCACCGAGTCCTGGTTAGATAACAGTATCGCTAACATGGAAGTGTTCCCACCAGGGTTTACAGTCTTCCGAAAAGATAGACACCGGCACGGCGGGGGCGTTTTTATTTTAATATCAAATGGCTTGCCTAGTGAAGAACTTCATTTTGAAACCGATACAGAATCAGTATGGTGTCGAGTGCACTTCCCAAAGGGGCATAAACTCGTATTGGGATCCTTCTACCACCCACCCGAGAATAATGAAATTCCGATGCAAAACCTTGCTGACATCTTATCAGTGCTCTCTGATAATGTCTTTTTGGGTGGTGATATTTTAACCTCCTAGATATAACTTGGACTAGTGATGGTGCAATAACTGACAAATCACGAATTAATACAAGTTTTAAAGAACTACTTATGTTAAACAATTTAACCCAATATGTTATCGTTCCTGCTAGACAACAAGCTACATTAGAGCTTGTCCTTTGTAACGACCCCAGCGTTGTAACCAAAGTATCAATGCAGCCTGTACTAAGTGACCATGAGGCAGTCGTTACAAATTTAAACATTTCAGTGGTCCCGATGCAGGGGCAAATCCCACGGCGAGCATTCTTATACGAGAAAGGTAACTTTGACGCCATTCAAGCAGAATTAGTAACATACTTGCCAATCTTCCAGCGTCTGTCAGAAAGAAGTGATGCAGAGCATTTGTGGTCCACCTTTCACCGCAGATTATTAAAACTACTAGAGAAATATATTCCTACAAAATTCCTGCGGCAAAATAAAAAAGATAAACCGTGGTTTAATTCTGAAGTGCGCAAGTTGATACGGAAAGCAAGAAGTGCGTGCAAAAAATTCTGTAGCAATAACACTTCACTTAACCGCCAGAACTTAACTGATGCAAACAGGATGCTAAAGCTAAAAATCAAGGAAACAAAACAATAATTTTTTTACCCAATTAAACACAGACCTGAAAAACAAACGCTAAAAGCTTCTGGAAATATGTAAAAACAAGCAGAAGTGATGACACTTCCATTCCAGCTCTAAAAAAATCTGATGGAACTACTACAACGACAGACGCTGAAAAGGTTGAAATGTTTAATCATTACTTTAAATCTGTGTTTTCTGACGGTATAATCACTGGTACAGCTGCATCCCTTTCTTCTAATGTTAGCCCCGCCGACGGGATGCCTGAAATAACCATAGATGTAAACGGTATTGACTGTCTCTTGCGGGAGCTGGACACCTCAAAAGCTATCGGTCCTGATAGAATTCCATCATATATGCTGAAGAAATGTCATGGTATTATCGCGCAGTATCTATGTATTGTATTTCAAGTGTCTTATAAGACTGGTTTGGTTCCACAGGAGTGGAAAATCGCGGCTGTTAATCTTATCTTTAAATCAGGAGACAGAAAACTGGTGGAAAACTACAGACCCATTTCCTTAAAGTCGGTATCTTGCAAGATTTTTGAGCACATAATATACAGTCAATTATTTAAATACCTCGAATCAATCAGCTTTTTTACTGCGTCACAGCACGGATTTCGTAACGGTGACTCATGCAATGCTCAATTAGTTTAATTTCAACACTATATAGGTAAATCCCTTGACAATAATAAACACGTCGATGCACTATTCCTTGATTTCAGGAAGGCGTTCGACACAGTATGTCATCGCCTGCTAAATACTAAGTTAAAGGGCTTAAACATACGCAATAAAACCGAAGACTGGATTTTTAACGATCTAAACGGCCGTAAACAGTATGTAGTCCTTAATGGTTGTAGCTCATCATACATAACAGTATAATCGGGAGTGCCCAGGGCAGCGTTCGCGGGCCACTGTTGTTCCTCAATACATTAATGATATTGTAGATGACATACAGTCCCCCATTAAACTTTCTGCAGACGACTGCGTCGTCTACAGAGAAATTAATTCTATATCAGATATAACAATCCTGTAGACCGACCTTGATAAAAAAGTAAATTGGTGTCAGCGGTGGCAGATTAGCTTGAATATTAGTAAATGTAATCACATCCGCTTTTCAAACAAGAAAAATGGGAACGTCAAACAAAATACACAATTGAAGGCACAACGATAAACACAGTCCCAGAGTACAAATACCTCGGGGTGTAGTTTACGCCCAAACTAAAATGGAACGAACGTATCCAACGCACAATATCTAAAGCAAGTAAAATGTTTTTATTCGTAGAAATTTCAAATCAGCGTCCAAAGATGTCAAAGAAACACTATACTTTTTACATGTTAGATCTATTCTAGATTACGCCTCTATGATCTGGGACCCTCACCAGGACTATTTGATAAAAGCAATAGAAAAGCTTCAAAATCAAGCTGCATGATTCGTCTCTAGTAGTTACAACCCTTTTCAAAGTGTCACTGAATTAAAAGCATTGCTGGGCTGGGAAACTTTAACAGCTAGAAGAAAAAACTTAGGGCTCCATTTTTTCCGCCGTATTTTTTATAATCAAACAGGCATTAACAGCCGCACCTACCTGTCGGAACCATCCTACGTGTCGACTAGGCATGACCACTCCAAGAAAGTACAGGCATACAGTTGCAACACAAATCATTTTTCCAGTCTTTTTTTCCACAAACGGTACGAGATTGGAACCTGTTACTGGAAGACTACGTTTCTGTACCTGATAATCATAATTTTTATTCCCGACTGTGTTTACAATAATGTATAATTGTGCTAGTTTTTGTTTCAAGTTTCTGTTAGCTTTGAACATGCTAACCTATTGTCCTTTCACCTTGTTTAGTTCGATGTTAACTTTGTTTCATGTATTTTTGTTGCTTTTCACTGTAAAACGTGTAGCATATGATCCTACAGATGTCTCCCCTGCGATAACGCCTTTGAGGCAATGCAGGTATCCTGTAAATAAATAAATAAATAAATAAATAAATAAATAAGTTACACACAATGCAATTACACAGAATGTCACAGTATGTGACATTACAATTGAACGAAATATAAGCGCAAGTCTTTTTTACTGAACTTGTGAATATCTTGATTGATGTTTGTAGTGCATCCTGAAATATGGAACTGACCACGTCTCAGGGTTCCCTGTGCTCGCATTAATTCCACGACGTTCTAAAGATGCCAACTGTTTTATGTAATTCTTGAGGGATTCAGAAGCATTCTTGTAATTCTTGAGGGATTCAGTATGTAATAAACGAAAAGTATAAAGGTTGTAAATTATAATAACACTGTACTTAGGAAACGCTTCTCTGATGCTAGAATAATAGTCTATGTCGCCAATATAGCGAATAATCATCTTCTGTAGCATCAGAATTCTGCGTATGTTAGTTATAGTGGTTGTGCTCCACACTGAGGCGCAATAACTTAAGTGGGCATGAAATAAAGCATTGTAAATCTGTACTTTGGCCTTTGTAGGCAGCAGACTACGACATCGTGATAAGACACCTGTCACAGAGGAGAGCTTTTCACATAGGTAATTTACATGCATGTCCCAAGTGAGCTGTGAAGAAAAGTGCGCACCAAGAATTTTGTGGCTGTCGACTATTTCAATTTTTTGACCTTTAAAAGCAATAGTATTATTCAATTGAAACACTTTGTTCTTGGAGCGAAAAATAATTACCTTAGTCTTCTTCGCGTTGATCCTAAGTTGATTTAGCTGAGACCAGGTAGATAACTTTCTTAGCAGTTCATTACAATCTGTTGTCAAGTTGCGCAAGTCGTTCCCAGATAATGTACATGTAATAAGGCACGATAAGGCACGTGTAACCACAGAAATTATCATTACACTGCACGCGACTTGAGAAGTGTGCCCCCCCCCCCCTTTTTCTTTCAATACGTGGGCTGAAAAACAAAATATTTAGAAACGTATTCCAGTTGACTTACTTTCAACACCTCTGTGTATGCTGTTCTCTCAGCCCTTAGTACTTAGAGCCCTGAATCTCAGCTACTTACCAAAGAGGATGCCGTAAAATAGCTTTTTGAACGTGTGGTTTCGGTTTCCACGCCGCCGACGAAAAGCGGTCGTGCGCCGCCTGCGCCGCCGCCGATGATCTACCCGGCGTGCGCCGACGACGCCGCCGCCGACGCGGAACGACCCCGGTCGAAACCGCCACGGCGCACACCTCTGGCACGGCCGCTGGATAAAAAGCGCACGGGTACGGCCTGCCGCGTGCTCTGAAACCTGCGTGACGGGCCTAGTTTCCCGGACCACTAGTTTCTCGGACCACCGCCGCGGCGCCACCGGGTGGGGGGGGGGGGACGGGTTTTGCGGACGCCCGCGGGATCACATGCGCGGCGCGCTTTGCTTGAGCGCGTGCGTCTTCATGTGCCGCCCAAAACCTTCTTCTAAAATTTATCTAGCGTGTACACATCAGTTAATTACCGATATTTCTTGTACATTTTTGCAGCGCTTGGCAATTTTTGTTCTGGCCTTGTTAAAGATGCAACTTCGCGCACCAATCGCTTTTTGCGGAAGTAATCGCGTGAGCATATGTTGCTGTTGTCTTAGAAGACCACAACTAACCGACCTGGAGGCTCTACACCTGTCCTAATGCATCGAAATTCTTTATTTTGGCTCTGAAAATGTCGCTTCAGATTTAATCATTTCATTTAGAAAAAGTGATATCAGAAATTGCAGCGTCCACTGTATTTAACACAAAATACGATAATTTTTTTCCTTTCTCCAAACTTGTTTATTGTACATGTACGATACAGTACCGCATGCAACAGCCAGGAAATAATGCTTAGCATGTGTGCGACCATCTCATAAAAGGAGATTCGAGTCACTTTGAAATTTCAGTGACTACATCTTCAATACTGACAATTGGGCGAGCTGTTACGGATTAATTAATATGAAACTAATTATCTCAAAGTATGTTTTACTGGAATGCTACTGATGTTAGTGATGTATAACTGAATCGGACAATGTGTTCAACTTCTACAAATGTGTTATTGCTTCGTGTCATTTGCTGTTATATTTTGTTATATTAAATGCGAAGCATTTCTTAGCGAACCTCAGGCACTTTGGCCGTTTCTATCTACGTATCTATCTATCTATCTATCTAGCCGCCTACGTCTGGGCGCTCTCCTGGTCGTCTCCATAACTTGTAATATACCAAAATTGGCACAGCAGGGGATCAGTGTATGACGAACACGATTCACTGGTCGTGACATGAATAACGCAAAATACCTGTCGCGTACGTCATGAAACCCTTTCTCTCAGTCACGTGTGGCACATACCCGTAAAACCAGAGTTCATATTATGCGGGTATGTGCCACAGGTGATACAGAGTTTCAACCAGCGCAGCAACGGCGAACACACACAATGACACGCAAGGAGAGTTATAATAATAATATTTGTTAGGGTTTTATGTCCGAAAGCGACGATATTGTCACGTGGTCGTGACGTCGACGAAGACAGCAGTCGGCGTTTGCAGGATGAAACTGTTTATTTGGCCGAACTTGTGGCCGAGAAACTGAGGACTAGAACTACAGCAATACACGCTGTACAATGATAGCGGCGAACAGGGCGTCGTCCGTCGATCGACTGACCAGCGCTGAAGCGCGTCGGCATTTAAACATGTGCCGTCGAATATTCCAGCGTTATCGCTGGCTGTCGTGCAAATTCTAGAATAAGCGCGAGTGTGCGCGTTTTGCGCGCAATCTTAACAAAACGATCTACAATGATCGCGAAGGCTCTGGAACAATGAGGCGCGGTTCGCGCTGAGCGTTGCTGACAGTCTTTGTGGCCGAAAACCGAATACAGCAAAAGTAATAAAGAAACGCACGTGGCAATGCCCCCCTCTGAAAAAGCATCGTCCCGATGCTTAAAACAGAACAGGCCGATGCATGCAACAATAAATAACAAGAATAAAGCAACAAAGTACAATAAACAATAAGCACAAGAAAGCACAATAATCAAGCAAAACGACAGTCCTCAGATTTGCTAACGCGCGTAATATGGTTTGAGGCGCACGACATGGACGACTTCAGGTCGTGCACGGCGCCGCTGAGAGTTCGTAATGCCGTCAGGGACAACCTCGTAGTCGAGTGCGCCGAGGCGTCGAAGTACCCTGTACGGTCCGAAGTATCGTCGAAGAAGCTTCTCACTGAGTCCCCGTCGGCGTATTGGCGTCCATACCCATACACGGTCACCGGGTTGGTATTCCATGTGGCGTCGTCGAACGTTGTAGCGGCGGCTGTCAGTCATCTGCTGGTTCTGGATCCGTAGGCGGGCGAGCTGCCGTGCTTCTTCGGCGCGCTGTAAGTAAGCGGCGGCGTCGAGATTTTCTTCGTCGGTGACGTTGGGTAGCATGGCATCGAGCGTCGTTGCCGGGCTTCTTCCGTAGACCAACTTGTACGGCGTCATCTGCGTCGTTTCTTGGACGGCCGTGTTGTAAGCGAAGGTCACGTACGGAAGGACGGCGTCCCACGTCTTGTGCTCAACGTCGACGTACATGGCCAGCATGTCGGCGATGGTCTTATTTAGGCGCTCGGTGAGGCCATTGGTCTGAGGGTGGTAGGCAGTGGTCCGGCGGTGGCTTGTGTGGCTGTGCCTCAAGATCGCCTGAGTTAGTTCCGCAGTAAACGCCGTACCTCTGTCGGTGATCAGGACCTCTGGGGCGCCATGACGCAGAACGATGTCTTCAACGAAGAACTTCGCTACTTCGGCGGCACTGCCTCTAGGTAGGGCCCTTGTTTCGGCGTAACGGGTCAGGTAGTCGGTAGCTACGATGATCCACTTATTACCACTAGTCGACGTTGGGAACGGTCCCAGGAGGTCCATCCCGATCTGCTGGAACGGTCGCCGAGGTGGCTCGATCGGCTGAAGAAAGCCCGCTGGTCTTGTTGGCGGTGTTTTGCGTCGCTGACAGTCTCGGCATGTCCTTACGTAGCGAGTGACGTCGGCGGCAAGGCGCGGCCAGTAGTACTTTTCCTGTATTCTTGCCAGCGTTCGGGAAACACCGAGGTGTCCTGCTGTCGGGTCGTCGTGCAGGGCCTGGAGGACTTCTGGCCGCAATCCTGAAGGCACCACGAGAAGGTACTTGGCTCGATTCGGTGAGAAGTTCTTCTTTCGGAGAACGCCGTTACCTAAGAAAAACGACGCCAGTGCTCGCTTGAACACTTTCGGAACGACGGCGTTCTTGCCCTCGAGGTATTCCATAAGGCCTCTGAGTTCCGGGTCGGATCGCTGTTGTTCAGCGAAGTCGTCGGCACTTATGGTTCCCAAGAAGTAGTCATCGTCCTGGTCGTCTTGCGGCGGCGGTTCCACGGGGGCACGAGACAGGCAGTCGGCGTCAGAGTGTTTTCTTCCGGACTTGTAAACGACGGTAATGTCGAATTCTTGAAGTCTCAAGCTCCATCGTGCGAGACGACCTAAAGGGTCCTTCAAGTTAGCTAGCCAACACAGGGCGTGGTGGTCGCTCACAACTTTGAAGGGCCTGCCGTAAAGGTAGGGGCGAAACTTTGTTGTAGCCCAAATTATGGCAAGGCACTCCTTTTCTGTCGTAGAATAGTTTGCTTCCGCCTTAGATAGCGACCGGCTAGCATAGCTGATTACCCTTTCCACTCCGTCAGTCCTCTGCACAAGAATGGCGCCGAGTCCTACATTGCTTGCGTCGGTGTGCACTTCCGTTTGGGCGTATTCGTCAAAATGCGCGAGTAACGGAGGCGTCTGCAGGCGTCGTTTTAGTTCTTGAAATGCTTCCCGCTGCGGCGTTTCCCACTTGAACTCGACGTCGGTCCTGGTAAGGTTAGTAAGTGGCTCGGCGATGCGGGCAAAGTTTTTGACGAACCGCCTGTAATAGGCGCACAGGCCAAGAAATCGACGCACGGCCTTCTTGTCGGTAGGCGGCGGGAATGTAGCGATGGCGACTGTCTTCTGGGGGTCAGGGCGTACTCCGGACTTGCTTATCACGTGTCCCAAGAACAAAAGTTCCTCGTACGCAAAGCGACACTTTTCTGGCTTCAGGGTGAGTCCGGAGCTCTTTATTGCTTGAAGTACAGCTTCAAGCCGCCGTAGGTGTTCGTCGAAGTTTGAGGCAAACACAACGACGTCGTCCAAGTACACGAGGCAGGTCTGCCACTTCAAGCCAGCCAGCACTGTATCCATGACACGTTGGAAAGTTGCGGGTGCCGAGCAAAGACCAAAGGGCATGACCTTGAACTCGAACAGGCCGTCTGGTGTTATGAAGGCAGTCTTTTCTCGGTCTCTCTCGTCTACTTCGATTTGCCAGTAGCCGGTCTTGAGGTCCATCGACGAAAAGTACTTGGCGTTATGGAGTCGATCTAGGGCGTCGTCTATCCGTGGGAGAGGGTACACGTCCTTCTTCGTGACCTTGTTCAGGCGACGATAGTCGACGCAAAAACGTAGGGTTCCATCCTTCTTCCTCACCAACACCACAGGTGACGCCCACGGACTCTTGGACGGCTGGATGATGTCGTCGCGTAGCATTTCGTCGACCTGTTTCTTGATGGCCTCGCGTTCTCGCGTCGAAACTCGGTACGGCCTCTGACGGATTGGTCGGGCACTTTCTTCTGTTATGATGCGATGTTTCGCGACTGGGGTCTGTCGAATTCTTGATGACGACGAGAAGCAGTCCTTGAATTGTAGGAGCAGGGCTTTTAGCTGGTCTTGCCTGTGCTTCGGGAGGCTCGGGTTGACGTCGAAATCGGGTTGGTTTCGTCGATCCGTCGAAGCAGGTTCAGTAGCATCGAAGAGGGCGAAAGAACTGCTGGCATCCACGAATTCGTGGATGTAGGCGACCGTCGTACCAATGTTGAGGTGCCTATATTCGTGGCTGAAGTTTGTCAGCACTACCTTAGCTTTGCCATCACGCAGCTCGGCTACGCCTCTTGCGACGCAAATCTGACGGTTCAGAAGTAGGTGCTGATCGCCCTCGATGACACCTTCAAGGTCTGCGGGTTCTTGAGTTCCGACAGAAATGACGATGCTGGAGAGAGGCGGAATGGTGACGTGTTCTTCTATCACATTCAACACGGGGTTTCCTGGCGTCGTGTGTGGCGGCAGCGCTTTTTCTGAGGTTAGTGTTATTGACTCTGATCTCAGATCGATGACGGCGCCGTGGTGGCTTAGAAAGTCCATCCCAAGTATCACATCCCTGGAGCAATGCTGTAAGATTACAAAGCTCGCAGGATAAGTCCGGTTATTGATGGTGACTCTTGCGGTGCAGACCCCAGCCGGAGTTATTAGATGGCCCCCAGCGGTCCGGATTTCGGGCCCTTGCCAAGCGGTCCTAACTTTCTTCAATCTTTTGGCGAATGGTCCACTGACGACGGAATAGTCGGCTCCAGTGTCGACGAGAGCGGTGACGTTGTGGCTGTCGAATAGTACGTCGAGGTCGCTAATCCGTCGTCTTGCGTTGCGGTTAAATCGCGGCGTCGGGTCACGGCTAGGTCGGCTTGTCCCGCTGCTTGTACGTCGCGTCGACAGGTCTTCTTCAGGGACCGAGGTTTCGTCGTCAGGGCTTCGTCTGCTTCGCGTCGTGTTCGGCAGGTCTCGTCGCGTAGTCGTCGTCGGCGGCCGCGGAGGATCTTCGGCATTTCGTCGCACAGCAACCGCACCTCCATCGGTTGCTGCCCTTAGTTTCCCGGATACGGGCTAGGCGACCGGCCCCGGTTTGGGCCAGTGTGCTGCCGACGGTGCGGTGACATGTACCGGCCGGGCGACGGCGAGCGGGAAGGTCGTCGTTCTTGCCACTGTGTTCCGGTCAGGTAGTCATCGATGTCGCGAGGCCGTTCGCCTGGCTGCGGGCGCGGCGCGTTGACGGCGAATCCGCGTAGCCCCATCTGTCGGTACTGGCAGCGGCGGTACGTGTGGCCGGCCTCCCCGCAGTGGTAGCAGAGCGGGCGGTTGTCAGGAGCGCGCCAAACGTCGGTCTTTCGGGGGGTGTAGCTTTGGCCTGCAGGCGGGCGGGATGGCGTCGGAGGTGGCGGCGGTGTCTGGCGACGGAACTGCGATGGCGCGGGGCGTTGGTGATAGCCCGGAGTGGCGACAGCATGGCGTGCAACGGCAGCATAGCTCATGGCTTCCGGCGCAGGTGGCGGCGGTGCAGCAACTCCCAGCGAATGCTGAATTTCCTCGCGAACGACGTCGGCTATGGAATGCACTTGGGATTGCGATGCAGGAAACATCTTTCGGAGCTCTTCGCGCACGACCGCCCTTATCGTCTCACGCAAGTCGTCGGAGCCCAGCGCATGTGCTTCCCCGTAGTTCGTCGTCGGCATACGGCGGTTGTATTGCCTCGTACGCATTTCTAGGGCCTTTTCAATCGTTGTGGCCTCCGAACTGAACTCCGCGACTGTCTTGGGCGGGTTGCGTACAGGTCCGGCAAGGAGCTCTTGCTTCACTCCCCGCATCAGGAAACGAAGCTTTTTTTCTTCTGACATAGCCGGGTCCGCGTGCCGGAACAGTCGGGTCATTTCTTCGGTGTACATCCCGATGCTTTCATTCGGGAGCTGTACACGGGTCTCCAACAGCGTTTCGGCTTTTTCCTTGCGGACGACGCTGCCGAAGGTGTCCAAAAATGCGGCGCGAAAAAGGTCCCAGTTCGTCAGCGTGGCTTCTCTGTTCTCGAACCATGTCCGAGCGGTGTCTTCTAGCGCGAAATACACGTGCCGTAGTTTGTCTTCACTTGTCCAATTGTTGAAAACGGCGACCCGGTCGTACCTTTCCAGCCAGCTCTCTGGATCTTCGAGCGACGACCCGCGGAAGGTTGGCGGCTCCTTGGGATGCCGAAGAAGGATCGGCGCAGGCTGCACGGGGTCGGTCATCGTCGCTGCAGTCGATGATGGGATCTGCGGCTGTCTGTCTTTTTCGGGAAGGAGCCCGTGCTCTGGCGGCAGTCCCTTCTGCCTGCGGCTTGTTCGACGATCCGGGTTCTCCTTGCCGTCGTCCTCGTCGCGGCTTGGGCTTGGGTCAGCGCTTCGCGGGGGCGTCCGGATCATGGAAGCAGCAGCACCTCCACCAGATGTCACGTGGTCGTGACGTCGACGAAGACAGCAGTCGGCGTTTGCAGGATGAAACTGTTTATTTGGCCGAACTTGTGGCCGAGAAACTGAGGACTAGAACTACAGCAATACACGCTGTACAATGATAGCGGCGAACAGGGCGTCGTCCGTCGATCGACTGACCAGCGCTGAAGCGCGTCGGCATTTAAACATGTGCCGTCGAATATTCCAGCGTTATCGCTGGCTGTCGTGCAAATTCTAGAATAAGCGCGAGTGTGCGCGTCTTGCGCGCAATCTTAACAAAACGATCTACAATGATCGCGAAGGCTCTGGAACAATGAGGCGCGGTTCGCGCTGAGCGTTGCTGACAGTCTTTGTGGCCGAAAACCGAATACAGCAAAAGTAATAAAGAAACGCACGTGGCAATATGATATGAGAGACGCCGTACCGAAGAGCTCCGCAAATTTTGAACGTCGGGTATTCTTTAAAGTGTACCGAGATCGCACACAACACGGGCATTCAGCATTTTGCTTCCATCGAATTGCGACCGCCGCGGCCGGGATCGAACCCGAGACCTTCAGGTCAGCAGCCGAGCGCCTTAACCGCTACACCATCGCGGCGTACGCAAGAAAAGTGAGGAAACTGAAGACAGAACACCCCTGGAAGACGCTCAACTACCACCCACTCGTCCAATTGGCCCGCAACGTGCACCACGTGAATCACGCAAAAACCGCGTCAATGCTTCCTACAATAAATATGCTGAGAGTACGAGACCTCTCATCATTACTGGTGACTTCGAAATTGATTTATCAAGAACCAACAGCGCTTGGTCCTTATACTGCGTGAAACACGGATTGGATGTGGAGAGGGCATCAGATGACCTTGCTGCCACGTCCAGGACAGGAGGCATCATAGATCATTTCATCGTAAGAGGCATCGAGGATTTCCACCAGCTGCACTATACATCGCACGTCACTACACTTAGACTCCTCATAGCCGCTATCACGAACGGATCCGATTAACAAGTCCCGTCCAGCTGCTGGTGCTGACTGATCACGGTGATGATGACGTTGTTCAAGAACTGTCAAGAACCCCTTCTAAACATATACACGGGTTCTTGAAACGTGGGTGCGTTCTCCGTCATAAAGGAAAAAAAAAATAAGCATAACAACTGTAACTGTGCCTGTAACGTACGGGCAGTGCGCCTGCGCGTGCAACTCGGCCATTTATTTATCGAGGGAAGCTTTCCTGAATGAATCTTAGTTGCGAGTGACACCTGTCCTGTGCATCTGTGTTCCTTCTTTGTCCTGTTTGGATTCGCGCTATCCGGTATTGAAGAATATAAGCACTACATATCAGCTTACCGCGTCTGGTGTTGGTAACACCCATGTTGCTCTTGCCATCGTTACGCAACTGTAAACAACTGCTTATATAATACGTATGCGACTCTTCAACATGTAAGTGCGCGTATACTGCTTTCATATTTCTCTAGCGTCATTCCGTAACGTTTCGCTCAATATGAAAAATTACACCACAGTCACCATTTCGCGCATGCTTCGCATAACATCGATTTCCATGGTATGTGGTATCTGCGGAATTTTTGTAATATGGTTATGTACCAGATGTCTATATTGTACAAATAATCTGTTCGCTGCAGCCAAATTCGTGAACGGAGCAGGAGCCTCTGTCAGGCCTTGGTGCCTTTTGCTCTTGCCACCTTTCTGTAATGTTACAGAAGAAATAAAGCCTTATTCTATTCTATAAAACGGTCAGACGGAAAGAGTGATGAAAAGGCTGAAAAACACACGAACACAACTGCTTGCATTCCTGCGCTTTTCAGTGTTTCTGTCTCTTCCCGTTACGCCGCTTTCATGATCGTGTAACGAATTCAACAGTGAACATAAAATCTGGACAAAATGGGAGAAGTTATTTTATTTATTATGAATTAACGGCTCATCCCTGCTAGCTGCAAACGGCGGCTTGTTGCAAACGTTGTTGAAATCCAGCGGCCGTGACACCACCTTCCCGTTTTCTCTTATCTCTCGTTTTTCTTTACTTCCCACCTTTCAGTCCGCGGCACCTTTGTCATCGGTTCCGGTTGTTTACGAATAACGCTGTCGCGTTGCGGTGGCGTGCGTTGCCCCGCAATGCCATGTGGTACTGATGTTGGTTGCCGTGAGAAGCACGTGTATCCCTTTTATTCAGAGAGTTGGGTTGTCTGTGGTCATTAGCGGTACGGGGCAGAGACTAGAACTTACCTCAGCAAAACATGCGGTGACAAAAAAAGGGCAGAAAAGCGGCTGGTGGGCGACGACAAGATTTCATTTCAAACAAATACACGTGGCAGCCAACACACACATTCCGAGCGACTCACAGGGACAAAGTTAAGGTGGGTCGCTTTTGACAGTTAACCAGATTACGCGAACGGACTCAACTGAATGCATGATATGTCATGACTGGATGAGATTTAAAAAAAGACGCTTAGAACAGCTGAGTGAGATCGCTGTTGTGACCAACACCAACCAATTTGCTGCGACTGCTGCCCCAACGGAGCCGCCGGCACTCTTTTCCCCATTCCTAGGATGCCTTGATGCCCGCGCGCCCCGCGCTCGCATTGAGGCACCCTACCCACTCCTACCCATTCCCGCCCCGTCACGCCGCAGCGGCCGCAGCTGCAACTACGGAGGACACGCGCTCTCCCATAGAAAGCCGCCCGACGTGGCAGGCCGTACCATGCGCTTTTTCATCCAGCAGCCGTGGTAGAGGCATGGCCGCTGGATAAAAAGCGCACGGTACGGCCTGCCACGTCGGGCGGCTTTCTATCGGACAGCGCGTGTCCACCGTAGTTGCAGCTGCGGCCGCTGCGGCGTGACGGGGCGGGAGTGAGGGACAACAATGGAAAGCTGAACACGCCCGCGATAGAAATAAGTAAGAGACGGTTAGAGTATTGGTGGCAGAAAAGTAGAGATAACGTACAAAAATAAATAATTGGAAAAAAAAAAGGTCATTCTGCCTTAAGAGGCAGAGAGATGGACCGTGAATTTATATTTTTTGGTATAATAACATAGATTTAATCAATGTAGAAGAGAGAGAGAAATAGATGAAAAAGAAACGCAGGGAGGTTAACCTGGCGCGAGTGACCGGTTTGCTACCCTGCACAGGGGTGGGGATATAGGGGTCGGAAAGAGGACAGAGAGAGAGTGAAATAAAATGAAAACGAAAAAAAAAACGCACACATGCACACACACGCAAGACGTTCCAGTCAGAGCCGTTCTGAGAGACCAGTTGAACGCAGAAAGCGCAGTAGCGCTTGCACAGCCTTTTTCTGTGACGTTTGGTCCGATCGATGGCGCAGGATTCCTTCTTCCGACAGAGTGAGGTCGTCCAACTTATCGAGCGCGTTGCAAAGTGACTGTCTCTGTGAACAGTACTGTGGGCAGTCGCACAGAATATGTTGAATTGTTTCATCACTGCCGCAGTGGTCACATGATGCGGTGTCGTCCATTCCTATGCGGCACGCGTACGCGCGCGTAAATGCGACACCCAACCATAACCTGCACAGGAGGGTAGCGTCACGTCGGCGAAGGCCTGGAGGAATTTGAAGGCTGAGAGTTGGGTCCAGGGAATATAGTCGCGCATGCTTGAAGTGTGGCTCGTTCCATTGCGACGTGGTGCATTGACGAGCAAGCACGCGGAGCTTCCATGCAGCGTCAGTCCTAGAGAGCGGTATTATTATTTGACTGCTTTCTGTATGGGCTGAACGGGCAGCTTGATCGGCCCGTTCATTGCCGATAATCCCACAGTGACTTGGAAGCCATTGAAAAGTTATTTCATGGCCTTTCTCAATTAAATGGTGAGTCTCTTCTGCAATCTGAAATACCAGTTGCTCGTGCGGGCCGCGGCGTAAAGGTGACAGAAGGGATTGCAGTGCCGCCTTTATGTAATTATGTAGATAATTATGTAGATAATGTAAATATGTAGATAAGGCATGTAATTATGTAGATAATTATGTAGATAATGTAATTATGTAGATAAGGCATTAGGACAACATGAAACAAGGAAGTTTCTTTTTTTTATTTTTTTTTCTCCTTCGAGCCTGGTGGCAGACATGTCACCGCCCCGTTATAAAGGGGACGCTCATAGCATCCATCCATCCGGGGAAAAGGGTGCCGGCGGCTCCGTTGGGGCAGCAGTCGCAGCAAATTAGTTGGTGTTGGTCACAACAGCGATCTCACTCAGCTGTTCTAAGCGGTTTTTTTGTATCTCATCTATCGCAGTCATGACATATGCATTCAGTTGAGTCCGTTCGCGTAATCTGGTTAAATAGCCACTTAAATTTCCGTGTACGTGCCGAGCTCCTGGAATTTTTTTTTTCCAGGACTAGCTTTTTGCTTTGTGTCTGACAGAATATTCCACAATGCGCGTAGCAACATTATATGGCGCTGAATGTGTGAAAAAGTGGTTGTTATATTTATGTGCGTGTAATGAATGCATCGTTTGTTATTTTAAGATATTGATTTCCGTAACATTTCTTCAGCACCTTTCTGAAAATGCTTGACAAGTATTTATTTGAAACATCTTACAATACACGTTCATGTTCTTTATACACAGGAAGTGCATGTAAAAACATAGGTTGAATCTCTTTCATGATGTCTGATACATGATACTGTGCCGAAAAGTAATTCAGCTTCGGATGCTTGATACTAGCGGATTCTACAAATATAGTGACGCACTCCTCGTAACTTTGTTGAAAAGGCTGCGGAAGTATATATTGACACGGACATGTAGTGGGTATCTGGCTGTTGCGCGGCTAGTTTCGCCATTATTTGTGCGCGGCGAAGAGATCGCTGGTGGTAGAGAAAGACGAAGACGTGCTGCTCGATCGGAGCTGTTCCACTGTTCGCCGTGTTTCTACTTGTTTTCCTTTATTTACCGTGACAAACTGGTGGAGGTGCTGGGTACAATCCTAATGCGCTAGTTGTAATTCAAGACGCTTCAAGTTCCTGCCACCATTTCTACAATTCCGGAGGAAAGCCGGGCACTTCGCCACAGCCGCCGCTTGTTAGAACTACCGCCCGAATTTGGTCCCTTGAGCCCGGCAAGAATGTCCACCACAACGGCAAGCCAGACGCAAGAGAGCGATATAGACCGACCCGCAACCACCCCAAACGTCGTCTACGCAGCTCGCATCCCGAAATCCTTTCATGGTGATGTGTTCGAGGACGTGGATGACTGGCTCGACCACTTCGACCGGGTCGCAGCAGCCAACGAGTGGAACGAGACCAAGAAACTGCGCTACGTCTACTTTGCACTTGAAGACTACGCTCGCACGTGGTATGAGAACCATGAGCCGTCTATCACCAACTGGCAAGAATTCCAGCGACAACTACGTGAAACATTCAGAAATCCAGAAAGAGAAAGCCGAGCAGGCTCTGCAGAGCCGGGTTCAGAAGCCAAACGAAAGCGTGGCTATGTTTGTCGAGGACATGTCGCGCTTATTCAGACGCGCCGACCCAGGAATGGATGAGACAAATGCGACTCCTAATGCGGGGTGTGAAGGAGCAACTTTTTGCTGGACTCATGCGCAAGCCCCCAACTACTGTCGATGAGTTCATCGCTGAAGCGACGACAATGGAGCGAGCACTCCAGCAACGCTCTCTGCAGTACGACCGCCAAGCTACTGTCGCCGCTTTGTCACCTTTCACCTGTGGACAGGATTTGACAGCACTCAGAGAGCTTGTGCGGAGCGTTGTCCACGAGGAACTCGAGAAGGTTCGCCCTACTCCTACTGAGCCGACGGTGACCGTACTGGGTGACATCATTCGAGATGAAATCAGGAACGTGACTCAACCATCGCTCCCCACGCGCGTGGAAGCTCCTGTTCTCTCTTATGCCGAAGCATTACGGAGTCCTCAACCTCCTGCAGCCCGCCGCCCGACCTCTAGTTTTCCGGGAACGCCACGTCCATTCGTTCCTGCAAATGCCTACGAGAACACCTTCCAGTACGACGTCCCGCGCGAAGTCACCCGGAAATCAGACGTATGGCGCACCTCGGACAACAGGCCACTTTGTTACCACTGTGGCGAAGCGGGCCACCTGTACCGCCAGTGCGCGTATCGTAGGATGGGCCTTCAGGGATTTCACCCTAACGCGCATCGACCAAGCAACGGGGAGCGCCCACGCGAGATTACCTGGCAGCTCAGCAGCCATTTCCTCCTGCACAAGGCCGCCAGTCACGCTCACCTTCTCCTCGGCGCCTCAGCTCACCTAATCGTTACGCCACGCTCTCTGGTTTTCGAAACAGGTCCCCAAGCCCTCGCCCACGTCAGGAAAACTGAGGACAGCGACCTCCGGGGGTAGGGCCGCTGTTCATCGTTCTGACAAACATCCTCCGACACGACACGTTAACGACGCTGATTTCTCTACCACGCCATTCACTGATACCGACGCCGTACTTTCCGCCGATATTTCTGTAACCTTCGACAATCACCAGGCCACCGCTCTCGTGGATACCGGCGCCGATTACTCCGTTATGAGTGGCGACTTCGCGGCTGCTCTCCGAAAGGTGACGACACCATGGAGTGGTCCCCAGCTCCGTTCGGCGGGCCGCCATCTACTGACGCCGGTTGGCAGGTGCACTGCCCGAGTGCATATTGGTGCCTCGACCTTCATCGGGACTTTCGTCGTGTTGCGGGAATGCTCCAGGCAGGTTATCTTGGGATTAGACTTTCTTCGAGAATATGGGGCCATTATAAATCTCCGAGAGCTGCTGGTGACGTTTTCACGTAACGCAAACTCGCACGAATGCGAATCGCACATAATGGCGTTGCGTGTATCCGACGATTCAGTGACCATACCACCCCGTTCGAGTGTGCTAGTTAACGTGGTGAGCGACATCAACCGAACCGCTTTCGGAGTTGTGGAAGGCAATGTGTCCGTGCTCTTATCGCGTCAAGTATGCGTCGCCCGCGGCCTCATGGAACTGACACAAGAGCCTGCTAAAGTTCTACTGACAAATTTCAGTCATGAATACCAGCACTTCATGAGGCAGTGTGTCGTCGCTTACTTCGAAGAAATCAGCGACTCCAGAGCCAGCTTATCACTCGCGGAACTCCCTTCAGGTCCTCACGACGACAAGCAGTCCACGGTTAAGATTGACGTGAACTCCGAACTATCGGCTTCACAGCAAGAGAGTCTTCGCTCCCTCCTGCTTTCCTTCAGTGACTGCTTTGCCACGACGTCTAAAATCAAGCAGACACCCGTTATGAAGCACAGAATCATAACCGAGCCCAACGAAAGACCTATTCGACAACATGCTTATCGTGTTTCCCGAAGAGAACAAGACGCCATTCACGAACAAGTTCAACAAATGCTTGCTGACGACATCATTCAGCCATCTACGAGCCCATGGGCATCACCAGTTGTGTTGGTGAAAAAGAAAGATGGCACATTGCGCTTCTGTGTTGATTATCGCAAGCTGAACAACGTGACAAAGAAAGACGTTTATCCGCTTCCCCGCATCGACGACTCGCTCGACCGACTTCGACACGCCAGATACTTTTCATCCATGGATCTGCGCAGCGGTTATTGGCAAATTGAGGTCGATGACCGTGACCGGGAAAAGACCGCATTCATTACTCCTGACGGGCTCTTTGAATTTAAGGTGCTTCCCTTTGGATTGTGTTCTGCCCCTGCGACTTTTCAACGAATGATGGACACAGTTTTGTCCGGTCTGAAGTGGCAATCGTGTCTTGTTTATTTAGATGACGTCGTCGTTTTTTCAACTACTTTCGAGCAGCACCTTCAGCGTCTTCGGGCAGTACTTGATGCACTCCGAACAGCTGGCCTGTCACTCAAGCCCGAAAAATGTCACTTCGGCTACGAGGAGCTCAAATTTCTCGGCCACGTAGTAAGCAGTGACGGAATTCGCCCAGATCCCGACAAAACGCGAGCTGTTGCTGCCTTCCCAACCCCAGCGAGCAAACAAGACGTTCGCCGTTTTCTGGGACTTTGTGCGTACTACCGTCGCTTCGTCCCGAACTTTTCGAAGATAGCAGAACCCTTGCACCACCTCACAAGAGACAACGTCGCTTTTGTTTGGGACACAAAACAACGCCAGGCTTTTTGCGAGCTGCAGCGACGCCTTCAGACGCCACCAATATTAGGGCACTTTGACGAAAATGCAGACACTGAAGTGCACACAGACGCAAGCAATATTGGCCTCGGCGCCGTCCTTGTGCAGTGGCAAGAAGGTATCGAGCAAGTGATCGCCTACGCTAGCCGTACGTTATCATCGGCTGAATCTAACTATTCGACCACAGAAAAAGAATGTCTAGCTGTCGTGTGGGCCATAGCCAAGTTCCGACCGTATTTGTATGGGCGACCTTTCAAAGTAGTCACCGATCACCATTCTTTGTGCTGGCTTGCAGGCCTCAAAGACCCCTCAGGCCGCCTCGCCCGATGGAGTCTCCGCCTCCAAGAATTTGACGTTACGGTGGTTTATAAGTCGGGACGCAAGCACACCGACGCTGACTGCCTCTCACGCGCCCCAGTCGAGTCGACTCCTCCTGACCAAACTGACGACGAGAGTTTCCTCATGGCCGTCACAGCGTCTGACTTAGCTCAGAAACAGCGTGATGACCTAGAGCTCCGTCCACTCATCGACTATCTTGAGGGCCAGCTTAAGCAGCCACCACGAACATTCAGGCGCACGATTTCATCATTTTTCCTTCGGGACAACATCCTGTACAAGCGGAACTTCGATCCCAGCGCCCGAACCGCCCTTCTGGTAGTACCATCTGCGATGCGAGAAGAGATCCTAAATGCGTGTCATGACGAACCGTCTTCTGGACATTTAGGGTTCACGCGTACTCTCGCTCGTATTCGCCACAAGTACTACTGGCCTAAACTGTCCCGTACCGTCAAGCACTACGTCAAAACCTGCCGAGACTGCCAGAGGCGCAAGATTCCGCCCATGAAACCTGCTGGCTTTTTACACCCTTTAGAGCCACCTCGAGCACCATTTCAGCAAGTTGGCATGGACCTGCTAGGCCCATTTCCGAAATCTTCAGCGGGTAATCGTTGCATAATAGTTGCAACGGATCATTTAACCCGCTATTGTGAAACACGGGCACTGCCACGAGGTACTGCAAGCGAAGTCGCCGACTTCTTCATCCATGCTGTCGTCCTCCGCCATGGTGCACCGGCCGTGGTTCTAACCGACAGAGGCACGGCCTTCACCGCCCAATTGCTGGAAGAAGTGATGACACTTAGCGGCACCGTACATCGCCGGACGACAGCTTACCATCCGCAAACGAACGGCCTAACAGAACGGCTCAATAAGACCATTACAGACATGCTTTCCATGTATGTCGACGTGGACCACAGGAACTGGGACAGTGTCCTTCCTTTTGTAACTTTCGCGTATAACACCGCCGTGCAGGAAACTACAGGATTTACCCCTTTCCGCTTGCTGCACGGCCGCGAGGTTACTACGATGTTAGACGTCATGCTTTTACCTGACGCCTTTGCGACCACCACCGAAAATGCCGCCCAGTATGCGCAACGCGCCGAAGAAGCTCGTCAACTAGCTCGCTTGCGCATTCGCTCACAGCAACATTACGACGCTCACAGGTACAACCTTCGCCACAGGGAAATCGCCTACCACCCCGGAGACAAAGTGTGGATATGGAGTCCTGTGCGTCAACGCGGCCGGTCAGAGAAACTCCTACGCCGTTATTTCGGCCCTTATCGGGTTCTTCAACGCCTCAACGATGTGAACTACCAAGTTGTCGCAGAGACTGGTGCACGATCCTCCCGCCGTGCAGCACAACCGGACATCGTCCACGTGGCCAGGATGAAGCCGTATTACACACGCTGAAGACTTGCTCTTGCCTAGACACATTCGAAAGCATCGAGTCGATGCTTTTCGAGGGGGAGAGTAGTGACACGGACATGTAGTGGGTATCTGGCTGTTGCGCGGCTAGTTTCGCCATTATTTGTGCGCGGCGAAGAGATCGCTGGTGGTAGAGAAAGACGAAGACGTGCTGCTCGATCGGAGCTGTTCCGCTGTTCGCCGTGTTTCTACTTGTTTTCCTTTATTTACCGTGACAATATTCATTAGAAGTGGTTTGCGAATTTCTTGGCAGTTTTTAGCGGTTCAATGTCAACAAATTGACATATATAAGGCCGATTACTGGAGCGACTAATATGTCGAAGAATGACGCTGACAATAATAGGCCACAACTTAAATTTTCTTTAACCAAAAAGAAAAACCACGAAATGGCGTGGATCAACTCAAGCTATATGTATTCATGCGTGACATTCGCTTACCCAGTTTTTTTCGAGACTGCCGGGTCAAGTGACAACTACGTTTTCATATTTACACACGTAGTAGCACGCAAAAACCACGGCTGCTGTAGGACAATCGAGTACACGTGCCTTCGTTGGAGCGAGCACGGGTGCCTTTGTCGACAATACATAACAGAAAAAATAAACTGTAATAGATGACAGAACCACATCACAGAGACTGCCAGATGACAAACACGTTGATGTGCAACGAAGATTCGCCATTGCCTGTACAGCAGCTAACATCAAAAGACCGCAACGAATGGTTTTATGGTCGGTACAGATTAAAAGTAGGCATGGAAGCCAAAAGTTGGCGTCACAAGCTGGACGCATAACAATACAATAATAAAAAATAACGAAAAAAATAAAGAAAACAGAGACGAGCATAAGCAAAGCGTGTACCCCCACCCCCGCCCTTTTTTTTTGTCTACCATAGCGCTTTCAAAAGTGGCTCGCCTTACTTTGTCCCTGGGAGTGGCTCGCAACGTGTGTTGGCTGCCATGTATATTTGTTTAAAATAAACCTTTGTCGTCGCCCACCAGCCGCTTTTTCGCATTTTTTTGCCTCCGCGTGTTTTGCTAAGGTAAGTTTGAGTCTGTTCCCTTCCGGAAATGACCACAGACAGCCCAACTCACTCAATAAAACGTGCTTTTCAAGGCAACCAACCTCAGTACCACATGGCATTACGGGGCGCGTGTTTGACAACCGTATGCTACAGAACGCAGGAGAGAGAGGGGAAACCGAAGGAGACGCCCATGTCGTCTGCTCTGGCGTTTATTGGCTGCCGGTGCCGCGAACGCCATTTCCGCTTTGCCAGCAGCCGAGGCGGCGGGCAGGCGGGCAGGCCGACGTTGGTGGTTGACGAGCAACTGAGGGCCGCTGTGGTGTTTTGTGAATACGCCGGTGATCAGGTTGCGTTTGGGTTGTTTCCAAACTACTGAAGCCGTAAGTAAACAGTGTCGGGCTGACTGCGCAGATAGACGGCAGCTGCGCACGCATCGCGTAACGACGAGTAGTAGACGTCCAAGACTTGCGCGTTGGAGCGAGACGTACGCCGAGGCCGAACGTTTGTTTGCCACTATTTATATGCCGCATAGGGTTCCACAGCTTCGCTAATATCAAAGCTCGCTCTTTCCCGTAACCTCCGCAGCATGTACGTCACGCGTGTTTAAAGTATGTCAAGTTTTAGCCCGTTCGGCTTATTTACCTGTTGCAGGTACGGCCCTACGTTGCCGTTCATGTTTTGAGAAGTTTCTAGGCTACCGAAGGCTACGCGTTCGATGCATAACGATTGCACCTGATATTTTTAACGATTAAGTGCTCATTGGAGCACCAAATCAGCTTTTTACCTGCAGCGAGACCGGTCCAAAAATGTGCAATGTTGTTCAATCACTGTGTATTTCATGTTTTAAAATAAACTGCCTTGCAACTTGTCATTGCTGTGACCGTTCGTGACATCTCCCGTAGTTTTGCTAACCTTGTGAAGCGATCATTCTACGTAATACTGCGATTGTATAACTTGCAGGTGACCGTGGTAACATAAGCAAAATCAGAGAGAAATGAGGTAGTTGTTATCTGAGCCAGGGAAAAAAAGCTAGTTTTGACAACATACGAGACACAGAGGATAACATGTGGGTGGCTCTTTTCACACAGCTGCATCACTGAAGTGATGGTACTCTGCTGTGAACACAGTGGCTTCCAACTAAACACGGTGTGACGATACAGAATCAGATACGAAATTATGGCGAACATAAAGTGAGAGCTCACTGATGGACCATGATTAAGACTATATAACAGCTGAAGAGTGCATGAAAAGCAGTCTTGTTCGTGATGCTAAAGCTTTATATACTGAGGCAAGAGCAGAGATTATCAGCCACCAACCTAGCGGCTGACAATGTTAACAAAAGTTTCTGTTGCACCATGGTAGACAAAAAAACAATCAGTCACTTGGTTTGCAAGCATTGTAGCACCAAATACCGAAGAGAGAACACTAGATACTAACATTACACACACACACACACACACACACACACACACACACACATATATATATATATATATATATATATATATATATATATATATATATATATATATATATATATATATATATATATATATATATATATTGTTATGAAGTCGGTTCGAGGAGCAGGTTTACTGCGTGGCGTCAGAGACGCTTGTGAGGGCCGCAAGGAAGAGGACGCCACTGGCACGGCACACAAACATATATTCTGACATCAAAAAGAACAAACGACACAAATACAAAGCACAGCAATCAAAATGAAATGCAAAGCGTCTTTTCGAAAAAGTTCAAGGAAACGACGCGCTCACGCGTTCGGGGCTTGACTCAGCGGTCGAGGCGGCGTTGATGCTCTTGGGCGAGAAGGACCAGGTGAGGTGTCGCAGGTTCCTCTGCGTCTGCTGGGCGCCGGGGCCGAAGACGTGTCGTTGCGAGGTCCCTCGGGCGTTGACGCTCGACCGGGTCCCTCCGACAGATGTTGGCCTCCCGAACGTTGACGTCCGACCAGGTCAACGCGTCGTCTCCGCTCGAGCTTCTGGCTCCGTCTGCTCGGTCGACGTGGCCTGTTCCTTTTCTTTCTTTTTTTTTCTTCTCGCGCCGCGCGGGCACGTGCAGGGAGGTATTTTCAAGATGTGCGTGCTTGCACGTTTCGGCGCCGCTTCGTCGTCTTCTCCGCGGCGTCAGGGCACTTCATCACACACACATATATATATATATATATATATATATATATATATATATATATATATATATATATATATATATATATATATATATATATAAGTGTAGATATGGTTCAATGGGCCAGTTCTTCTTGGGTAACAGCTATAACACAACGGAGGCGTTGTCAACAGTGATATAAATATTTAATTTATTTGATATAAATATTTATATCACTGTTGACAACGCCTCCGTTGTATTATAGCTATATATATATATATATATATATATATATATATATATATATATATATATATATATATATATATATATATATATATATATATTGAGGAACAGTCACGTGTCGGCAACGGAGCTGCTCAGGACATCAGGCGTAGGCGTCTGCTGCGAGGAGTCACAGGTCACTCCGACGACTTCGTGTTCGGCGGTGGAAGCAGTTTGCATGTCAGTGATGGCCGAAGGGTCGACACCGTGGACACGTCCGACGCACTCTCCGCGAAGCAGTGTAAGAGGCCATGACAAAAGGTTGGAGACAAGCAGTGTGCTGACACCGTCATGGATTTCCAAAAGGGCAAAAGGCAGCGGTGAATATTTGCGGCGGACGAAGATAGGAGATGGCGTAAAAAGTGCGCCTGACTTGGCGATACTGTTGCAGGACACCGTGGCAAGGGCAAAGGAGTGCGGCGGTATAGTAACGTCTTCCGCAACAAATAGCTTGTCCTCGGCTGCACGAGCGTCAAATAACGGGGCATCGCAAAGCGCTTCAAATGCCACTTCAGCGCGAGAGCAGTCGATGACGGCTTTATTAGCGGATAGAAAGTCCCAGCCCAAAATGACGTCATGTGAACAAGAATGCAGGACTAAAAATTCGACGACGTAGAGGAGATCGTTAATTACGACGCGAGCAGAACATGCAGCGGCCGGCGTGACGCGGTCTGCGCTGGCGGTGCGAAGCGATATGTTGGACAGCGGCGTCGTAACTTTTTTGAGCAAGCGGCAGAGTTTGGCACTGATAACTGAAACTGCTGCACCTGTATCGACAAGGGCGAGTGCAGCGACGCCGTCCACATACACGTCAATAACGTTCGTCGGTGAAGGGAGAGGCCTTGGTCTTTTCGCGGGTGACGCAGTTCCTGCCTCTGGAACTGCGGCAATTAGTTTTCCCGCTCCGGCGTAGAGGGACGACGGCGCATTGGCGATAGCGAGCGGCGTCGAGGCGATGGCGAGCGGCGGTTGGCAGGAGGATGGTGGTCGGTATATGAAGACATCTGGCCGGGGTTCCGAGACGCCGAGAACGATGGCCGCGGTGACACATACGGGTCAAGTTCGAAGGTCTGGTGGTAGGGACGGACTCGACGACGGCAATATCGAGCGACGTGGCCAGGTACCCCACACGCAAAGCATATTGGCCGGTTGTCGAAAGTGCGCCATTGTCCGCTACCCTGCAGGTACATGGCCTGATCGAGGCGGGGTGTTGGTCGCAGTGGCACGGCAGATGGTAATGGCGGGAAGGACTGAGGCGGCGACCGTGCGGCAACTTCGGCGTAGCTCAGGGGAGCATTTACCTCGGCACAGGCAACAGGGGTCGGCGCCGGTGGAGTGTCGCGGGCAGAAGGCAGAGCCGCGCAAACTTGCTCCTGTATCACCTGGCGTATGTTTGCTGGCAAAGGCGATGGTGGTTGGCCGGCCGTTGATAGCAGCGAAAGCTGACGAGCGACCTCAGCACGGACAAACTCCTTTATCTGGGAGAACAGTGACTCGAAGTGAGGAGCGCTAGCCACGCTCGAGATGGCTTCGTCAGATACGTGTTGGCGGCGCGTGAGAAGACGCTGTCTTCGGAGCTCGTCGAAACTCTGGCAAAGCTCAATGAGTTCAGAGACAGTGCCAGGGTTCTTAGAGAGCAGCATTTGAAAGGCGTCATCGGAAATGCCCTTCATGATGTGGCGCACCTTGTCCGCTTCTGCCATGGTCGGGTTGACCCGGCGGCAGAGGTCGAGAACGTCCTCGATGTAGCTGGTGAACGTTTCACCAGCTTGCTGGGACCGGCTTCGTAGGCGTTGTTCTGCCCGAAGTTTGCGCACACCAGGGCGGCCAAAAACTGCTGCGATGTTGGTTTTGAAGGTCGTCCAAGTGGGGATATCAGACTCGTGGTTTTTATACCACAGCTTGGCGACATCCGTTAAATAAAACATGACGGTACCGAGCTTCATAGAATCGTCCCATTTGTTGGTAGCGCTGGCTCTTTCGTAAGATTCAAGCCAATCCTCCACGTCTTTCTCATCGGTGCCGCTGAAGATCTCGGGTTCGCGCAGAAGTTGGGCACCGGGACACACCATGGGCGGCGAAGCCGTGGGGGGTGTCGAGTTGGCGTTGTCAGGCATGACGGGCGGCAACTTTCGACTGCGTAATTCCAGGGCCGGGGGAAAACCGCAGCAACCTCCACCAAAAATATAATAAAAACACTGGGCCAGGAGCGTCCGAGCAGGGACAGCAAGAGCTGTACAGACGCAGGCAGCGTTTCAGCAGACACAGGCTGGGCGGCTCCAGCTCGTGCCTCGAGCAGAGCTGGCGATGTGGCTGCAGCGCTGGGCATTCCTCTTCGCTACAATATATATATATATATGGCCACACACAGGCTGGGTTGTGATAAAGACTATGAGTCCCTTGCAAATACAGTAACCTTAGTTTTGGCACACTTGTGAGGTGACAAGAATGATCAATAAAATAAAAATTATATCACAAGCAGATGGTACAAAAAAAGAAGACTAAATGCTTCTAAGGGTGACTTTAGTCACAGTAAATATCTGCAAGAGTATATTTATGCCAAATGTTTTATTCGTATTACCTCCACGGCTCGAGGGCATCGCAGAAGGGAGTAGAAAATTCAATGCACACAAATAAGGTAAGCATTAGTAATTTCTAATTATACAGCGTTATGTATATTATTACATGTTTCTGAGAGGTTCAGGTGTTTAGAATAAATAAACAAGTACTAAAACACAAAGACTACCAATCATGGGAACAACACCGTCGCCTTCCTCCTGTCTCAGAACTTTTTTTTGTTTTCTATTGTGATCAACACGCTTTAATATTTCTACTCTCCCACACGAAGCCCCCCTGGTGAGTCACTCTTGATGCCTTCGTGTGAAGGGCTTCAGACAGGCAACATGCATCACCTCAGTCTTTGATGGGCACTGGCCACTTGAAGTAAGGAGTGCAAATTTGTAGTTAACTTAGCTTAGACGATCAGGGATGAACAGCAGTCTGGCATCGTCCACAAGTAGCTGTTGACTCAAGCCACATTTACATATTGGTGTTCACAGCCACACGAGGTCACCGAAAACGTAGGTAAAGTATTTGAGCTAATTATCATGGCATGTTTTGGAGCTTTCTCATGAAGCCCACATAAGCATGAACAATATGAATAACTCCGAGGGCATCTTCTGCATGACGCGAAGTCTCCGCCATAGACGAATTGTCATGTAAGGTAAAAGATAGTATCCAGTGAGGTGGATGAACTAAAAGGAGAAAGAAAAAGCTATAGCCAGTTGTTTTGTGATTTGCAGCGTTGAAAGTGTACATCACACTAAATGATGCTTTATCCCAGCTCTTGCGATATGAAGTGCCGTTTGATGTTGATCAATGTTAGGTTTATGCGGTCGATCAGGCCACTGCCTTGTGGATGATAAGGCATTGAGTGCTGGAAGTTGAACCACAGAAACAAGGCAATACTTCCACAACATCAGCTGGAAATTGGTGACCACAGTCACTTATCATGAGAGGCAGCCCATGTCGAAGTTTTACTGAACGCAGCATAAACTTGTGCTGAGGTGTCAGAGGTTAGGGCCGCTGTCTTGTGGTAGTGAGTCAGGTAGTTGCATACGCAATTATCCACCACTTGTCTATTGAAGAACACGATGTCCAATATTACATCTCGCCTAACACTCTGCAAGTACAGTACACAAAATAACATGTTCATAATTCCTGTTATCACAGAGACAGTTAACATGACAAATAAAATTAAACAAAAAAGAACATCAGATGCAACCATCATCTCTGGCTCATGCCTGCTGGAGAGGCTGGGCCCTCACTCCTGGTCATCCTGGACCACCCCTATGGCTAAGCCTGTTTTCAGAGTCTGTGTATGCTGAGCTAGCTGTTGCTGTTCGCAAATGATTTATTTACCAAAGTGCACACAGAACCTTCACAGGCATTACAGTGGGTCATAGGCATTACACTGGGCTTGTAAGGGTTGATACCACAGCAACAAGCAAACTTGAAGGGAATCCCTAGGCTGTAGGTTGTAAAACCTCTAGGTTGAAACTATCATTGATCTTTTGTGTGCATGATTAGGTTGAAGTTGACTTGAGGCATAAGGAAGCAATCTCCTGTCTCACTAGTTCTCAAGAAGTTCCATTGTGAATGATAATGAAAGTGAGTGCAAAACGGCGTCAGCTATTTTGGCACTGCTTGCAATGTTGGGAACTGTAAGGTGCGTCGACGACAACGGACAAACGGGAGAGTACACACACACATGGAGCGCCACTTCCAGCAATGTTTATTACGAAATGAGCACAGGGTATATATAGAGCATTTGCTGTCACAAATCATCAATGTGCAGTTGCATTCAAGTAAAGCAACTCTTTTGGTGATAGTGAAATTGAAGGCCCGCTAACACACTTATTGCCTGCTTCGATGGTTGTCTTGGCTTCAATTATTAATGTTACCCATTTATCGTGGCGTCATGCGACAACAGAGCAGGCACAGTGCTTTGTTTGCAGCTGACCATGTATGTTGGCAGTACGAGCCTCGTGCAAACAAAGCACTGCTACCTTTTAGCTCGTCAAGCTCGTCAAACATAGCATCGCCAATATGTGCTTGCTGAATGCTTTTAAGAAGTCCTGCCCGCATAGAGCAGCGGTTAGTTTCCTCAAGTAGGTTGAAAGTCTAGAGGAGGGAGGCTACCCACAAGCCATTCTGGTGTCTCTAGCAGAAAAGACCCTGAAGAAGCCGCAAAACTGCCATCTGAACAAAGAGCCTCCTCAGGACAATGTAAAGCTAGCCATGATTCCCTATGTGCATAGCGTGTCCCATAATTTTAAAAAGATCGCTAAACATGCTGATGTAAAGGTGGTCTTCTCTGCCCAGTTAAAGCTTTCCAGGCTCTGCAGGATGACCAACCCTTGTCTCTGAAGAGCTCCGGCCTGCATTGTGAATCACAAAAACAAGTACATCAGCTGTCAGATGGGTGTGGTCTATGAGATTCCCTTGTGTGGTAGAAAGTACGTGGGCCAAACCAAGCAATGCTCGAATGACAGATTGAGACAGCACAACAACAATGTTACAAATGGCAGAGAAGGCCACTTCACTATTCGTTACCGTGATTGTCAATGGAGTCATGATTTTTACGCCTGCTCTGTTGTCGCCAGAAGCCACAATAAATGGGTAAGATTAATAATTTAGGCCAAGAGAATCATCAAAGCTGATGATAAGTGTGTTCACGTAGCTTCAATCTCACTATCATCAAAGGAGTTTTTTTACTTGAATGCGACTATGCATTGATGATTTGTGACAGCACATGGTCTATATATACACAGTGCTCACCTCATAATAAACATTATTGGAAGCGTGTGTGCTCCGTGTGTGTGCACTCTCCCTTTTGTCCATTGTCGTGCCTTACACTTCAATTATGCCGAACCAACATGTCCAGTCTGTCATGCTTGAAAAGGGAAGGATAGAAAAAATAACAATAACACCACCCACATATATATGCACCTTTATAACATATGAGTGGCTCAACTGTTGCTCAAGCAAGTAATGAAAACTTGCAAGGTGAATTTCACAAAGAATGGGCACATGTGACCCAATGCACATGTGACGCCCCACGCAGAAAAAGCGCAGGGCGTCGTGTACAAGATCGTGTGCTCCGACTGCCCTGCCTCTTACATTGGGGAAACAAAGAACTTTTGAGAAAGAATGCGGCAGCACAAGAACGATCTCCGTCAATTGAACAGCGAACGGAGTGCAGTGGCGGAGCACTGCGAGAAGTTTGACCACCGCATTAGTCTCGACGATGCGGTGATCCTGGAACAAGAAAGCAGCTTGCGCTGGCGGCTCCTCCTCGAGCCGTGGCATATACAACAGACAGCGGGAAGCATCAACCGCACCACGGGGACATTGCCCTCCCTCTACTGCCAAGGCTTGCGACAAGTTTCGGCAAGAAGGCGTATATAAGCGCCGTGCATCTCGGGCCGTCTCACCCCTGAAGAAGAAGCCGGTCAGGCTTCGAAACGTCGGGTATCCTAAAATAAATTTCTGGTTCGAGTTTTCTCTTTTCTCTGGTTTCCTCTTACCCAACCAGGCAGACTTCTGCCGAATGTTTACCTTTAATGCCATTTTTAAATGCGAAGCATTTTTTCGCGAACCAATGGCACTTTGGGCGTTTCTTTCTTTCCGTCTATCTATCTATCTATCTATCTATCTATCTATCTATCTATCTATCTATCTATCTATCTATCTATCTATCTATCTATCTATCTATCTATCTATCTATCTATCTATCTATCTATCTATCTATCTATCTATCTATCTATCTATCTATCTATCTATCTATCTATCTATCTTGATCTAGCCGCCTACGCCTGGGTGCTCTCGTCACCTCCTTAACTTGGTATTGACCAAAATTGGCATAGGAGGGTATGACTGTATGACGCACATGACTCTCTGGTCACGACATGAATAGCGCGAAAATCCTGGCGTATATGTCACGAAACCCTTTCCTCCAGTCACATGTGACACATGCCCGTATATCACGGGCCGCACTATGCGGGTATGCGCCACAGGTGATTCACAGTTTATATCTACCTACCTAGGCACAGTGAGAACCGACATTGGTAATTTAAACGGTAGCACGTAAAGAAAATGCGGCATCAGGCGTGTTGACCCAACAGATGCAAAGAATAAAAATCAGGATCCCAGCAGGAATCGAACCCAGGCATTCTGCATAGCAATCAAGTATTCCACCATAGAGCTACAGCAGGTCTTGAAACTGCTTTGGAAGAAGACCCTATGCATGAGTGAAGTCGGTGGAATGTCAATTGTGGTTGCAGTGGTGGCTATCAATTTTATAACAAGGTAATAATACTTATGTACTCCTATGATATAGACGTCATGACGGCTGGGTGTCAATTTTGGTTTCAGTGTTGGCTCCACTTTTATAACAGTCAAAAAAACATTACACATGTACTTCTATGACTCAGAAAGCTATATTCAAGCGTTGCTCGGCCCCGGAGAAATATAATAATGAGTGCTATGTATGATATTCACAGCATCACGCGCGACATGTAAATCGCGCCGTACCGTGCGCTTCATTTCAATAAAACTGACGTCTGTGCTCCAAGATGAGTGCTGACGTTGCGTCAGACCATAAGTTGCCCTTTAAATGCCAGTGTAGTCGACCTGCCTGGTAATCCAACGACGACCACAAAACCACCCCATTTACAAAAAGACGTCTATCCACCTCGCAACGCTTTACTCAGAGCCAAAAAAATCACACCATCTCCCGCTAAAGGGGACCATGAGGCGATGCGAAGCCGGAGCACTTGCACGATCGCGTTCCGTTGGCGTTCGTTAGGCATGCTACCGACCTCGCGTCGTGGAACGCGAAGAGGGACGCTACGCGTGTCGTATGTTCCATCTAGCCTGGCCGTTAATTCTCACAGGGCGAGCGGGGAACGCGGTCGACAGGCGGGCGAGAGGGGGCAGCGTAGTAGAGGAGAGAGAAGGGGAGGGGACGCGCATGCGCTCGAGCTCATCGCGGCGCTGCGCAGGAGAGAATTTCGGCATGTCTAGCCCGCGTTTCAGAGGAAGAGTGGAAAGGAGGAGGGGAGAGGGGTATGGGAGAGGGGAGGGGAGAGGGAAAGTGGAAAGCGGGAAAGTGGAGAGTGGGAGTGGAGAGGGAAAGTGGAGAGTGAAAGTGGAGAGGGGAAGGGGAGAGGGTGAGTGGAGAGGAGGTGTGTGGAGAGGGTATGCGCTTGCGCAGTAAGGGTGGTCACGCCGCACACCACCACCACCGGATTGAGCTCGGCCTTAAGATACTTCGCATCTAAAAAATAATGCAGCATAGAAACTTACTCGCTTATTGCTTCGCATGAAACCGATTCCCTTCTCCCCGAGTGCAAAAGTGATGTGGTGTTCTGATGGTATTATTATTGCACTTTGGCTGCACAATTACACGGCAAGTATTACAGCCAGTGCCTTCTGCAAACAGGTTTTTTATGGTAACAAGAACAGGGCCAAGGTAGTGTAACAATGCTGCGGCTCAATACAACAGTTCATGAGACAAAGATTGCATAGAAGTGAATGTCCGCAAGATCACAATTTGTTCCAACAAGCGGTGGTGCCCAATTTGTATATGTCTTTGCAGTTGGTCCAATACCACACCTTCATTATTCACAGCAAATGCTGTGACAATAGCCATGCCTAATGTAGCAGGGAAATAGGTAGAGCTCTATCTAGCACAACGGTGCAAGGCAAAGGACCTAGTAAATGATGGAACCCACAGAATGCTATATTACCTTGCGGGCTGAAGATGCAAACAAATGGGCCATTTTGTTTGGTAGTAGCAGGAAATATGTAAAAGGAAAAAAATGTAGCAACAATGGAAAATGGTGCATATGTGCCTATTAGATCTGCCACAACACAATACAATATAAGAATGCATGTGTCCCCTTCGTGTAATGGCGCATAAAAGAGTGCCGAAGATTGCTTTTTTTTACTGTCGCTTACTACAACGTGACCAGAGTGCCTAATATAATTATTCGGTAAATACGCTTCCTTCAACTTAAAGTCACGAAATAATTTTCTTTCTGATTTTGCGCCTTTCGCTGCACTCCAGGAGCCTAGTGGTACCGCATGGTCATGAGCTGTTTTTCATTAATCTAAAAGCACAGATGCAGTACTTTACATATTGATAGCACAAAGGAAAACAACGTCGAATGTTGCGGGAAGCAAGCAAAAAAAAAATGAAACAAATTCTTTACCTTCGAGAGTTCGATGTTGTATTCAGGGTACATCCAAATTATTTTACTTTCAAGCTCTACTGCGGTGCGGTTTAAATTCCCTTGATTCATTCGGAACAGGGGCGTAGCCAGAAATTTTTTTCGGGGGGGGGGGGGGGTTCAGCCATACTTTATGTATGTTCGCGCGTGCGTTTGTATGTGTGCGGGCCTATATACGCAAGCAAAACTGAAAAATTTCGGGGGGGGGGTTTAACCCCCCAACCCCCCCACCCTTGGCTACGCACCTGATTCGGAAGGCCATGCTCTAGCTCGTAACACTTGAAAGAACACTTGCCTTCCGATAGGAACAAACAACCTGCAACTTTCATAAGAAAAAGCCCTCCGTGCTAGAAAGGAACAGTCGTCTGCTGCTGCTGCTGCTGAGCAGCAGAAAAACAAAAACAGCCAGCTCACCTGCAGCACACTTGGCATGAAAAGGTAACCATCCTCACATGTGGTAAGTTAGATGCACACACTTTTGCCCTGTCAACTGTAATAGCAGTGATAACGCACAATTTACTATAGGATCAAGACTTTCCGACTTGTTTAAACAGCCCATGACAATGGTGGTGGCGATGGCGATGCGGCCAACAATGTGTTACACTTTATCTTTTGCGTTGTGCTGGACTGACCTGCAACGTTAATATCCCAAACGGTCATTACACCTTCGAAAAAAAAAGGAAATAAAACTGCCTACTTCGCAAGTAAAGAATAATTCAACGAGAATTCCTTGATGGCGTACTGTTGTGAGAAACTCACACACTTAACGAGCAGCTGTGTTTCTCTGCAGCACTTCGCAATAACTAAAGTAAAATGTAAGTTGCTAAAGTATATGTATATTACATCACTTCAGGTGTACTACAACGGTAATGTGCGCTCTGCCACTTTATCAGTGACTACACATGTCACGATACAAAATTCGTCACTGAAACCGAAACTGCACCGGCGCACCAGCATGTGCGCGCCAGATGTGAACGAACATTTGTGCACCACATGTTAACGTACATAGCTCCGCTTGCTTTGTGCTCAGTAAAAAAACACCGATAACAACGTAGTCAAACGGGCTTTGGGCAGCATCGATCGGCACTCACTGACATTTTCCGACAGAGCAGAAATACCCGAGCGAAGTCCACACTTCCCAGCATTTGCTGTCACCGCCCGTGCGCTGCACTGGACTGTTTTATTCCAGTGCGCAATACTCGATAGCTTTCATTAGCAAAGACATGGGCAGTTCTGGCGTTTTCGAAGATCAGCCCGGAGAATGTTGCTCCGCTTCTGAACCTGAGGCAGCGGCGGACTCTCTATTGTGCGTAGGAGACAGCGAGTCTTCTACAACCGATATGAAGGTGCTTCGCTGCAACTTGGCAGACGTTGCAGCTGCGGAACACTGGATTCAGCGTCATAGTGCCCAAACCAACACATGCTGGATTGTAAAAGACACAAAGACGAAATGCACAAGGTAAGCAGAATTATTCTTGATCTAGGCTACCTCATGCACTTGTAACACAGAAAAAAAAAGACAATTTCGATTGTTTTTTTTCTCTTTTTTTTCATATACGACACAATTCTGTGCAATGGGAGACCACTGCAGTCAATTTAGTTCAAAAATTGTAACTTCAGCAGCAATTGTAGGCCCTTGGATGAGTAAGCCTGTGAAGCAACAAATTAGTCTATCACATAAGAATAGGAGAATTATAATGAAATAATTTGTATACCTTGGTGTGATCATTAAAGAAAAGCATTTAACCTTTTGTGAACCTAGAAATATGTCTTGAAGCATTTCCTACTCCTCTTGAGCCAGTGGAACGACTTAGTCAATGTATTGCGCATGCATGTGGCACCTGACAAACATCTCTTATAGCATCAGGTGAGTTCCCATAATGTTGACGAAAAATAGTGCTGAATGAACAGGGACACGGACGCACAACACAGGTGCTAGTGTGCCCACTTCTCGTGTCCCTGTTCATTCAGTGCTCTTTTTCGTTGACAGCATGTACGAACAAGCCCAAATTTCAACCAGGCTGAACTTTATTTCCCATAATGTGTTCATGTATAGTTAAGGTTCTCATACAGACCTCTCAAGTATCCATGTCAAGTCAATATTGACACCCTTCTACTGTTTTTTTATTACTTTACTGGTTTTAATTAGCAATTCTAACTGAGTGACCAGCTGGGTCCCGTTGGATTCTGTTGGGCTAAATTGTCCTAGAAAACCTAAGCGGGCAAACTGAAGATCCCTTGGTATTATTTTTACTGGGAGATCCTACTGTGAGTTGTTCTGGCAATTATCAATGCGTTGCATGAATTCTCTCTCACTTTTTCTCGTTGTTGCAATGCATGCTTCTGTCTTTTCTTAAGCCACCCAGTACATAATCGGTCGCAGGTGTAGTGTAATTGGGGCAGTGGAATCCTAATATGTGAAATGTGCATTCTAGAATCAGCAAAGGTAAAAATATGTGCCATGTTCACATCGAGTACTGTCATTGTTCAATTGTGGAACAACTGTAAATAGCCTTTCTCTGAAATGTTATCTAATATGCTCTTACAGGATGGTATGTCACAAGGTGTGGGTCTGCCAGCACAATGACAGAAACAAGGTAGCACAAGACCGCAATATGCACTGCCCAGCTGCCATAGATATTAAAATAAAGAAAGTAAACAGAAACACAAAAAGAAATGATTCATTCCTATGCAGAGAGGTCCCTCTTCAAGCCGTCATAAAGTTAGTGGCACAGCACAACCACAGCACCCAATCGGCCGATGCACTACGGCGGCTTAGATCAAGCAAAGATACACATGCAGCCTTTCAAAAATATTTTGAGACTGGCATGACGCCATCAGAAGCAATCCGCCACCATCAGGAGCAGCTGTCTGCAAGGTCTGATGGCATTGCGGCCCTTGCAAATGGGATGCTTAACCCTAATGCAAGGAGCGTTTACCGATGGCACCATAGCTGGAAGGCAAATAAGTATGGATCACCTGGGAACCCCTCACCGAAGCTGCAGGCTAACAAGGACTGCTATCAAGCACATGGTAAGCTGTCAGTCAGTCAAATAACGGTCATACAATGTAAACGGTAGCACCCAGCACAACACACCCCTCTTATATTGCTGCTGCTACATTAAACTAAGACTGCACCTTTCAACCAGTTAACAGAAAGACGTTTTTATGGCAAAGCTAGAAATGCATATCATTTGGGAAACGACTTATTTACTCTTGTGGCAAACCCTCTTGCTGCTTTTGTGCTCTTGATGGGCATGCCAACACTATTATGTAGCCATGGTCTGATAACTGCACAGAAAAATATTATCACTAAATGCATTCCTTCCATTTCTTGAGCTTTTCCTGAAGAGCGTGGAATTTACCAAGGCTAGAAAAGAGCTAAACACATAAAGGGCCAACTATGATTTTGTAATCCTTTGGTCAGATAAAGGCTGGATTGTGTTAATTAGGGCTCTAACTAGGAGGGGGGCAAGGTCTGGGTACGGGCTAGTTGGTATTTCATTTTAAATTGTGATCACAGCGCAAAGTAAGACACGAGACAGAGAGCAACGAAGATGAGCGCTGACTTCCAACTAACTAGGAGCCCTAACTAGGAGAGGCGGGGGGGGCTCTGACCTCCCCCCCCCTCAAAATTTTTTCGTGCTTTAACTTTTCGGGTGATACTAAAATATTTACACGCCTTCACAGTGACCACCAATAGCCAAAGTTAGCCAATCTAAACACAAACCACCCCCGAAAAAAATTCCTGGGTACGGCCCTGGTGTTAATGTAATAGGTCATTCAAAAGAATGAGCTTATATGTTAAAGGAAAGCTGCAAGAGATTTTTAAATCTGTTTCATTCAGAAATTTCTGTAGTGGCTCGCTATCTTGTTGGTAGACATACAATGGCACCGATGGCACCATAGCTGGAAGGCACCATTCGAGATAGGTCTCGAATCAATGCTCTCAACAGTTATATGAAAACTGGAGTGAGGCAGTAGCAATGTATGGCTTGATTATTTTTAACCAGCACAAAAGTGTATACTAAATTACTTGATTAGAAAATAATTTTATGCAACAATCATGCTACACACTCCCATGGCATCAGTTTAGTAGTTTTATTGCTGAATTGTCAGAAAAAAGAATTCGTACATTTTCTTATCACCCAGCTAGATTACTACATACTACCAATTTCATCTGCCAGCCAGTTTTACATCCTGAATTGCACGTAAAGACTCATAATGATGAGAAACCTTTCTGCAATAACATGAGGTTCGGTCTTCCTTTATCCGCTGTTCATAACTAATGTCTGGGTCTGAGCTAGTTGGCAAAGTGACATATTGAAAACGGTAGGCGCACCATCACAAAGACAATGAAAACGCTGCCTTTGTCTGTTCGTTTTGTTGTTTGTGCATGTATAATTTTGAATATGCCACTGTTCATCATTTCAAATAGCCGGTGACTTTGCCTTTGTGCTACGACTGTGTTATAATACAGAGTACCATACTCACTTCCGCAGGTTACAAACTTCATCAGTAATTATTATGATAAAATAAAAACAAACATGCTGGAATCTAACGCACATTTGCGTAAGCTACGACAGCTGATGTCAGCATACTTCAAAGCACAGTGACGATAATAAATTTTCTTGGGAAGGTTGGTACAATTTTGAAAATGTGATTTAAAGGTGCTAAAAAGAAACATACTCATTCAAAGAGTGCCAATGTGTATGTGCCAGTGTTCTGTGTGTAGAAAACCATGCTTTCTACAAGGACAATAGCCTTTGCGTGTGCTGTCCTTGTGTTTTGAAGTGTGCTGCCATTACATAAATGTAGTTGCACTGCCAGCTCCAGGAAAACGTGCCCAGTGCACTTGCATTAACTACGCTGAATGATAAAATAGGCAGTCAGCACATGTTTTTGCATCAAGTGCATATGTTAATGTTTACACTCAGCGGAAACACTATAGCCTTTTTCAAAGTGATTATAGTTGGGAAATTAACAGCCTGCTCATAGATATAGGAGGGTGGCATATTATGGACATTCAAATTACAGAAAACAAGTCTGGACTGATTCTACGGCAAACAGCCATTTAAGCAACATTAAACTTGAGACGGATGGAAATTTTAACTTATTTGGTGCCATATCTTTATTTTTTATTTTTTTTTATTCAATGATTAGCCCGCTTAGCCCGAAGGCACTGCAGCAGGGGGGTTACAATGACAAGAAAAACACATCTTCATTGATACAGCACACATGTTCACTGAATAAGTGGTTCCATACGCTGATGGAATGAACAAAAAACGAATTAGAAAACAAATTAGATCTGGTACGATATTCTAAAGCATGCGATATATCGCATGTAAGGCAAAGAGTAAACACACAGCAGTGAGTGAAGCATGTGGTATGGTCCCACTCTATCCATGTGTTGTTCGCACTTTACTTGCAGGAAGCACCAAATACATAAATGGCACTTTTGCAGCGTAATGACCGTCCAGTTTTATAGCGGCTAACTGTCCAGGTTATTGCTCTGCTATGTCCACTGGCCGGCTGTTGTTTGCCAAGTATAATCACACAGAAGTAACGCACCCACATTGTGCTAGGTTATGATACAACTGAATGTAAACCAAAGGTATGGTTCATAATTGTTGCGACAATTTCCCATTACAGCTTTAAAAGATTGATTTTTATTGATGCAGGAATTGCTGTCCATACAAGTGTAGAGGACGACTTCTGGGCAGTGCTTGTTGTCACTCCCATCATGCGTCGTGCTCAGCAGCTTGAATCAGCCCGTGACATTATATTCGTCGACTCGACAGCATCATGCGACGAGACAAAAAGCAATGTCACGGTGCTGCTTACAGCCACGAAAGCAGGAGCAGTGCCCATCGGCGTCCTGATACACAGTTCACAGAGCACATGTGGATACGAAGTGGCGTTCCGAATGCTGAAACATCACAGCCCCTTATGCTTCGGAAATGCACAGGTACTTGTGTCTATATCAGTGCTCAAGAAAGTACGTTGTGAAAGAAAATTTTTGAAATATTTATAATGCAAGCAAACCATGCCATTATGACAGCTTTTAGAAAAATACGACCGATATGGCAGACTGCTTAGCTCTATGCACTTTTACTACGATAGCACTCTCGTGCTCTTTCACCAAGTCTTTGCTTGCTACCTGTCTGCTAAGCTCAATCTCAACAGTGTGAAAAAATCTATGTTCATTGAACTCTGTAAACCCGTTTACATGTGTCTTCACCTGAAGTATTTCTACAAATGGTTGCTGCACCCACTGTGGTTGGTACACTGATCCTGCAGCCATTGTCATAACAAAGTAAGCTAATCCTGGACATATGACATATTACTAATAATATCTGGGGTTTAATGTCCCAAAATCACGATATGATTATGAGGGATGCCGTAGTGGAGGGCTCCAGAAATTTCGACCACCTGGGGTTCTTTAACGTGCACCTAAATCTAGGTACACAGGCCTCAAGCATTTTCGCCCCCATCGAAAATGCAGCAGCCGTGGCCAGGATTCCATTCCGCGAGCTTTGGGTCAGCAGTTGAGCGCCATAATCACTAGACCACAGTGGCGGGGCGACATATGACATATTTAAGAAACAATTAAACTGCATGGCACTAACAGCTATTGAATATATGTGGCCTTTTTTTTTTTCGAAATGAGCTAAATCCAGAAAACGAAACTAGCTCAAATACTGCTCCATTGGCAAGTACATTCTCTCAACTTTCCTCTGAAAGAGTGATCGGAACGAAATGGGTCAAATACCAACAGCTACGCGTGCTAACAGATCTCGTTTCAAAACGACCTTGAGCCAGATCCATGCGCTGTATGGATCGAAATGAGTCAAATCCAGTATGCCAATAGCTGAGCGCTTCATCGATCACGTGATTCTGCAAACATGGAAGCCTCCGTGTGATTTCCCGCCAAGCCAGACTGCTCTGCCTGTTTTCTGGGTGTTTCTACAAGTTTTTCTTGCCCTTTCGGAGCTGGATTATCATGGATTCTGGTGGAAGTGAAGAGATCGGCGAGAGATCGGTCCCTAGACGTCGACGACATCGTGAACAGAAGCAATGTCGACGCCGCCGAAGCAAGAATGTGCCTCTGCCAGAATTTCAGTAAAGTTTTTTCAAGAATACCGCATTGAATTCAATGTCTCAATTCAATATGAGCCAAATACAAAGTTATCATGCTAATAATGGTGAAATCCGCGGCATATTTTTTAATTGACTGTGGCCAGAAACTTCCTCTAGCCGACATGTAAAACATATCATAGAATAGCTTTGACAACGTTGTATTTAGTTTGCATAGCAAACTTTTGCCGTTTTCTCAGATTCTCTTTGGATGGATTTGACTCATTTCGAAAAAAAAAAACGCCTGATATGCTCTGCCCGGATTTTTTATTATAATTGCACCGCTGGCATTTCAATACTTAAAAAATAAAAACTGCCTTGGTGTTCTTTCTGCTGAAAATGAATGTGCAACCAGCCTCTAATCGGGGGAGGTTTCTAGTCATATTTATCGACTTGTTATTCTGGTGCCATTCCAGCACCGTGCATATTAGTAAACCCAGCATAGAAGTGCTAGCATCTGACCATAAAGGACAGTTGTCAATCTAATTTGTATGGTGGTGGTGTTATGGCTGGGGACGCAGAGAGTCCCACCAAAGTGACAAGGCTGTTTGCAGGTTTCGAACGCACTTTATACACATGGAAAACAACACACACTCAAAGAGCAAACAACACAATCACAACGAAAGCAGGAACTGACTAATGGGCATCACTAATTAAGAGAACATTCACACAGTCCGACACAGGCTCACCCACTGGACAGTTGAGCTGCTTGAGCAAGGAGAGATGATTACGCTGACAAGTGGAGAGACGGCTTCGAAGAGGTCGGTGCTGATCCACGAAGGCTGACGACAGGGGCGTAGCCAGAAATTTTTTTCGGGGGGGGGGGGGGGGTTTCAACCATACTTTATGTATGTTCGTGCGTGCGTTTGTATGTGCGCGTGTATATATACGCAAGCAAAACTGAAAATTTTCGGGGGAGGGGTTTGAACCCCCCAACCCCCCCTGGCTACGCCCCTGGCTGACGAAGAGACCGGGGCCTGGAGGCGATACGTTGGAGGCACAGAACACACATGGCCACGTGGAGCCCTTAGCTTCAACTCGTGGACACGTAGACAAGCTCGGACACTTGAGTTTTGACACCCAACTGTATTGAACCCTAAACACTGTCTGCCAACTTTTTCCCCTTCCTTTTCTTCTCCTTCTGAAGCTGGCCACATTGGCGCATTTTTGCACAGCATCCTTGTCTTCAACACCACGCACACAGGCCCTATCAATCTTTTGCATGCGCATCACAGTCGGTAATACTGGTCTTTTTCACACAAAATAGCGGCACTGCGCATCAACTTAGTTATATTAAAAGTGGTATTTTCTGAGTTTCTGTGGCAGTAATGCTTGCAGAATTATTTCTGTAGATGTGAAACTGCCACATTACTATGCACGACAGTAGCACAGGTATCATATTACAACAAACAGCCTCACTACAATTACTTGAAAATAGCGTACTTTAGTTAGTGCACCAATTAGTCATGTGCACAAGCACAAGTAAAGAAACCGCAACTGAAATGTCATTTCTCACTTTCTGGTTATGCTGGGGGCTTAACTGAAGCTGAATGGACTTAAAACACAAGTGAAAAAGTGAGTTATGGGCAGGTGCTTATGGCCAACTGCAGGCATGGCACTTTATTTCGTTCGGTCTTTATTCTTTATTCATCAATTACCCATGCAGTGCCCAAAGGCGTTACAGCAAGGGGGAGGGGTTACAATATGGAATAAAATACAGCTTCGTTCACACAATGCACAAGCTTTTCAGTCAACCCATTAAACTAGTTAATTGTTTGCACAAAAAATGAGTTAGCACACTGTAGTAGGATTGATAGGCGGGCGAGTTGGAACTTATCCATCTTTGCGCAGCGCACGAAATTGACAAGGACACAAGAGTCCTCTTCTCTTGTGTCCTTGTCAATTTCGTGCGCTGCGCAAAGATGGATAAGTTAGCACACGTTTGTCTAGGAAGGGTGCTTCAGGATTTTGCAGTAATAATCAATACACTTTGAGATGCAATGAGGTTACTTAAGGTAAAAAAGCGTGGTAAGCTGGGCCAGTTGGTAATGGCTCATGGTGTAGCAGTGTAAAAAAAAAACGAACGAGAACACAAAAGAGCAGTATACACAAAGATACACTGTTTGTGCACATACACAAAGATACATACATAAGCAGATATACATAATACGCAAACAAACATATATAATACACAAATCAGTGCCTGTTTGTGTATTCTGCTCCTCTTTCGTGTTCTCAATCGTTTCTTTATGCTGTTAGACCATGTACTTAAGGTAAGTTGCCTTTTTCATTCCTGTTTTATTACAGTAAAAGGGATTTTAAAAATTTCAATCTTAGATTTTTATGACGGGTAGGGAGGGTTTCCAATATAAGTGCAGCCTTCATTGCAGTGCAGCTCTCCCTCCTTCCGCACCACCCCAAAAGGAATGAAGCAGCTCGGTTTTGTATTTGCACTAGAGCTTGTTGGAGAGCTTTCTGTGAAATAGCGTATACATAAACAATACCACCATTTTGTGGACCTCGATTCTGAAGAACAGCAGTGCTACATGTGCAGCCCTTGTAACGGAACTGTGTAATGGTAAGCACAACGAATGGGCCAGTGTACAGTACACATGAACACCACCACTTGTGTCATTGCCTCTCCCTTTGTGTTTCCAGTTTCTTGTGCACGCCTTTTTCAATTCAATTCAATTATTTCTTTGCAGACGTGAAACATACAGAAATATCAAAACTGGTTGGACCCGTAGCCAAAGGCTAGTTGCGGGTCCAAAAAGATGAATATAAATAAAAGTTCCATGTACAAAAGAAAGATATAATACATACATATAGATAGCAATCGTACATCCTTAATTTGCACGAGCGAACAAAGGGAAAGGGAAAGTTTGGGTAAGTGCCCGATTGTATTTAACAGCTCTAGCTAAACTTACGAAACACGTGTGAGCAAGGCAAATTCTTGCATTCTTATGAAAGGTTAAACATACATGGCTAATCCCAAAAAAAGAAATCACTGGTTGAGAATGGTCTTTTTTAACATGTTTCAGCAAGTTACTGACACACACACACCAAAATGACATCATGATTGTTCACATTGATACACTGTTCAGAGCAAGTAAGTATTTTTTAGCACTGATGGAAAATTATTTGCTTGTTTTATTTCTGCTGGTAGTTCGTTCCAAATTTTTGGCCCTGAAAACTTTAGCAAACGTTGTCCGTAAGCATTCTTTGTTGGGGGAAGATTAAAGTTTCCATATGCTTGATTTCTGGTCACACGAGAGGATGTGCAAAATAAAGAAACATGAAAAGGCAGGTTGTTTTTGACAACATTGAAAACACACGTGGCAATTTTTAATTCGTGTACCTGATCATAGGGCAAAATATTCATTTTTATAAACAAATGCAGACTAGGCTCGTCGTAGCCTGAATGGGTAATTATTCTCAGGGCTCGTTTCTGAAGTTTGCGTACAGGTTCAAGATAAGTTTTGTATGTCGCACCCCATGATTCATTACAGTAGGAGATATGGCTGTGGTTGAGTGAGAAATATAAAATACGCAGAGTATTAGTATCGAGATGATGACGTGCTTGTGAGAGTGCGTAGCATCCCGAGGAAAGCTTTGTACAAAGTGCATTTATTTGCTCTTGCCAGTGCAGATTGTTGTCAAATACTACGCCGAGATATTTAAATGAGCTGGCTTCGTCAAGTGAAAATTCGTTTATTCGTAAATCTAGTGATTTAGGAGGCATGATATCGTTGCGCGTTCGAAACACCAAATATCTAGTTTTTTTGACGTTTATAGTAAGTTTGTTCATCACAAACCATTCACTTGCTTTTTTCAATTCTTTGTTTGCTTTAGTTTACAGATCACAAATGTTGTCAGCTGTTATAACAATACAAGTGTCATCGGCGTACATAAGAACTTCACTAGTGTCTAAAGATTGTGGGAGGTCATTAATATATAATGAAAATAAAAGTGGCCCAAGGACGGATCCTTGAGGAACTCCAGTGCGCATATTCTTTGGTAATGACGTAATATTGTTCATCCTTGCCACCTGCACTCGCTCATGAAGGTAGCTAGTAAGCAGATCCAATGGGCTGCCGTGACAACCATAATGTTTTAGTTTATGTAAAAGTATGTTGTGATCAACTGTATCGAAGGCTTTTTTCAGGTCTAAAAATATGACACACACGAGTATATTATTTTGCAAAGCTACATTAATTTTTTGAGTTAACGTTAACACTGCTGACGAGGTTGAATGATTCGGACGAAAGCCATGTTGCTGTGGGCACATAACCTGATATTTTTCAATGAATTTGTGGAACCGACTGGTCAGAATTTTTTCAAATATAGTATTAATGGTACTGAGCAAGGATATTGGCCTGTAATTAGCAGGGTCACTGCGGTCTCCGTCTTTGTAGATAGGGACAACCTTAGCAATCTTCAGCTGAGATGGGTATCTGGAGCAGCTGACGGAGTGATTGAACAAGTGGCACAATACTGGTCCTAGTATATCTGTATTCTCTTTAATCATACGACTAGGAATACCATCTAATCCAGAAGCTTTGAAGGTAGACATTTTATTAACTGTTTCTATCACGTCTTCGGGCTCAATGTTATACATAACGAAGGTGTTAAGCACAGGACTCTGCGATATAGAAGGGTTGTCCGAGTCATTAAATTTTTCAGCCAGGGATGGACCAATACCTGCGAAATATGCGTTAAAATTTTCTACAACGTCTTCATCAATGGTTTCGGGAAGCACAGTTAGCTTACGTTGTTTACCTATGATTTCGTTCATTATCTCCCACAGTTTTTTCGTGTTGCCAGCGCTCTGTCTAATTAGTTGAGTATAATACTCCCTTTTGCGTGATCGAATCATAGCGACAGATTTATTCCGCTGTACTTTAAATTGCTGTAAGTAGTAGGGATTGTCCTTTTTATGGCGCCATTTGTCATGCCAGTATTCTTTAGCCTTAAGTGTTTGAAGTATCTGTTCTGTCATCCAGGGGCACATAGGTTTATCATGGCGGCCTTTCTTGACCTTGCGATTACTCCCTTCTACAGCGATTTTTAGATATTTAATTATGTTAGCAATTTCGATGTCGATATCCTCGTTGTATATTTCATTGAATTTAATACCGCGAATTTCTTCTCGTAATATCTTGTAATCTATTTTTGTTACGATCTTATTTTTCGTTTTCGTAGTACTCGTTGGGGAATCTAAAGCGGAAAATATAGGTAGGTGATCAGAGATTGGCTCCAGGTAGACGCCTCCGGTGACCCCCGTGCCCAGATTTGTCAGTGCATGGTCAATTAAGGACGTCGATACCTCAGTTATACGCGTTGGTGACGTAATTATGTTGCGATAGTTGTAGGAGTGCAACAAATAGCTATAGTCACTGTCTTTCATAATATATGTGTTTATGTTCATGTCGCCTACTATAATCACTGGTTTATTTTGGTGCACCGACAAAACGCAGAAAATTGATTCCAGTTTATCAAGAAAGCCTGTGATACTACTGCTCGGGGGGCGATAAAGTGCACCAATAATGACGTCATATTCAAGGCGAATGAAAAGGGATTCAATGTCATTGCAACTATATGTGGCCGTTTCAATTTTGCGATAGGATATGTTATCTTTTACAAACAATCCAAACGCCACCCCCACGTGAACGTGAGTCGCGCGCATTTGATTCTGTTCTGTAACCTGGAAAATTGAATGTTTCACCTTTTCGCAACCACGTCTCAGTTGTTGCAATCACATTGAACGAATGCGCATGCTGCGACAGGAAAGCAGAAAGCAAGTCCCCATTTTTATAAATACTTCGGATATTGCAATGAAAAACTGATGTAGATTTTGCTCTACAATGATTGTCAACTTCTTTTATTGTATAAGCCATTGTTAAGGAATATGGTATAAGTTATGGAAAAAAAAGAACACTCATACTATTAGCGATAAATCTTCTTCACTTGTTAGATGCACTACTCTCGAATTCTCGGATTTCCGTAGAAGTATTTTTCCGTCAGAGACCCACGCGAATTTCCATCCTTTTTCTCGCTTTTGTTGGATGGCTTTTCCTAGGAGGATTTTCCTTTCGGGCCACAAGTGTTCGTTTATGTAGACTGGGTCATGGCAGTGTTCAGTCGTTTTTTCCTAGCTTCCTTGAGCAATTTGTCTCGAACTGTTCTGGATGTGAACTTTACTACTACAATTGGGGGCGTATTGCCCTTTGACGGGACGCGGTGAGCCACGTCAATGTCACCGTCAGAAAGTTCGACGCACAAGGAAGATGCGACTTTTGCGACTGTTTCGAGAACATCCTCGTTTTCTGTCTTAGGTATACCTCTTAATTCAAGGTTGTTGCGCCTACTGTACTGATTTAGTTCAGTAAGCTACTTTTTCGTTTCCTGCAGCTCTTTGTTTAGTCTTAGGTTCTCTTTCTTGCATTCAAGGCCCTGGTTTTTCACTCCGCTGAGCTCAAGTCGAAGGCTTTTTATTTCATTTCGGTATTCTTCAAAGCTTTCGTTCATGTACCCGACTGACTGCCTGATGGAAGTGAGCTCAGCTTTCATTGAGTTATTTGTCGCATCAATCTTGTTCATCTCCCTTTTCAGGTCACCCATAGCCTCAACAAATTTAGAGGTCATCTCAACAAGCACCTTTGATACCTCTTTAATGCTAGCTGGGGCCTTTTCAACCAAGGCTTTAGAAATATCCGACAGAGCGTCAGGTTTACCAGAATTCATTTCAACGATTATCTAGACACACTTGCAAATTTCACAACACAAAGGGGTATACGCAACAGAACACACTTTGGTACACTGTGGCAGCAGTGACAGCAAAGACTTCTAAGCGGTTTATGAAGGTAAAAGAAGAGTGGGCTAACCTGCAATATGAAGCAGGAACCGTTTAGCGGATGTACAGTCGATGCTGTCACCGCTGCCAAATGTCGTGTCCCCGGAGCATGGCTGTCTTTATAGGCTGTTACGTTGGTCACGAGGTGCCGATATCCAGCGCCGTCTGAACGGGAGTGATCAGGCTTGCGCAGCGGTCCTGCTCTGTTGCTCGTCACCTTTATCGTTGTCCAGTTCGTACAGCGATGGTGATACGGTTTTCGCACCCTGGTCGTCGGCAGATCTGCAATATGAAGCAGGAACCGTTTAGCGGATGTACAGTCGATGCTGTCGCCGCTGCCAAATGTCGTGTCCCCGGAGCATGGCTGTCTTTATAGGCTGTTACGTTGGTCATCAGGTGCCGATATCCAGCGCCGTCTGAACGGGAGTGATCAGGCTTGCGCAGCGGTCCTGCTCTGTTGCTCGTCACCTTAATCGTTGTCCAGTTCGCACAGCGATGGTGATATGGTTTTCGCACCCTGGTCGTCGGCAGATCTGTAATATGAAGCAGGAACCGTTTAGCGGATGTACAGTCGATGCTGTCACCGCTGCCATGACAGCGATGACAGCATCGACTGATGATGATGTACTAACTCACCCAACATTGCATTCTCTTAAGTTAAATTTATATCCAACACAACACCACTGACACAAAACTTGACCTTGCCTTCCCCAGAAGAAAGCAGTGGATAACCACCTCTGATGTTGGCACTACATTTAAACAAAGCACTTCAAGGCTGTTTTAGCTGACACCTATTTATGGTTAATGCTACTGGCGTGAACTCACACTTATTCAACTTTTACTGCAGGCCCCTCATGTGTTCATGACGGACAAAACACGGCCCTAGAGAGATGCGCTGCGCTCTGTCTGGCCCTCGGCACAGCAGCTGCTCTGCCATTTTCATGTGCTGCAGGCTGAGTGGAGGTGGTTGACATCAGCAAAGAGCAATGTTCTAAAAGATGACATGCGCCGCTTCATGGCAGCTTTCCAAAAGGCAAAACAAGCCATGACTTGGGAGGGGGGCGGGTGGCAAAAAAAAAGAGTGTAGACAAAGTAACTTCTATGCACTCGCATAACTCTTCAAAATATATTTCACCATCAATTACTTTTTGTGAAAAATGAGTGACAAGTGCTTAGTGGTTCTTTTAGAAGAATGGTTTTGAATAGCCAACCAAACAACTTTTCTAGCGGCACTTTCTAAGACTATCTAAAAAGCCAGGTAGTCAGGAAAGTGAAAGAAAAAAAAACATTATTTACAGTGAAAAGACTAATTGCATCTTACAATGGTACGAATAAAGGAGCTCATAGCAGGTTGTTATGTTGACTCGTATTCCACCGTGATTTTTACATAAAAAATTTTGATGGCCATGCACTTTGTACATGTTTTAGTGCGGTGAGAAAATTAACAAATGTTACTGAAAATGAATGCAACCTTGAAAGGTTATAATCGATGAAAGCACTTTGTAACAGCCCTTACCCTATAGAGAAGAGCTGTAGGAAAAGGCCCAGTAACTACCACTATTAGCAGTGAAAAACTTTCAGTAGCACCCATGTGGGAACCTACAGAGATTATATTTCACAGTGCAATTGATGCGTAAGTGCTTAATTTACATTCTACATGCTGTACTGTTAAGATGTACCGGCATAGTTGTTGGAGATCACACATGAGCAGCAATTAATGCCGATAAATAATGACCTGAGCATATCCTCTGCTTTGAGGAAGTGAAGACACTGGGACCAATGCACACATAGTGCAGAGCAGTAAGACATCACAATGGTGTAAAAAAGTATTTTCCATCGCTGTGCAACACTCAGCAGTTGTATTTTTCTATAGAGCCCCTGGGGTTCATGTCGGCACTGTCTGCAGTAATTTTTCCTAACAGTGCTTTTTAGCAAAAAAAATAATACCTGACAATCTGATCACCTTCATAGACAATTAAAATTTTCTTGATATTCACACAGTTTTAAATGAGCTTGATACAGGGCCCCTGCAATGTCCAAGATTTTGTTAATCACAATGGAGCACCATGGTTGCAGCAACACAGTTCAAGAACAAGATTGCGGCTGTGCAAATATGGATGTATTATCGGCTCCATTCGCAAGTAAAGAAAAAAAAGTCACACATCCGGAACACTTCAGGGAATCAGCTTTCCCGGCAGTCATCATTACCATTACTTCACTTGAGTCTACTGTAGAACAAATTAAGGTGATGGTAAAGTTGTGGCTAGTACATACAGCCAGTGATATTTGAAAAAGGTTTAGTTAGGGCAGCATATTTTTGGATGTCATTTCAATTTCTGCTAGAAGTGCTTGTGAAATAGCAAGTATATCTGTGTGAAGGCTATGCACTGCATCAGAAAACTGCTGAGTATAATATAATGGCTGTCATAGGGGTAATTGATACACTGGAAATGATTTGCTTTTCTGTTGAAGATCCTGTATGCCCAGAATGACCAGGAGCTGCAGGCAGCTAAAGAGGCTCTGCATGCATTAGGTCATGTGCCATACAGCCGAGAGTGCAGGCATTCCTCCAGTGTGAGCAGCAGTGGGTGCTGCTGTACAGGGCAGGCCTGATGACACGGGGGCACAACACCAATAATTATTCGGAGGCATCCATCCGGATTTTAAAAGATATTGTGCTCTGCAGAACCAAGGCATATAATGCAGTAGCCTTGGTGGAGTATATAATGACTAAGTGGGAGGAGTACTTTAAACTTCGCCTACTCCATCATGCACAGCACCGCGAGCCCTCTCACCAGATTCGGTTTCAAAATCTTCTAGAAAAGATGCCAGATGTGCCCTCGGAGTCCATTGTTTGCCTGGGCAATGCTATGTACAGCTTTCCTAGTTCATCTGGAACTGCAGCATATGAAGTTGATGCTGGCATCGGCCTATGTAGCTGCTGGAGAGGGAACCAAGGTGCTTTCTGCAAGCACCAAGCTGTCGTGCAGAAAGCCTTTGGGGGTCCCTTTCCAAATAGTCCAGTGCTCACACTGGAAGACTGCCTGTTGCTTGGTCAGCTGGCGGCAGGTGACCAATGTCCTAGCCTTCAGTACTTCCTGCCGATGAGCCAGCAAGAGCCCACTCTATTGTCTGCACCACATGGCCCTGTATATCCACAAGAAGTGGCTATGGAGGATGGTTCGAGCTGTGTGACTGCTCCACTAGTGACTCTTCCTCTACAAAGCTTGACAGCTGAGGTACATATCAGACTGCAGTTCTTATGTGCGAACAGAAAAACGTGCCAGACTCAACTTTAGCAATGTGAATGAATTGTAACAGTAGCTTAGACGCACCCACGTGTTGACCGAGTGAGGTCTGCATGGCCCAAAACATGCTGTGCCACTGTCCTACTTTGTAGTGTTTTAGGATGCAGAGGTATGCGGCCATGTTGAAGTGTAAATGAGCGAAGCGTCTCAATGCACCAACTTCTATGCAGCACTTTATGCGTGTTCTGTACAGCATTAACAATGTGCTTGATTGGGCTGGTTGGTTCTGCATGGTAGACGACGAATAGAAACAGCGCTAGACACGGGACGAGAAGAGGACACATACACGGCGCTGACGTGTATGTGTATGTGTCCGTGTCAGCGCCGTGTATGTGTCCTCTTCTCGTCCCGTGTCTAGCGCTGTTTCTATTCGTCGTCTGTACAGCATTTTTATTGCATGCATTCATGGTATGGCTACAATGTTGCACTTCCGTGCTAGTGATTCTCTGTTTAATTGACCCTCTTGGACACACATAATTCCACTAATCCATAGATCTCACCAGGACAGATTAGTGAGGACACAGTGCTTCTGATATTTTGTGCAAAAACTCAACAACACTTCATAGTTTTTTATGAAGGTACTATCAGCTTCAAATGAAACCCGAACACCGGCAAGCCTTCGCAATGGTATATAGCACACCATCCATTATCACCATAGACAGGTGCGCACATGCGCAGTGTGGCCAAACCGGATGCGCGCGCCTGTCAATGGTGATGACAGGACGGTGCGCACTATACCGTTGCGAAGGCTTGCCGGTGTTCGGGTTCCATTTGACACCGATAGTACATATGTTTCACTCTGAAGATAGCCAAATGCCTGCATTACAAACAATCTTCACTGAAATTTTTTTCAGGAATGAGAAGCGATGGAAGAAGAATTCCAAAACGAGCTTCGGTGCATCGCTTCTCTTATAACACGCAGCTCATGAGGCGACAAGTTGCTAGCTGCAGCGATATCGCAGCCGAAGAAGGTGAAGAGTAGCAGTGGAGCTGACGCCCTACTACTCACCATGAAGCTTGCAGGTTCAGTGGACAGGAGGCGTAGCAAAAAAATAAAAGTTCAACCGACAAGTCTCGCAAGGCGCAGGCCGGGCTTGCCAAGAGGCTCAGCAAGAATGCCCGCTGGGCATCCACGGAAAACCGGAGAGCAGCAGAAAGCAAAACGCTGCCATAAACTCAGCAAAAATGTGCACGACAGCGTACCTACAGCAGTCACATTAGAGCTGTGTGCAACGTTAGGTTTTCCTGATCTTGTTTGTATCCTCCATTTACCTTGAAGAGGTGTCTTTAGCTCAGTGCCTATTTTGACTTCCCTATTCAAATACCCATGGAATGCAGGAATTGTTGAAAATTTATATACTTTCCATTGAAGTTTGTGGAATTTTAGAAGGAAAACTGAATTTTACAGACTATTTGAAGAAGAAGTCTTGTTTGGTCTCTCACTATTCTTGCACACACTGTTGATATTTGGTTTAAAAAATTTGAAGGTCTCTACGAAGGCACACGTCTGCATTGTATACTTTACCATATTTTGGTCTTGCCAGGGTTTGCATAAGGGCTGTTGATTATTGCTTTTTTCTCAGGATGCTGTTTCCAACTGGAATTACACACAACGTGCCATCTTCTCACTTCTGGTTTCACTGACCCTGTTTCACTTTTCACAGATGAACCTCACACTTTTTTTCCTGAGGATTGGCAAATTCATGACTTGTCTGCAGCTGTATAATATAACATTTTGCCAGTTCGTATTTCTTACTTCGCTGATGCCTACTGTATTGGGTTGCAATACGTTTGCTACTGATAGCGCAGTGATTTAGCACACTTACACATGAGAAGTGGTGCTGGGTTGTTCTCATTTTCGTATTGAAAAGTATATCCATGACCAAGAAGCACCAACTGTCAGCCTGAATACGGTATGCTGGTCGCTTTGGCCGTATTTTTTACATTTTTGTGGCTGCTTCAACCATTTCAGTGTAACATCGTTATGCTGGCCTAGACTGCATATGTGTGTCTTGGACACTTAGTGTTAATATCTAGCAATAAACTTGATGCTGTGTCATCTATCATGTCCTTATAGGGGAAATTAGCCAATTTTGGACATACAGAGCATGAACCGTTCCTTTATGCAATCACATAGTAGCACGCCAGACTTTGTGCCCGAACCTTTGTAAAAATATTGTGCCTTATTTGTAGTGTTGTTACCTTTCTGGTGCGATCAAAAGTTAAAGATAGATCCTGTATATGTACCCATTAACAGTTACCAGGCTGCAGCATGAAGAAACATGTTGATTTTGTACACTTGCATGGCTCATAGTCAATGCTAAAGGCTGCATGGTTGTGATAAAAAATAAAACCACTTTTCTTACCAGCTGCTTTTGAGCACTGAACTAACTTCAGAGGTTCTGCCACTCATGCTTCAGTCAACATCTATATTTGCGCGCTGTGGTTTGAGATTTTTCCAGAAAAGTGTACGTCAATAATTTGCATGGTGCTTTTCTAAAAAAAGACATTATAGGGGAAATGTGGAACTGTTAATTCAGCAACTTGTAAAATGGCTTGAGCTTTTGAGCTAAAAGTGGGTAACATTGCCCAAATGCAAATATGCTTGTTCCTTGCTTCACTCGCTTTTTGTATAAGGTATCTTTTTTTGTATTACAGCTTCAATTTCAAAGTATCGTCACGTATGTAGGAAGGACAGGAGAGTGCATTTTTCAGTATACACAAGGCTGTCGCTGAGAACCTGCATGGCTGATCAACAGATCACCCAACATTTACTGCTCGATTGTCTACTTCGCACTGCATTATTGGTGCATTCATACACACATGCTTTGTAGCAACATTAGTAAAGTGAAACTAATTTCAAATGAAATATGGTCAGACTTCAGTAGGGGATTACAGGCCGATATGTATTTTTCCTTTCATTGGTAGGGTAATTGAAGAGCTATTTTACATTCAATTAACACCCTACTTGAAAAAATTTAACCTTTTTTATCCTCACTGATTCGGATCTTGCCAAGAATATTCAGCTGTGATGGCACTAATTGCCTTAACTGAAGTTGAGCAACCACTGACAACTTTAATAATGGAATTTATCTTCATCAACCAGATAAAGGCCTTTCACACCATAAACAATTGGTTACTACTTCCTAAAGTCTAATCTTTCAGTACATCTCAACATCATCAATCAATCAATCAATCAATCAATCAATCAATCAATCTCATTTCCACTCTGACGAAGGCCTCTCTCAATGATCTTCAACCCACCACCTCTTGCATGAGATGATTCCATTTTATGCCTGCAAATGGCTTCATATGTTCGCTCCACTTAACCCTTTGTCACCCTCGGTCGCTCTTCTCATCTCAGTATCCATTTCGATGCTCTAGCTGACCATCAATTATCTGTCCTCATGAAGTGGCCAGGTCAGGTTCATTTTTTTATCGTAATATCTACTAGGGTAAAGGCTACCCTCGTTTGTTCTCTGATCCAGTCTGCTACCTTTCTATTTCTCAGAATTACACCTATCACTTTTCGTTCCATTGCAAGCTATATGTCCTTATTGTCTTCGTCTATTTTTTATTCTCCAGGTTTCTGGTCCTCCTCAAAACTTGATTAGAAATTAATTAACCGGTCTCAAACGACGCAGCTTAGCAGCTATCCCTGCAAGCTAATCATGTGGGAGTCTCACAGGGCTTAATTTCAGGCCTTCCTTTATTTTTCATGCTTATTAGTGACCTATCTACTATTCTTGCTAAAACCAAGAGCATAATTATGCCGATGCCACAACCATCTTTACACCCAGGATATCCAGTAGCCACGCTCTAGTGTAACCCTAAAGAGACAGTAAAGGCAAATATTAATTCGACGTGCAGTGTTGAGATAGCGTTCCCGAAACCTCGTAGTGCTTGTTTCGTGCATAATTACATATAGGCTCATCCCAGATGGCGTTTGCATTGAACGTACTGGTACAGGGCGCCCAAAAATTGTTTATTTGAAGGGGCCGGGTGGCAAGTGTGTGCCGGTACTGCATGTGATGGTTCTCTTCATTACGTTGCTGTTTATGTTGTTATTACTGCCATTGCTTCACTAGCTTTGACTAACTGTGACAGTACTGATTCTGAACACTTCTTATAACATCAGTTCCTGGTTTTTCCTAGCACAATAATCATCTTATGCCCGCCGTTGGGAGGAATTGCAGCAAATTCGCAATCCTCTTCTCTAGCATAGCAATATGACATTCATTGCCTCTCAAAATAGAATCATCACAGAATGTTCACACTTGCTCTACACGAAGCAATAAATATTAAGTCCAGAAATTAACCAATTCATTTAAATCTTCTAATTAACTCTCCGTATTGCTACATAATAGCAGCAGTTATAGAAGACACTTCGCTCATGATTACAAAGACGATGAGAACGAGAAATACTGGAGCAAGCTGTTTGTCTTGCACAGTACTGCATGCAAACACACTTGTAAATACAGCTGTGTATAGTCCTTCCCATGCCTCTCTTTTCCTGTAACAATATTTATATGTCATTTTGCGGTATACCTTTTGGTTTTGTATAATTTATATTGACAATGCAATGAGTGTTATGTCAGGTTGATTTTTTTTTGTTACTTTCTCTTGTACTTGTGCTTGTTGAAACACATTTGATTATTTTACATGCTTTTTGTTTAAATCAGCATTTCTCTTAACTTTAGTACAAATTCCTTCTTATATATATAATCATCTCACTTTTCATTTTCGCTGTTCACATGTCTACACTTATTTGCCATTTTTGCACAGTAATCATACATTTATGTAATCGTAACAGTTCATCCTGGCGGTTTTTCAATTCTGGAACCTGCTACTGTGATATTTTTACCATGGAGCTCCACCATGACAGTTTCAATAAACTTGACATATTAGACTTGATAGCGTACGTTGTGATTGAGTGCAAAAGTAGTGTCTTGAGAAACGGAATGATTACAGAGTACAGTAGCGCATTGAATTGGGCGGGATGGTACATTACTGAAAGTGAAGAAAGCAGTGCTCAAAATGGGACGATGATGAAAAGACAAACGCGACATTGAGTTACGTACGTCTCCCATGGACATTTTTACACAGCATGATTTATGCTGGCCCTGAAAGTTTTATACGGATGTCACAGGGTGAATTTTCAATCAATTTATTAATCGCGATTGGAGTGTTTTGCGCAAGATGCGGAAGGGGGCCCTTCAGGATAGTGAAATTCAATAACTATCGCGGCTTGACGACGTCGAAAGTGGTGATATGAAACTCATATCGAGTATTTCATTTTTCAAGCAAGCGTGCAGCGGTACGCGTACTCGAGCCTCCATCGTACCGACCCCCACTTCGCGTATGGATTAAGGCGAGTCAGTAATGATAGTTTAAACTCGCAAGTGTAAACGTTATGCATCGAACGCCGTCTGTTAGTCTCGATGAACAGCAATGTACAGCCGTACATAGGTGAATAAGCCGAACGCGTCGTTTCGCCAAGACCAGAATACTACTATGAGAATTAAAACTTGACATGCGTTAAACACGCGTGACGTACATGCGGCGGAGACTACGGGAAAAAGCGAGCTCTGACATTAGCGACGTTATGGAACCCTAGAGGCAAACAAACGCTCCAACGCGTTAAGTCTTGGACATCTACTTACTCGTAGTTACGATATGCGTGCGCAGCTGCCGTCTAACTACGTACTGTTTACTTACGGCTTCAGTATTTTGGAAACAACTCGAACCGCAATCCTGACTGCCGGCGTATTCACAAAACACCACACACAGCGGTAGCGTGGCTACTACAGAACACTGTAGTGGCTACCCTAACAGCGGCTCTCAGTTGCTCCTAACCCGCCATTTACAGCGAGGCGTCAGCCGCTGCCGTGGCAACCGTGCGAAAAATTTCAACCAAAGCGGAAATGGCGTTCGCGGCACCGCTAGCCAATAAACGCCAGAGCAGACGACATGGGCGTCTCCCCATGGCATAGAGTTTCATACTAGAAACTGGCGCTGCGATCGTTCAACCACCATGGGAATGATGGGAAGTACAGGCTTCGGATTGGATTTCGTTAGCTAGCGAACTGTCTACGGATCTTTTTCTGCAGTTTCAGTTTCGTTCCTTGCGAGGCGTGCGCAGTAGTGTGCGTTGCAAAGCACTCAAGCATGTGTTTTTGTTGTTCAAAGAGGCTGAACACCGCTAGGTTTCTTGGTTTGCTGCCACGTTGCAGCTTTACAGGTTGTATTTGACAGATTTAGCAAAGCGTCGTGCACTCACCGCTGCGCATAGATGTAGCGTCCCATGCCAGTGCAGGAAATTGCATAGAGTTCACGTTTTGTGATAAGCGCTACTCGTCAAAACTCGTTCAAATCGGCTGCAAAACGACGGCGAAGCTAAGTAGACGCACCCTCACACTCCTCTGACTGGACTTCACACCAAAACGAGAGATGCGTTGGGGGCAGACCACTTGGACAGACGCACCTGGCATCGCAGCAGATGATACGTTAAGTGTTTCTCACTCAATATGCTACTGCTATTTCCATAAATAGATAATACGTACTTTCGAGGGAGAGACAAGCACGTTTGTTTTAAGTGTTTTAAAGAAAATAATTCATTGTGATGCCAAATCTGGAACACAATTGCAGAGCAATGCATACCCTGGTGGTTGAATTTGTCCAGGCTTCAGTTCCATCTCACGGTCGTTCAAACTTTTTGCAATAAGTTTCAGGTACAAAAGAATGAAGCAAGTTTTAATTGGTAATAACTTCATATCACTTTGTTTTACACTCGGCAAACGAGCGTCGCGAATTTCAAGAACCTAATCCATCCGAAGCAAATCCGAAGCCTGTACTTCCCATCATTCCGTTGAAGCGCCGCTCAAGGTACTCAAGGAGCCCGCGTAAACACTAGCGCCAGATTCCCCTCTAGGTATTATTGTAAGAAACTCTATGCCCCATGGTCTCCCCTCTCTCTCCTGCGTTCTGTAGCATACGGTTGTCGGGGCAACGTACGAGACCGCAAGGCGACAACGTTCGGAAACAACCGGAACCAATGACAAAGGTGCCGCGGGCTGAAAGGCGGCAATTAGAAAAAAAAACGAGAGATAAGAGAAATCGGGAAGGTGGTGTCACGGGCACTGGATGCAACAACGTTTGCAGCCAGCGGCCGTGGTGGTGTAAACGTAAACATATGCTTGGCTGGTACGGGATGCAGCACTTTTTAGGAACTTGCTCGCCAAACTTCTTATGCTGGCGCCTTGTCCGTGCCCGGCGTGTACGGCGTGTACACTACTTCTCACTGGTCCCGCCATGAGCGCAGCTGGGCCCGTATTCCCAAAAGGCGACAATCGCAAAAGTATCGCCTTTGGTGCGCACTGATTGGCTATTGAGCAAACCGGAAAAGTTAGGGCGCCATCTGGTAATTCCGCCGACGTCAATTTTGCGTCATGGTGCTCGACGGTGCTCTCGACATATTTGCAGTAAGCGAAGGCACCGTTAACCGTCGATTCGTGGTGAAGTCTAGCATTTCAGTAACGTAGCCGGTAGCTTCTAGTATTCAATCCTCGGTGGATATACGCAGCATTTTTTTACGCTGAAGCTTTCATCGAGCATTACCTTGGGGTGTTATCAGCACTCGTTCTTTGCCAGCGCGTGTTTTTTCGTGGTTTGAACGTCCCAGGAGCATGAACCGTGCGTTGCTCGCGTGGCTTATCGCGAGCCGGCAACATGTTGAGATCTTGAGACGATGTCGCTGCGGCGGCACGCTACAGCTGAACTCTCCGAGTACGCCGTGTTAAACTCTCAACGAAAATACGTTTCACGCAAAGTTGCATTCTTTAAATATTATACTGTGCATTAAATAATCGAACAAAAAAACGTTGAAAGCACTTTTAACACGTCTTACACTTCAAGTAGCCACAGCCAAGCCGGCCAAGCCTGGCCACTGCGTAGAAGCAGCAGGACACGCTCGAAAACGCCGTACTCGGGTTGCTCTGCGCTCGTACAGTGCGCTCACTCCCGTGTTGTGAGACATTCGTACTACCAACGGCCAGTTGCAACAATGACGTCACAGGCAAGCCTTTTTTTACTTATTGAACGCATCAAATTCTACGTCGCCAAACGCGATACTATCGCCTTTTGCGATCGTTTGAGAATACGGGCCCTGCGCTCTCTCTGGTGATTTCAAGAATGCTCACTAGATGGCGCTGCTGCTCAAAGCGGCATAGAGTTACTGTATATGCTACCTTAAAGGTAGCATATACAGTAACTCTAAGGCGGCGCACATCACGCTCGGCGCGCAAGCGCTAGTTAGGTAACTGCTCGAGGGCCGCGCCCTCGAGCAGTCACCCATTTTGGCTCGCTTCCTTTCTCTTTGCCGGGAGCTCACTAAGTGAACGCTCTTCGTTGCCGCTCCGCAGCATGAACACCCCAGCCAAGGAAGCAGCGCGACGGGCTCGCAACGCAGCAGCAGCTCGGGAAGATCTCGCGTTGCCAATAACCACCCACAGCCATAACGGGGAGCGCGCACCGAGTTCAAACACGGTCCCTTCGTACTCGTCAGAGATCTGAACGTTGACATCATACAAAGCGATTGGCTAGTCCAACACATATGATGTCACGTTACGCTCTCCGATGCGTATCGTACGACTGCAAACGTCCCACCACCATCAGGGGCACCTGTATCGATGTTGCCTTCTCGAACTTTCCATTGCGTCCCATCATCGATGATCCCTTGGCAACATACTTTAATTACTATCATAAAGCAATCATCTTTAAAGGTAAACGAGTCACCAAGCTCATCGAGGGACGCCCTTCTTGTACTTTGTAAAAGAAAATCTCTTGTGTATATGTACTGCATATAGTTCATCCATAATAAAGCAATCATCTTTAAGGGAAACCACTCCCCGAACTCATCGAGGGACGCCCTTCTTGAACTTGGTAAAACAACGTCTCTTGTGTATATATAATGTTTGTAGTTCATCCAAATGTATATATACTTCTTAAAAATGTGTATAGTGCATCCAATTGTAAATTATTAAAATTGTGTATGTAATGCATATATAACAACGTTGTCACGTTGTTATATATGCATCTATGATGGTAGAGGAATGTGTTTGAACTTGGTAAAACAACATCTGTTGTGTATATATAATGTTTATAATTCATCCAAATGTATATATACTTCATCAAAATGTATATAGTGCATCCAACCGTAAATTAATGAACATTGTGCATGTAATGCATATACAACAACGTTGTCACGTCTATATATGATGGTAGAGGAATGTATACGAGCATTCGCGGATTACCCGATCATCTCCAAGCAAGCTCCTCTAACATCATTCACTTCGTGGATATGGCGGTGATTTTTTTTGTGCTATTCCTTGGTTCAACAGACAGGGAACCTGACGAACGACACGGACGGCACAGACTGAGGGTCGGCACTTGTTGGAGGACCACGTTTTCGCAGTGTAACTGTATATCTGCCGGCTGTCAACTTGTATGCGCGCTCTAGGATATTCTCCCCGAAAAATATCGTCCACGTGGCACCATGCCGCGGAACTGCTGTGTGCCGCGGTGCACGAGTAATGCGAAGAAGAATCCAGGTATCCGCTACCACGAATTTCCGTCATATGCAGGACGACGATCACAGTGGCTGCACAACATCTCACGACAAGGTTCCTCTGGTAAAGCAACCAAGTGGGAGCCTAACGACTCATCACTGGTATGTTCTCTTCATTTTAAAGAAGATGATTACCGCAAGACAACTAAGTACAAGGTCTTGCTTCCAACCGCAGTTCCTTCAGTTTTTCCTAATTATCCCACGTTCATGAGGAAAGACAGTACTCAAAGGTATAGGAAAAATCCCAGAGAAGATCTGTTTCCAAAAGTGGCAGATGAAGCAAGTGAAGTTGTGACTACTGATCAGGGTCGTAGCCAGAAATTTTTTTCGGGGGGGGGGGGGGGGGAGTTCAACCATATTTTATGTATGTTCGTGCGTGCGTTTGCATGTGTGCGTGTGTATATATGCAAGCAAAACTGAAAAATGTCGGAGGGGGGGGGTTTCAACCCCCCCAACCCCCCCCCCCCTGGCTACGCCCCTGCTGCTGATAGCGGAGGTTGCTTCTCGGGAAATGAATCTGATTGCGTTATTCGCGGTTCCACGGCTCTCGCGACTGAAACGCCAAGTGAGACCAGCGGCCAGAACACCCTGTTGTTGGATGTCGCATGCCAAACCAATCTAGACATTGACGGCATGACGGAGAGCTCAAAGGAAACTGTTCATAGGCTCAACAGCGAGATTTCTCGCCTCAAAACGGCGCTACAAACACTCCGAGACAGATATGACGAAGCGCGCGAGTGCCTGAGAGCTTACGATGAGAGCAAAGAAATTCAGCACTTTCGCACCGTCTTAGCAGCTGCCGAACAAGGTGAGAAAGCGGCTTTGTTCACTGAAAATCAACCAGGCAATATTCATGCAAGGAAGCCGACATATAGCGAGACTATCCTTAGGGAGTGTGTTCTCTGGAAGGCTTGCTCTAACAAAAGCCAGGGTCACGTCCGGTCGAGGGCTTTTTTCAAGCTTCCCTGTCGCACAACGTTGCAGAAGTACGTGGGTAAATCAACGGGCGAAGTTGGTATGACCCCGCTTATTAAGGAATGCCTGCGTATGGAAATAGAAGGCTTGGTAGTGGAGCGAGGGCGAATATGCTCCCTTATTGTTGACGAAATGTAAATACAACAAAAGGCCGTCTACGGTCGTCAAGTCGATAAAATTTTTGGCCTTGTCGACATGGGCCCTGGCTCAGAGCAAGATGCCATGGCAGCACCTCGGGTTGCAAACCGCCTTCTGTGCTTTATCCTTAGAGTACTTTTCACCCCATTTGTCATACCTGTTGGCTGTTTTTTTTTACTCGGTGTTTGAAGGGAGAGCAACTCACTAACATGACTGCGGAGGTGATTAAAGTTATTGAGGAAGTGGGTTTCCGTGTTTTGCGAGTTGCGACCGACAACCATCAAACAAATGTCAAGCTGTTCAAGAGCCTTTCTGACGACGGTACGCTTTCCCATGTGGTGCCCCACCCAGTGCGTGTAGGTGATCCACTTTTCCTTTTTAGATGTGAAGCATCTTATAGCGGAGTTCAATCCGGTGGTGGTGGTGGTGGTGGTGGTGTGCGGCGTGACCACCCTTACTGCGCATGCGCATACCCTCTCCACACACCTCCTCTCCACTCCTCCTCTCCACTCCTCCTCTCCCATTTTCCCTCTCCACTCCTCCTCTCCCCACCTCCTCTCCACTTCCCCTTTCCCATTTCACCTCTCCCCTTCCCCTCTCCCCTCTCCAATCTTTGAAACGCAGGCCAGACATGCCGAAATTCTCTCCTGCGCAACGCCGCGATGAACACCAGGGCATGTGCGTACCCTCCCCCTCTCTCTCCTCTCCTACGCTGCCGCCCTCTCGCACGCCTGTCGACCGCGTTCCCCGCTCGCCCTGTGAGAATTAACGGCCAGGCTAGAGAGAAGACAAGACGCGCGTAGCGTTCCTCTTCGCGTTGCAAGACGCGAGGTCGGTAGCATGCCCAGCGAACGCCAACGGAACGCGATCGTGCAAGTGCTCCGGCTTCGCATCGCCTCATGGTCCCCGTTAGCGGGAAATGGTGCAATTTTTGATCAGAGCCATCTGATCAAGAATCTCCGCAACAATTTTCTGGAAAGAGAGCTGTTAGACGGGGATCAGCTAATCGAAGGCGGCGTCTACATGAAAAAGCTGTTCAAAATACAATCTCAGCTGCTAGTGAAGCCAGTAAGATTCCTCACCCGTGCTCATGTTGAGCCAAATAACTTGGAAAAACAGAAAGTTCTAAGAGCGAAGCAAATCTTCTCGGAAGTCGTTATAGCCACGTTGAAATTCCGCCAAGAAAACCCGATGTGCCATCCTAACGCTGGAGAATTTCAAAAATTCCTCGCAACTATTTTCTTTGTGGAAATGGTAGCTAAATAGTACGCGGTACACGACATTGCATGTTTGAAGCCGCACGGTCAGCAGGAGGAGCCAATCTACGTGACAGACGACGAACGACTTTCATGACTGGAAGTGGACTTCATCAACTATTAGATGCGAAGCATCTTATAGCGGAGTTCAAACCGGTGGTGGTGGTGGTGGTGTGCGGCGTGACCACCCTTACTGCGCATGCGCATACCTCTCCACACACCTGCTCTCCACTCCCATTCACCACTCCTCCTTTCCACTTCCCCTCTCCCATTTCTGTCTCCCCTCCCCCTTTCCACTTCCCCTCTCGCCTCATCATCCCCCTCTCCACTTCCCATCTCCCCTCCCCCTTCGCACTCTTCATCTGAAACGCGGGCTAGACATGCTGAAATTCTCTCCTGCGCAACGCCGCGATGAGCGCCAGCGCATGCGCGTCCCCTCCCCTCTCTCTCCTCTCTTACGCTGTCCACCTCTCGCACGCCTGTCGACCGTGTTCCCCGCTCGCCCTGAGAGAATTAACGGCCAGGCTAGAGGGAAGACAAGATGCGCGTAGCGTTACTCTTCGCGTTCCACGACGTGAGGTCGGTAGCATGCCCAACGAACGCCAACGTAACGCGATCGTGCAAGTGCTCCGGCTTCGCATCGCCACATGGTTCCCTTTAGCGGGAAATGGTGTAATTTTATTGAAGGTTTGCAGCTTTCCGGTGGCCGTTTAAAGCAGAAGATCACAAAGGATACTTACGAGGCGACGTTGCTGACAACTAGGTCCACAGTGGCAGTAATAGAATACCTCCTGGATCATGCTCGGTAAGTCTTCCTCGCATCAGCATTCAATTTCTTTCTGCGCCATTTGTGATTTGATTCCCTCTTCTGCCTCGTCGACCGTTCCCAGGTTCCGGTATGTTCTCACTCGGTGATTCAACAGTGATTCTGTGGAGTCATTCTTCAGCTGTCTCACACAATTTAACGGCGGCAATGACAGAGTCGATGCTCGGGCAGCCGTCTTCTCCGTGGAGAAACTTCCAAAGGTGCGAAATGTTATAAATCTAAAATGGAGCCTTAACTTTATTCGCGCTTCTTTGTGTAGGTGGGAATTCTGCATGCGGCAAAGACAGGCAACGCACCGTCCAGCTCCGAATCGCTGTTTTCAGCCTGCCAGCTCACGGCAGTGGTGTTCCTGCCTTCCCACTTGCAATCCTATCTGCTGTCGGGGAGCTTTCAAGCGAGCTCGAGTACGTGCACAGTTGGCCACAGGCACAAGATGAGCTGCAAATCGCTCCGATCGCCTTCTTAGCCGGCTACCTGGCCCGTGCCTGCGATGAAAAGGTATGAACTCGGATTTTTTAAAGGCCACGAGATGTTACAGGACTGGTTCGTTGAAATGCGTAAGCTTTATTCGGCCGACTTGTTTGTTTTTTGAGCACTGTTAAATACGTTCGTTAAGCAAAACAGAAACATAAGTGGTTCTAACCAAACAAATCAAGCCTCATTGCTCAATTTTCCGAAAGTAGTGCCGTGCCTTGTTCTTTGAATATTTTTAATTTCTTGAAATTCACAGCTCCTGTGCCAGCAATGCAAGGTGCTGCTACAAGTCTCCAATCCGACTGAGGGGGTCTATGGGCTGATGAAGAGCCTTGACAGACGGCACCTTATGTACCCAACATCAGCGCTCATCGGTATCTGTAAATTAACATGCAGCTTCGTCAACAGAGCGATGAAATCGGTCGATGTGAGAAGGAGCGGAAATATAAGCACCTTCCTGTCAGCACTGCTGCCGCACTTCATCCGGTGCCCTGCCTTGATGTGTGAAGCCAAGGACCCGGAGCATTCAAGGGTACTTAGCGAAGTACTTTTGCGAAAGCTGCTCCGACCATTGCTGTGCAACTGGACTGGGAACGTCAACGCGACGGTTGAGCGGCTTTTAAAGCTCGCCCAAAAGCCGCTGTCAAGGAAAGTTTTGAAGCTGTGAGGCGTCGAGTCAACGGGCTTTATTATACAAAGGTGTAAAGAAAGAATAAAAACATGGCTGATCCCTCCGTCATAGGAATCGGTATAACACGAAAGTTAAACGTGTCTTCACAGAAGTAGTGCTTATTGTGTAGTGATATATGAGAGCTTGTACAATGTCTATTCGTGTTTGGCAGCTATAGCACCGTTTGACGTGGATGCACCCATGTCGACAGCATGTCTCTATCGCGACGACTAACGCCCATGATCATTATTACACCGTTGTGGTAGCTGACGATGTGATATTTGGACACAGCGAATCGTGAATCCCGCGTAAAGATGATATCAACAAGCTCATAATCAACACTGGTACCCGGTATGCGCTTCTTCAAAGCGTCGTCAGTTAAGGAGAGAAACGGCACGGTGTGCGCTTTCTAGTAACGGCCGGTAGCCGACGCCTGTGCTCATGCATACATAACACACACTGCGCTTCAGCAACACGGGAGGTAGAGGTTCTTAGCCTGGGCCGCAAACGCGTGCGTCCCGCTGGCCTCTGTCTCGCAGGCGCTGCTCTCGCTCCACCAAGGCACGACATTCGCCCGTCGAAATCGCGTCCTTTCTGCAACGCATATTGCAGCAGTTTTGTTAGTCGGTGCTCTCGCAATTGAAGCAGTCGGCCGCGGAGAAATCCCGTTGGTGCACGTGGAAGCTACTCCGATGAGCCGACGCACGCTAACACGAAGCCAAAGGCAAAGAACGTAACTGCGTCAAGCGTGCCTCGGCGACGGCAGCGCGGCCAGTCTACCTCTCTGGTATCGAGACGCTTTAACCATTACCTCCGATATCGCGTGCAATCTCGGAGGAAGCGCTAGTAAGTGTCGATCGTGAAGCATTACTTCTTCTCACACCTCACAGACGGCGGCACCGCCCCGCTCCGGCCGCCGCGAAAGAGAATGTGCGAAAGATATAAGGCGCGTTCGCGCCGCGTCGAGCATCTCCCGAGTTAGCTTACTCGGTAGCGCGTCGGGCGCTTGCCGGCGCGGCCGCAACGTCGTGGGTTCGATTCCCAGCGGGGTATATTTTTCTTGGTTTTTTTCTTTCTCACCCGTTGGCGTCCATTTTATCAACGTCATATCCGTGACGGATGTACTTGGTGGACCCCGGCATAAAACACTTTCGTGTTAAAAAATAGAAAAACAGCAGAGATGCGCCCTGAATTGATAATAAATAAAATATCCTCTCGCATTTTGTCCAGATTTCATGTTCACTGTTGAATTCGTTGCATTATCATGAAAACGGCGCCACGGAAAGAGACCAAAAAAGCTGAAAAGCGCAGGAATGCAAGCAGTTGTGTTCGCGGGATTTTCAGCCTTTTCAGCACTCTTTCCGTTTCACCATTTTCATAATCTACTTATTCCGTAACAGCTCGCCCAGTCAGTATTGAAGTTAGTCACTGAAATTTCAAAGTGGCTCGAATCTCCTTTTATGAGATGGTCGCACACATGCTAAGCATTATTTCCTGGCTGTTGCATGCGGTACTGTATCGTACATGTACAATAAAAAAGTTTGGAGAAAGGAAAAAAATTATCGTATTTTGTGTTAAATACAGTGGACGCTGCAATTTCTGATATCACTTTTTCTAAATGAAATGATTAAATCTGAAGCGACATTTTCATAGCAAAAATAAAGAATTTCTATGCATTACGACAGGTGTAGAGCCTCCAGGTCGGTTAGTTGTGGTCTTCTAAGACAACAGCAAAATATGCTCACGCGTACTTCTTCCGCGAAAAGTGATCGGTGCGCGAAATTGCATCTTGGGCAATGGAAAACTGAAAATTCCCAAGAGCTGCAGGTATGTACGAGCAAGATCGGTAATTAACTGATATGTGCACGCTATATAGATTTTAACAGAACATTTCCGGCGTCACGTGAAGGCGCAGGCACTCAAGCATAACTGCCGCAAGCGCGCCGCGCATGTGATCCCGCGGGAGTCCACGAAATCCTCCCCCCCCCCCGCCGGTGGCGCCGCGGTGGTGTTCCGGAAAACTAGACCTGTCACGCCGGTTGCGGAGCACGCGGCAGACCGTACCCGTGCGCTTTTAGATGCGAAGCATGTCCCGCGTTGTCGTCGGCGTCCGCACTCACACTGCGCATGCGCAACTCTCCTCCTTCCCTCTCTCCAACTGCTGCGCCTTACTCTCTCCACTTCTCTCCTACCACCTGCTTGCGCTTCTCCTGCGTTCTCGCTTCTGCTCTCGCGGCGCATGCGCTAACCTCCTCCTCTAGTCTCCTCTCCTTCAAGTGTGAATGTAAAGTGGGTAGAGCGCCGCGCGCGTTCAGTGCGGCGCTTGCTTCGGTTGACTCCTCTGAAATGCGAGCTCGACATGCCGAAATTCTCTCCTGTGCAGCGCCGCGATGAGGGCCAGCGCATGCGCGTCTCCTCCGTAAGCCCTCTCTCTCCTCTCCTACGCTGCCTCTCTTTCGTGCGCCTGTCGACCGCGTTCCCCGCACGACCTGTGAGAATTAACGGCCAGGCTAGAGGGAAGACGCGACGCGCGTAGTGTTCCTCTTCGCGTTCCACGACGCGAGGTTATAGCATGCCCAGCGAACGCCAACGGAACGCGATCGTGCAAGTGCTCCGGCTTCGCATCGCCTCATGGTCCCCTTTAGCGGGAGATGGTGTAATTTTGTAATTTTTTTACCTAATACACCTCACGCGCGGGCAAAAATACAGTACTCCGCAGTAAGCCCATTTCGTTGCTCTGACGGACAACTTGCCGAAAAGTTGCGCTGACAGCACACGGCACCGCACTAAGTTCCTTACATGGAGGCCTCCGCGATAAGCTTCGGTTTCTCAAATGAGCGCCACAAACAAAGAGAAAGTGAGAGAAACGAACAAAAGGGCGCTGCTCGTTAAATTAGCAGGACAGAAAACATTTTAAAAGCTACGCTGTTGCAGTTGGGGCTTTTGTTGACAGTGCCCACTGTGCAGACTACAATGCACCACAAGCTCACGAAGAAAACGACACTGCCGGAATTCAACATGGCGGCACTAGCAACTTGATGCGGGCACACAGAGGATGACGTCACTGCCTCGAGAGTGCATTTTCGGGGGTCAGGCATAATTACACCACAGAGAAGATTAGGCGGCACCCACGGAGCCTTCTTTGAAAGGCTGCATTGTTGAGTTGTGCGTGCTGTGTGCGAGAGCCAGGCACACTTAATTTGCGTTCGAAAAGTAGATGCGGGATCTTCTTTGTCGTATGTCACTGCACATGAACGCCTTGGGAAGACGTGCCCTTACGTAAAGGACTTTAGAGTGCCCTAGTGTCAAGGCTATAAAAGCGATGAAATGACCGAGTGCCACGCCGGCTGGGAAAGACCTCGCTCCGTTTCCATGAGAAAATATCAGATGCAGGATGCATGCATATCTCTTTAGATGCAAAAATGTTCCAAAATACGGGTGAATTTATGAGTGTAAAAGGTTTACTCCGATTTAACAAAGCAGTTATTAACAAAATGGCATGGACGTTTCGCCACCTCTGCACTGTTGTGCCACTGCCTTGGCGGCCTCGACTGCCGACGTTCTCCTACGTTTCTAAGCGACTGAGAACAACAATTTTGAGGCGCGGATAGGCTTTTCAATATGCACGCACCTACCTAAAGTCCCTAGATTTTTCCTTTCCCTGCCAAAAAAAAAGATAGAAAAAAAGCCCTTGTGCAGCGGGTTGGGCCATGGCCGTGTCATTTCAATTACATCCTTCGATGAACAGGGAAAAATCTAGGGATTTTACACCTACCAGAGCTGCAGGATTGGTGGAATCCTGGCCACCGCATTGAGAGGAGTAAGTAGGGTGGACCCCAACCATGTTATTTAATCCGGCGCACCGATGAGCGCAGGTGCCCATTCACTGAGGTCAAAAGATGTAAATACTTGTGTATAAAGTATTTTCTTCCATCAATTTGTCCTGCTTACTGCTCCGGGCACAATGGCCACGCTACCCAAGTCGCAACAGCACCCTGTGGTGTCGCGCATTCATGCTTTCACCAGTTTCGGTTTCATAAGGTGTGGTGCAGAGACGCCACACGACGGGCATTTCATGTACCAACTCCTATAACCAATGTTATACATTCCCTGTGAATAAAGATGAGTCCTCTCCCCGTTCCCGGCCTGGCTTGACGTGTTCTACGTGCGCTCCGGCGCGGAGCCGCCCTCATTGGTGTCCACCAGACGGTGTATCCGGTGGCGATACAACAAAGTGGCGACGAAGTGAACACAATGTAAGCTTCGACGTACTTCGCCGACTTTTTCCACCAGTGTCGACGCGGCTAGCCACCTTTTTCCGCCGCATTACGGGGCATCACCCCACTTGCACGCTGCACGGAATACGGTAGGCCTACTGCGGCCACACCCTACTGCGGCCACACCCTGTGCACGTACTGCCAATGCTTGCTAGCACCAGTGACTCGCCAACGCATACTCGCGACTGCGACTCTTCAGTGAACCACGTTTCCAGCATGACCGCCGCTATTCCTCCTCCGCCGTTCTTACAAACTCCGGGTACTCCTCCCGTGCCTTGGGCTAAATGGCGCCGTGTCTTTCAGGCGTACGTCAACGTCGCCGCCGGAAACACCGCCCGGCCCGCTCTCAAAAAGAGTCTACTACTACATGCATTGGGGGTTGACGGCCTGGACGTTTACTGGACACTACAAGCTGCCCAAGAACAGGCGGGGAATGGCGACGGGACTCGGGACGAAGGCACGCAAGAAGATGAGTACATCGCAGCGCTCACGCTGCTCGAGAATCACTTCAAAGCTCCGAGCAACGAAATACTAGAACGTCACCTTTTTCCACCAGTGTCGACGCGGCTTGCCACCCTTTTCCGCCGCATTACGGGTTCAAGTTGCGCAAACAGCTACCGGGGGAGTCAGTTACTGACTATGCTTATGCACTACAGACGATGGCAAGCCGATGTAATTTCGGGACGTCCGTCAATTCCATGGTCCGCGATCAGCTTTTCAGCGGAATTACCGCACAAGTCCGCAGACTACTTCTGCAGCTGGGACCTACCCTTACTGTACGTCAAGCGATAGAAATTGCCAAGGAAGAGAAACGTACCGAACTCGAGATGCAGGAGTTCGCGAACGCGCAAGTTGACAGGGTCGGATTCCAGGCGGGTACGCAAGATGGCCGCCAAAACACTTCACATTCCTCTCCACCAAAACAAAAAAATCATGGCCGCCCGCCTCCCCGAGAGAACTCGGGAGGAAGCCAATATGGCCGCGGGCATCATGACACCCGTCCGCATCCTTTACCGGATTCTGCAAGACATCAGGATGGACCGCACCGATCTGAATCGAATTTCTGCTATAGATGCGGATCGTCTCAACATTACGCAAATTTTCCAAACTGTCCTGCCCGCAACCGTACTTGTTCTGCCTGCGGAAAACGAGGCCACTTCAGAGCTGTCTGCCGCTCATCAAATGTCGGAACTTCGCAACAAAACGTAGCTCAAGTGCAAAATACTGCAGTAACAAATACAGTTACTATTCTCAACGTTGATGAACGCTCCAGCCGTCCTTCGCCACTGAAGGTTTCTGTTCAAGTTGGCAAAGTCAACATTCCTTTTCTCGTTGACACCGGTGCGACCATCTCATTGCTGAACTTACAAGATTTCAAGCAGTACTTTCCGGGGACCAGACTTCTTGACTCCTACATTGTCCTTCAGGACTATTCAAACTGATGGCATCTGTCTTTTCATACCACTGTCACACATTTCTTGTTTTTTACAATGACGCAATTGTATGGTGGCTGTTATATTGTGTATTGTGGCTGTAATTCGTATTATATTATAGTACGCAGTACTTATACTATGTCGCGCACAAATAATTTTTTTTCTTCTTCCTCGTTTGCACATATAGTTATGGGTTAATCTCTTTTCTACATGTTATTTTATTTTACTGCCCTGTAATTTGTACTCTGAAAATCTTCATATACAATGTATTGAATTGTACTGTATGCCCCCCTCACCCTATGCCTCTTACGGGGCCTGTGAGATATTCTAAAATAAATAAATAAAAAATGCATTCCCAACGTCGGATACCTCTCTACAAACGTCCGGTACAACGATACCACTGCTACTGTCACATTTTACGCGACAAAAGAAGGTTATTCACTTCTTGGTTTGGATCCCATTCGAAGCCTCCACATACGCATCGACGGCGCTACGTTGTCCTGCTCACAAGTTTCAAGTACAGCAACCCCAAGAATTCCTGCCAATGCTCCGTCACACACACAATTGTGTGTGTCACGGAGCATTGACGGAGCTCACAATTGGAAGCTCACTTCCAATTGGGCCAAATGGAATCCCCAATAGGGCCATTTGGATCAACTGGCATTGCCAGATGGAAACACTCGTTTACAGTTGGGCCAGGCGGTTCCAGTGGAAATTTGCGTGCACAATTCGGTCAAGGAATTTGAGCTATCAAGTGCTTCGACTTCGTTTACTTGCGAAGTGTTGAAGTAAGCGCTTATTTATATATACAATTGTTATGCCAAGCACCAATTAGTTGCATTAATTCAAACGGCGTGAAGAAAAGATGCACATTTTACATCCGTGATATATACCCCGTATGAATGTATTGCAAAAAATATCGTTGGAACAAAGCGAACTCTTATTCGACGTTTACCGTAGAACTGCGCACGACACACACAAAATCTACTAGCCGTTTGGTCATACTGAGCCGTTGCACAACTAGCTAATGTTTGAAGCATAACGGTTACTTCCCCACGAGAAGAGAGATATTTTTCATCAACATTCGTCATTATCTGCCACGATCGGAGCGCAGTGAACTTTGCGCCGCCTCGACAAACGCCGCATTACCGGCATTTTTGTTGACAGCAGCAATAGTCGCATCTCAGCAGTAGTCCCGTATCTTTTCTTCATGTTTTCCGATACAAATGCTACATAACAACGTACTTTATAATATGAATAGTATACTAAAAGGTGAGCTGCATTTTTTATTTACAGGTAAGAGCATTACAGGCGGCGGTCAAATATTATTATGACCCATAGTTTTGGTAGTTTCGTACGTAGTGGCTAGTCGTGGTACCTGGTGGTGCTCTCTTTCCATGAGTGCATGCGGCATGTTCCGTAGTGCAGCGTGTTTGCTAGAGGAACGTTGGTGGCATTAAGATGATACATTTATTTTTGGTCGCTTCTATCTGTGGAAAGTGTTACAGGTCAACATCAGCATGTTCGAGCGGTTTTTAGTGTTGTATTGATTGTACCCTGCGGTGATCGCTTCGTCAGCGTCGATCGAGGATCACCAATTTCCTCAGCTCTGATCCTTTCATGTAAGTATTGCACTTACATATTTGGAGTGTAAGCGAACGTTTGTCCTGAGTATTTGTGTGGTGCCATTGTACCTTGCTGCAGTATGCGATGAAGTGCGTGAAGTACACTACATGCCGGTTTATGTAAGCATCCTTTGTGTAATGCCTATGCCTTATGGCGCACATGTGTCTTTATAGAAAGCGCTAGCGATTATGCGCAAGTGAATTCATTTGACGCCTAGTCAAAGTAGTATTGAATGAAAAATAATCGGTTGCCGTAAGGGTCGCATTTCGCCTCCATTGAAATGCGACCAGGGTTGCAGCGATGGCGTAGTGGTAGAGCATCAGTTCGCATGCAAGAGGTCCGTGGTTCGAATCCCGTTGCCTACAATTCCCAACCGGATTAAAAAAAATCCGCGTGATGATGTAATTGTGTAAAAAGGCCTGGGGTGCAGCCTCACTGGCGACCACAGCCAGGAATGCACTCCCTCACCAGAGCAGAATTGGCCACCCTGGTGTAGTACTTGGCCACTACCTCCCACATGAATACACCAATTAACCCTCGGCCCTCAGTCCCCAGCGGCTGCGAAGCAACTGACCAAGGCGGCGGTCAGACCTGCGACGCAGCAGAGGGTGCTAAGAATCTCTGGGTCCGGAAAGGCCGCCATTGGAATCTGAATTTGGCTACGTATAACGCTAGAACTTTATCTGGTGAGGCGAGTCTAGCTGTACTATTCGAGGAATTAGAGGGTGTTAAATGGGATGTAATAGGGCTCAGTGAGGTTAGGAGGCCACATGAGGCTTATACAGTGCTGAAGAACGGGCACGTCCTATGCTATCGTGGCTTAGCTGACAGAAGAGAACTAGGAGTGGGGTTCCTTATTCATAAAAATATAGCTGGTAATATAGAGGACTACTATAGCATTAATGAGAGGGTGATATGTATCGTAATTAAGTTTAAGAGGTACAAGAAGAAGGTGGTACAGGCCTACGCACCTACATCCAGCCATGATGATCAAATGGTTGAACGCTTCTACGAAGACGTAGAATCAGCAATGAGTAAGGCAAAGACACAGTATACTGTACTGATGGGCGACTTTAATGCAAAGGTAGGCAAGAAGCAGGCTGGAGATCATGCAGTTGGGGAATATGGCATCGGCTCTAGAAACGCCAGAGGGGAGTTACTAGTAGAGTTTGCAGAACGCAATAATTTACGCATCTTCAATGCCTTCTACAGAAAACGGGCTACTCGTAAGTGGACGTGGAGGAGTGCTAATGGCGAAACTAAAAATGAAATAGACTCCATAATGTGCGGCCACCCGGGCATTGTACAGGATGTGGAAGTAGTTAACAAGATCCGATGCAGTGTCCATAGAATGGTAAGATCTAGAATTCAATTAGACGTGAGGAAGGAACGGCAGAAACTGATACGCAAGCAGCCGATTAATGAACTAGCTCTGAGAGGGAAAGTACAGGAATTCAGAGTTTCGCTTCAGAATAGGTATGCGGCTTTAACCGAGGAAACCGACCTTAGCGTTGACGCAATAAATGATAATCTGACTAGTATCATTAAGGAGTGTGTAGTGGAATTCGGGGGTACAGTCGTTAGACAGCTATCCCAAGAGACGAAAAATCTCATTAAGAAACGTCAAGCTATGAAAGCCTCAAGTGCAACAGACAAAATAGAGCTGGCGGAGATTTCGAAGTTAATCAATAGGCGTAAAGTAGCCGACATAAGAAAGTATAATATGGAGAGAATTGAGCATGCTCTAAAGAACGGTAGAAGCCTCAAAGCTATGAAGACAAAACTGTGCATAGGCAAAAATCAGATGTATGCATTAAGGGACAAGGAAGGCAAGGTCACAAACAATATGGATAGAATAGTTGAGGTAGCGGAAGAGTTCTACAGAGATCTGTACAGCAGCCGAGGCATTCAGGATGATAACGTAAGAAGGAGTAATAGCGCAGAGGAATCTGACATCCCACCAGTATTGACAGGAGAAGTAAAGAAAGCCCTAAAGGGAATGCAAAGAGGCAAAGCAGCTGGTGAGGATCAGGTAACATCAGACCTGTTGAAAGACGGTGGAGAGATTATGTTAGAGAAACTGGCCACCCTGTATACGAAGTGCCTCTCGACGGGGAGGATACCAGAATCTTGGAAGAATGCCAACATCATCTTGATCCATAAGAAAGGGGACGTCAAGGACCTAAAAAATTACAGGCCCATAAGCTTACTGTCCGTTGTCTACAAGCTATTTACAAAAGTAATTGCTAACAGAATTAATACGACATTAGAGTTCAATCAACCAAGGGACCAGGCAGGATTTCGTACAGGATTCTCAAAAATAGATCATATTCATACTATTAATCAGGTGAGATGATTCACGGTCACTGACCAAGTCGGATGAGATGATCTGACGTTTCGGAACCGCAAACGGGTTCCTTGTTCACTGAGCAGGACTCGAAGTCGTTGTCGATTATGTAGGCAGATCATCTCATCCGACTTGGTCAGTGACCGTGAATCATCTCATCCAATGCCTGACCAGACGAACTTTCGTCGAACTCTTGACTACATTAATCAGGTGATAGAGAAATACGCGGAATACAACCAACCCCTATACATAGCCTTCATAGATAACGAGAAGGCATTTGATTCGGTGGAGACATCAGCAGTCATGCAGGCACTGCGGAATCAAGGCATCGACGAAGCCTATATAAACATAATGGAAGAAATCTACAGCGGATCCACAGCCACTATAGTCCTCCATAAAGAAAGCGACAGAATCACTATAAAGAAGGGCGTACGGCAGGGAGACACGATCTCTATAATGTTATTCACCGCGTGTTTACAGGAGGTTTTCAGGGCCCTAGATTGGGAAGAGTTAGGGATAAGAGTTAATGGAGAGTATCTCAGTAACCTACGATTCGCTGATGACATTGCATTGATGAGTAACGCGGGAGACGAATTACAGCTCATGATTACTGAACTGGATACGGAAAGTAGAAGAGTAGGTCTGAAAATTAATATGCATAAAAATTCGGCAGATCCCACGTACCGTGGGAGTCGATGTTATGCGAAGCATGCGGCGGGCTTAACTGTGGCGTAACTTTTTTTATTGAGCGACACGTTACAAAATGACGCTAAAGATTTGTATAAATTTTATACGCACACATATATATGTTGCAGAGCCGCATATGTGTTATATAACCAGTTGTTTACGGTTACGTATGCAACGTGGGTATTACCATAGTCCCTCAGTAGTATTCAGGGACTATGGTATTACCAACACCAGAAGCGGTAAGCTGATACGTAGTGCTTATACGTGTGTCGAGAACGCACGCACGTTTCACAAACCTGTGTACATGTGTGCAAGAAGTTCTTGACAATTCTTGATCAAGGGCATCATCACCGTAATCAATGAGCACCAGCAGCTGGTCATGACTTGTTACTGTATCCGGGCGTGATCGTGGTGACGAGGGGTCCATGTGTAGTGAAGTATGTGGTATAGTAGAGCTGTTGGAATTCGTGGATGCCTCGGTCATTTCATCGACAAATTGTCTGTCGACAGAGCCGGCGACATGTCGGAACCTGAAGCCACCCATCGCATTGTTGAGGTATAGGCCGTCGAGGCTGGTAGGCCTGGATAGTGCTACGTAGACCAACATCAGTGGATGGTGTTTGTCGTATTCGTAGACTACCGGGGTGTGTGCGGCCTACGTAGCCTAATCTACAAAGCGGCTGTGAATCAGTCTGGCATTATCCTGGGTCAGCATGAGGCCATCGCCCAGCCTCGTAAGAAATGAAGAGGACACTGCGCCGTTCTGGTGGACGAAGTGCAGTTTACGGTGCTGTGATGTGGATATCATATGCAACTTTCGTTAATGTATTCCTCCGGGGTCGAGCAATGCTTAAATATAGCTTGCTGAATCATAGGAATGCGAACGTAATGTTTATTAGACTGCTATAGAAGCGGAGCCGACACTGGAACTACAGACGTTAATCTGATATGACGCCTGTATCGTAGGAGTACATATCGTAGGAGTATCATGTAGCGTTTACTACTTTCTTGTAAAATTCGATAGCCAGCACCACAACCACAATTGACGTTGCACCAATATTACGCCTGCGTAGGCTGTTTTTTCAAACCAGTTTATAGACCTGGCGTGGCTCAGTGGTAGAATACCTGATAGCCACGCAGAATGCTTGGGTTCGATTCCTGCTGGGATCCTAATTTTCATTCTTTCTATTCGTTGAGTCAATGCTGCCGATGTTGGTTTTCCTTAACGCTTTAGCATTTAAGTAACCAATGTCTGTTCTCGTCGTTCCTGGGTAGATATAAACTGTCAATCATCTGTGGCGCATACCAGTACACCGCGGCCCATGGTAAACGGGTATGTGCCACACGTGTCTAGTGGAAAGGGTTTGACGACGTACGCGACAGGATTTTAACGTTATTCATGTCATGACCCGGCAATCATATTCGTAAAATCCTCTTACCCTCCCATGCAAATTTTGGTCTACACCAAGTTAAGGAGGCGATCATGAGAGCACCCAGACGTAGGCGGCTAGATAGATAGATAGATAGATAGATAGATAGATAGATAGATAGATAGATAGATAGATAGATAGATAGATAGATAGATAGATAGATAGATAGATAGAAACGCTCAAAGTGCCAGAGGTTCGCTAAGAAATGCTTCGCATTTAAAACTAAAGTAATGTGGAACAATCTTGGCAGAGAACAGCGCTTTGCGATAGGTGGCGAGACACTGGAAGTTGTGAAGGAGTACGTCTACTTAGGACAGGTAGTAACCGCGGAGCCGAACCATGAGAGTGAAATAACTAGAAGAATGAGGATGGGATGGGGCTCATTCGGCAAGCATTATCAAATCATGAATGGTAATCTACCACAATCCCTCAAGAGGAAGGTATATAACAGCTGCATCTTACCGGTACTCACCTACGGAGCAGAAACCTGGAGACTTACAAAGAGGGTTCAACTTAAATTGAGGACGACGCAGCGAGCGATGGAAAGGAAAATGATAGGTGTAACCTTAAGAGACAGGAAGAGAGCAGAGTGGGTCAGGGAACAAACGGGGGTTAAGGACATCATACTTGAAATCAAGAAGATGGCCCGAATGGCCCGGGCACGTAGCACGTCGGCAGGATAACCGGTGGTCATTAAGGGTAACTGACTGGATTCCAAGAGATGGCAAACGCGTGAGGGGGAGACAGAAAATTAGGTGGGTAGATGAGATTAAGAAGTTTGTAGGTTGTGGGTATTGCCCTTCGCTCTGGATAAGGAAGACGCTACGTAGCTCAGGCTCACGCGCTCGCGGGCTCACGGCGGAACGGCGGCCGGCAGTCGAGCCCGGGACTCCGCCCAGTAAAAGTGCTTTTCCTCGCTCTGCCTCAGTGTACTTTCTGTGGGTTTCAGCCGACCCTTGGCCCTGAGCCTACATTTGGCGCCCAACGTGGGGCCTTGGCCTCATCTCTAAAGGGTTCAGGGCTAGATGCAGCCGCAAAGCCCCACGTTGGGCGCCAGATGTGGGGTTTTGCGGCTGCTTCTAGCCCTGAACCCTTTAGAGATGAGGCCAAGACCCAAAGAGATACATCTTTACTGGTCCAAGCCTTGGCCGCAACTGCCCGCTGCCAGCAGCTGCCGCGTGACACGAGCGCACACGCGATCGTCGTCGCCTTCTACGTGTTCACAGCCGCCGAGCGCCCCCATGCGCCCCCATAAGGTATAACGTGGCAGCAGAAAGAACAGGACCGGGTTGATTGGCGGAACATGGGAGAGGCCTTTGCCCTGCAGTGGGCGTAGACAGGCTGATGATGATGATGGTGAAATGCGACCGGTGCGGGCAGGATCGAACTCGTTTCTTTCGGGTCAGCTTGCCGAGCACTGTGAATGATGGACCACCGTGACGGCGAACGTTAATAATCACTACATAGTTTTCCTACAGCATAAACTGTGCGAGTGCTTGTCAGACTGGGCTAATTAAGGGCCATTTTACGCTGTACTGCTAAACGCGAATGGGCTCATGCCACGCATGTTTTTGGTAAAACTATACGTTTGCTGTACGTTTGATGAGTCATTGTTGCCTTAATTTCTTTCAGGTGGTGTACAAGCTTGATACGCGCAAGCACACTGCTCATCTAAGGATATCTTCCAATTATAAGAAAACCTGCTGCAAGTGTTCAAATAAATTCTGAGTTTCCCCACCATGCTGCCTTGGCTGTTTGCAGTTGGCTGGACCAGCAGGTCCTGAGCCAATCAAAGTAGGAACCAACTAACTTACATGCGATAGCAGCCAGCTGAGATCCGTGCGATTTCTGGCCAATTTGATTTCTACGTTATTATTCCTAGAATTTCACCTGGGTATGCGCCACTTGAGCCAATTGGAATACAACCAGTTGGCCTAAATGGTTATGCGCTGACTGCAACATTTCACCCAATTGGAGTACTACCAATCGGCCCAATTGGAATACAGCCAATTAGCCCAAGTGGTTATGTACTACTGCACCATTTGACCCAAATGGCATGCAACCATTGGCACAATTGGTCCAAATGGCCCAATTGTGTACTGATTCACAAATGGAACCAATTGTAACCAGGCGGAAATTTTCCAATTCGTTCCAATTGTTTTTTTTTTTTTTAACCGAGATTCGTGAGAACTTCGCGTTCCGTAGCGTGACGCGCGTTGTCGGGCGTGCGTTGGATCACGTAAAAATTTCTAACTGGACGGTCCGGAATCCGGGACATGTAGCTGTCCCGACAGGGACGGCTCGGGACGCTTTATGAAAAATCGGGACAGTGCCGCGAACAGTGCCGTGTGACCCTGACCAGTGAGCGGCGTGGGATCGCGCCATTCCTGTTGAGGTAAGAAACTGTCCGACATATGCATATGTGATTGCACTTTCACGAGGAAGACATCCTGAATACTTTCACTCACATGGTCAATGGTAAGAATTAAGGTTGAAATCGCCAGCGGAAAGGAGCCTCGTCCAAGGATGCGTCACAAAGATATTCCCGAACTTGCCATGATTTGAGTGATTCTCAAAATTGTGCTGTAAATTATTTTTTACAGTTAATTAGAGCTGTTTTGATAAGATTTAATGCTTAAGACTGTAAATAAGTTGTGCCGTTTGTGTGCATCGCACCATGTCTTGGTTGGAACTCATCAATTACTTATGCACTAAAGTTGCTCGCTCAATAGGCATAATAAATAAATTACGTTATGCATTGCCGGTTAGAATAAAGCTGTTATTGTACTACTCGCTTGTTTATTCTCATTTTAATTATTGCATACTTGTATGGAGAACGACTACACAGACTAACGTAATGAAGCTTTCAATACTCCAAAAAAGAACTATACGTGCTATCGAAAGTCTCTCAATTCGTGAAAGCACGAAAAGTACATTTCGAAAACGCAATGTGCTGAACATTTCACAAATATATCTGAAAAAACTATCAATTCATATACACCAACGTGTCAGAAATGATAACGAGTTTCGAAAAACAACATCTAAATCTCATCTAGGGATGGGCGAATAGTGAATTTGAGGTTCGAAGCGAATCCGAAGCGAATAGTGATTTGGTCGAATAATTTCGAATCGAATAGTTCGAATAGTATTTACCGCATATTATTAAGAGAAATCGAGCATTTTTGTAATGACCCTTGCACAATATTCTTAAAGGGACACTAAAGCAAATATTACGTCGACGTTGATTGTTGAAATAGCGGTCCAGAAACCTCGTAGTGCTACTGTTATGCCAAGGAAGTGCTTATTTCGAAATAAAATCACGTTTTAGTGGTGCGCATCGAGTTAGCGCACTTCAAATCAGCCGCCTGAAATCAGACTTTCATACGTCACTGCTGCCGTGCCCAACGTTGCCCGCCTTTACTGCGTGGCCACCGACACTAGCAGCAGCAGAGCGAAAGTAGCGGGACCCACAGCAGCAACAACGGTCATCGAAGCCATCGAAGCTTGCCGCAGTCGCCGCAATGGATGTGGACGGAGAACTTGACAACGAGACATTGGCTCGCGACGCTGGGCTTTACGCCACGGTAGTACGTGATCCCGAAACTACCACTGAGACGCGACCGCGTGAGCGAAGCAGGGCGCCGTGCGAAGAGCAGTTCGGCGAAAACGGAACCTTTGAACCACGCGCGCCGTTCCCCATGGCAACGCCACAGAGGTTCTTTTTTCCATGAATCAAACGGAAACGAACAAAGAGCATTTTATTACGTCTTTTGATGCACGGAAGGTTCTTTTTTTATTGCTGCTAGTTTGATTACTAGTGATTTATTGTAGGCAGACTCTCATACGTCTTCGGGATCACTTCGAAAATGTCCCACTCGTGGCGCTCATCATGTGATATATTTAGCTTAATTTCTCGGTAAGCAGGGCACTGCTGTTCATAATATTGCCGTTTTAGAAATTGTCATACATTGAGCTTTCATCTGACATAAATTGTTATTTGCCTTTAGTGTTCCTTTAAGGATTGGAACTAGGTATGAGTGAATGTCACTTTTTTGGTTTGAAATGAAGTGGAAGCAAGCTTGAATGTTATCAAGATTTGAATTGCAGTAGGGTGCGTTATAAGTGGTGCCATACGTTACAATTTAAAAATTACTATGCTTAGCGCATATAAGCCCATATAACACGCTTTTGAGCTTTAAAAAAATATATACATTTAGCCTTGATGTGTGGCTTCGCGGCAGTGCAGATTTCTCCTGGATGAGTTGTTTCACGGCACAGCCACCAGACGCTGCAGCGAAACCACCTTTACAGGGGGTTATGTGCTGTCAAATGTATACATATATTCGTTCAATTCGAATACTTCGAAATTTCGAATAATCTAAATTCGTATCGAAGCGAATTCGAATACTGTAATATTCGTTCGAATATTCGAAACGCCCGAATATTCGCCCATCCCTAATCTCAACACATCTTATGATTTTCGACATAAACACTATGACTTCCATACAACACGAACAAATTATGGCCTTCAGAAACTTTCGGTTGTCATACCTCGTACCTTGAATGTTTATCCACAAATTGATTTTCTAATAAAGGAATATTCAAACTGTAACATTCCTTCAAATGTGCTAAACAGTTTGCTATTAGCAGAAATATAGAAAAAGCTTTATAATCTTGTCTTGTCTTCTTTAGGTAATTTTGTCATGATCTCCTATGTCCAATAAATATTTACCAGCTATTCATTGATGTCTTAAAGGGGTGGTGCCACCAAATTTGTGGCTTGCGCGTTCTTTGCTGTAAGCGTTTTCTATAGGTCCAGGAAGCATGATGCACACGCCAAGATTCGTGTATTCTCGCTAAATAACTTAATATCGCCTTTTGATGTGGACAACTTTCGGTTTCGGTTTCTGGGCGCTGAGTTTGGGCAGTGACGTAGAAGTGGAGGCTTGGTCACGTGATCACACAAGGCTGTGACGCTAGCAAGACTTTCATTTGGGCGAGCTGGTACACGCTTAGCTGGGGAAAAACAGCGCAATAAAGGACGAGGACGCAGGAACACAGTAGACTGGACGAGCGCTGAACTTGAACACAGTAGACTGGAGGAGCGCTGAACGCGCGCTGAAACACAGAACGCGCTACACACGATGCGTTTGCAACGCGGTTTAAAAGATACCCGTTATCTGTGGACGCCAGTATATAGGGCAGACCGGAAGGCGTTTCAATGAGAGAGCGAAAGAGCACAATCTGAATGTGCGAAACAAAGCGGGAAGCTTTCTGGCAGAACATTGCAAACAGTGCGGATGTGCGCCCACTTTTGAGAACACGCAATTTTTAAAGAAGGCAAACGGCAAAACAGAACGTGAAATCGTGGAAGCGTTTTTTATCCGGGAAGCAGGAGACAGTTGTATAAGCAAGCCATCTATTTTGCTCACTGACGCTGAGATTCAATATCTCAAAGGTTTCATATAAATCAGTTCTTTTACCGTGTTTTTTGTTGGTCATCCTCTAACTTTCCATCGACTCACTCTCAATCACTTTTATCGCGGTAGGTGAGCCTGCGCCTCGAAAATGGATTGTTGATTGTTTGTTGGGTTTTTTTGTCGGTTTTTTTCTGTTGCTTGTTCATCCTTGTTAGGAACTGGTTTTATCGGTTTGACACTTTTGTTCATTTTATGAGTGTGGAAGATGCGTGCGCACGGTGTAAGTCATGTACACGTGTTAGCTTTCAGTGAATATGTAGTTTGCATACCTGATGCTTTTGATTGGCGATTTGATTGGAATGGTGTGCTCGGTTTGATGCGCTGTAAAAACTAGCGGTAGGTGCAATAAAGATGTCAGTTGTAAGTTCAGCGCTCGTCCAGTCTACTGTGTTCCTGCGCCCTCGTCCTTTCTGGTGCTGTTTTTCCCCAGCTGTGACGCAATTAACCAGGAAGCGATCGAAACTCGGCGAGTGGTGCAGCAACCGATGCTTTGCCGGCGCTATAGTGAACTAGAATATATTATTGCGATAGCAATTATATGGACAGTCTCGGCTGAATTTTGCCGTCGCCGTCGCCGTCATGCACCGTATATGTATAAGTATGTATATATATATAAAAGCCCCAAAGAAAAATAATTCAGAAAAATGCTTCCGAAGCGCGGAATCGAACCAGGGACCTCTTGCTTCGCAGCGAGTGGCGCTAACCGCTATGCCACGAAACGCAGATCATCCACGTAGCTAACGGCGAGCGTTATATACACACCCTTTACCGCTGGACGGACTCATAGACGGCCGGCGCTTATAAGCGTTTCTTCATTACCAGCGAGATGGCGCTAGGAGCACGACGGGCGCATTTAAAGGTCGTCGGCGAGCTCGCGAGCTTCTTCTTATTGCGCAAGGAGAACCTTGCCCTTCCACTGTCTGCTCGCGCGGTTTTCCGGTGGTGAGGGGAAGAGGGTTGTTTCAAGCTTATCACCGTGGTGTCCGCGCTCATGTTACGGAGCGTACGAAAGTCACTCGAGCTCAAGGGACGCCGCTAAACGAACAAACAGACGATGAGCGCGAACTATCAAGCACGTTAGTTTCCTTCGCTGCTTCGGCCGCCTTAGCAACAGGAGCGCTGTTCAAACTCAGTGTATTCATTGGCGAGCCTCACTTCGTATAGCATTAGTCTCTTGCTATCGCATTCATTGCTTCGCCCTTCGGCGAAACTGTGACTTTTTTCTAGTTCACTACATTCGGTACGTACGTTTCGGAGGTGGCGGAAGTCTGGAGGTCACTCACGTCACTACAGCAGATCTGGTGTGACGTCACTACAACTTTCGTTGCCCTTCCTACAGTGCTACGTAAGTGTTGGCGCGCTAGCGCTGGGTCTCGGTCGGGAGAATGGGCATTTAGGTACACTTTGGAAGTGAATTAAAATATATTGTAAACGTTTGCTGTGTCCGACCCTTCGTGTGGAGTGTCCTTGCATACAGAGGAAACCCACAACAGGCTTGTTATAGCCTCTAACTTTGATGGCACCACCCCCTTAAACTACTGCTATGTACATGCGACCGGTTGGGATGTACTTTATTTTGTATTTGTTACTGTTGCGTTTAGCATGGTAGATAGTTTGGTTCGAGGCAGTGACTTTATGCATTGTATAACTGACACATTGTATACCATTGTATAATATTGTACCATCACTGTGTAACACTTTTGTGAAATTCATGCTGCAACATGTGCCTAAACTACCGAAGGGAAGTTGGGCCCTTGTCAGGTGTATTAACACACCTTTAGCCCCATTTCCTCGGTATACAGTGTTCGCTGTACACCGGAATAAAATTTTTGATTGATTGATTCATTCATTGATTGATTGATTGATTGATTGATTGATTGATTGATTGATTGATTGATTGATTGATTGATTGATTGATTGATTGATGCAATATTTGAAAAATTGTTTCTCTGCAAAATAAATACAATTTTCTCTCTGTAGCAGGACTGAAATTGTGGCGTGCATTTACACACACAGCTAACTTACCACTCAAAAATTGCAAGTAACGACAGCCGCGATGCAGAGTGAAAACTCGACACTTCAAAAAAGTGAAAGTGAAGAATTATCGAAAAAAACAGCGCACAAAACTACGCAGCACCAGAAAAAGGATTACACAAGCAACAGCGCTGACTTACAACAAAGGTTTATTCGTTAACACCGCGCAATACTTGCCCAGTCCAAAACGAAAAGACGGAAGTACCAAAACGCCTAAGCATCTACTTTAGCTAAAGAATTACGCTACGGGAATGCGCCATATAGTTAATTTCTTATAGGATAATGACAGACTCGTATGTTATATGCTATCAAGCATCAGTTATCTTGGGCAGTCTAGAAAGCCACAGCTTTACTGACTTTGCCCTACCGCTGCTAAATATTACTCAGTTTTACGTTGCAGCGGCAGCGCAGCGAAAGAAATTACACCATCTCCCGCTAAAGGGGACCATAAGGCCACGCGAAGGCCATTCGTTGGGCATGCTACCGACCTCGCGTCGTGGAACGCGAAGAGGAACGCTACGCGCGTCTGGCCGTTAATTCTCACATGGCGAGAAAGGAACGCGGTTGACAGGCGCGCGAGAGGGGGGCAGCGTAGGAGAGGAGAGAGAGAGGGAGAGGACGCGCATGCGCCGGCGCTCGTCGCGGCGTTGCGCAGGAGAGAATTTCGGCATCTCGAGCCCGCATTTCAGAGGAGTCAACCGAAGCAAGCGCCGCACTGAACGCGCGCAGCGCTCTACCCGCTTTATATTCACACTTGGAAAGGATACTAGAGGAGGAGAGTAGCGCATGCGCCGCGAGAGCAGAAGCGAGAACGCAGGAGAAGCGCAAGCAGGTGGTAGGAGAGAAGTGGAGAGAGTAAGGCGCAGCTTTTGGAGAGAGGGAAGGAGGAGAGTTGCGCATGCGCAGTGTGCGTGCGGACGCCGACGACAACGCAGGACATGCAACCGCTATAGATGATTTTCCGCAGCTGGTTTGTTTAATCAACACTAGATGGCGCTACCGCACCGTGGTTGTCCCCGTCCCCCTGCCGTGGCCTTTGGCAGCGCTGCTCAATATGTCTCCATCCGCGTCGCGTCGTCTGCTCGGCGCGCGCGAGTAAAAGCGAGCAGACGGCAGCGCCGGAAAAGTCAACATGGCGGCACCTGTGGATGCAGTTTCCTTCCGCCTCGGATTTATCACATCCTCCTCCTGCGCTGTGTGACCTGTAAGTTGAAAACCTGCGCATTTATTTGCTTTATATTCGCGTCCTGGTGCTTCGACAGCAATGTACTCGTCGGTATTTTGCAGTGTTCCTGAGATTCATTCTCATACCAATCTTCTTCAAATTGTGCGACACGGAATGCACGTACAACACGACCACATTTTTTTCTGTTTTCCTTTTATCCTGGGTATTGGTAGCATTTGTCCTCTTTAACTTCTTTAACAACGTGTCACCCAACTGCTGTTGGAGTACTTGGTATTATGTTTTATTGCGATAGCAATTATATGGACAGTCTCGGCTGGATTTTGCCGTCGCCGCCGTCATGCACCGTATATCTATAAGTATGTATAAGTGTATATATATATATATGTATATATATATATATATATATATATATATATATATATATAAATATATAAATATATATATATATATATATATATATATATATATATATATATATATATATATATATATATATATATATATATATATATATATATATATATATATATATATATATATTGATAGTATGCGTTTAATAGTTTAGGTACGGTGAGCGTCTTAGAGGCGAGACAGCGACGGGACAGCAGTCAGTTCCCCGAAACGGTGCCAGCACGAGCACCAACCACAACAACCGTCTTCTTCATCGTTCTCTACGGTAACCGTATTTATCACTACAATCACTTCCCGGCAGAAAAGGAGCCATCCTGGCGACCTATGGCACAGGTAATACTGGTGGGTCGTAGTGAGGTTTCAATCGATCGACATGAACAGTCTCGCGCCCGCGGCGGTGTTGATCCGTAGGTGGGTGAAGAGGCTCAATAACGTAGTTGACCGGTGAAGTCTGGCGTAGGACCCGGTAAGGACCGTCATACTTAGGGACGAGCTTTGCGGAAAGGCAGGGAGCAGATGAGGGCACGCGAAGCCACACGATTGTTCCAGGTGAATATGACGAAGCAGATAAGTTTCGGTCATGAGAGTGTTTCTGGCGGGCCTGGTCGTGCGTGGTAAGCGAGCGTGCGAGCTGCCGACATTCTTCGGCATAAGCGGCGGCTTCGGCTAGAGTCGTAGTTTCTGAGGGGTCCGGTCGGTACAGAAGAATAGTATCCAAGAACGAGGAAGGTTCCCGACCATAAAGCAGGAAGAACGGAGAAAACCCCGTAGTAGACTGAATGGCACTGTTGTAAGCATACGTGACAAACGGCAGTATGCGGTCCCAATTCGTGTGGTCATCGGAAACATACATGGAGAGCATGTCGCCGAGTGTGCGATTGAAGCGCTCGGTCATCCCGTTGGTTTGCGGGTGATATGCGGTAGTAGTTCGATGGACAACGTTGCATTCGCGGAGGAGGGCTTCTACGGCTTCGGATAAGAAGGAACGTCCGCGGTCACTGAGTAGCTCGCGAGGTGCACCATGCCGAAGAACGAGCTTTCGAAGGATGAACAAGCCGACCTCACGCGCTGTGGCCTCTGGAAGCGCGGAAGTTTCAGCGTAGCGCGTGAGGTGGTCCACAGCGACGATCACCCAGCGGTTGCCATCTTATGTGTACGGTAGGGGACCGTACAAATCGATCCCGATGCGGTCGAACGGCCGAGAGGGACAGGGCAGTGGCTGGAGTGGACCTGTGGTCGTGTGCACAGAGCTCTTCCGGCGTTGGCACTTGGAGCATGAACGGACGTACTGCCGAACAAAGCGGTACATTCCGCGCCAGTAGTATCGAATCCGGAGGCGTGCATATGTCTTCACCACACCAGCATGGGCGCATTGCGGATCCGCATGAAAGGAGGCACAGACGTCGGAACGTAGATGGCGAGGAATTACCAGCAACCATTTGCGGCCATCAGACAGGTAGTTTCGGCGGTACAGGAGGCCATCACGGATTTTAAAGTGGCGAGCAGAGCGTCGAAGCGAGCGGTTGGTTGTATGTGGAGACGCCTGAGACAGATACTCTAGGAGAGAGGCTATCCATGGATCCTGGCGTTGCTCAGATGACATGTCGGCATGTTCAAGAGATGAACAATCGCAGCTCGAAATAGACGCACACCATACTCATGGGGAAGTGGCGAACGAGAAAGAGCGTCGGCATCCGAATGCTTACGGCCTGACCGTTAGATGACACGGATGTCATAATCTTGAAGACGGAGCGCCCAACGAGCTAGGCGACCATATGGGTCTTTTAATGACGATAACCAGAACAAAGCGTGGTGATCAGTCACGACGTCGAATGGGCGGCCATATACGTAAGGTCGAAATGTCGTGATTGCCCAAACGATGGCAAGGCATTCTTTTTCCGTGACTGGGTAGTTCTTTTCTGCTTTAGTGAGAGTGCGACTGGCGTAGGAAACGACATACTCGTCGAAGCCAGATTTACGCTGGGCAAGAACAGCGCCGAGGCCTACTCCACTAGCGTCCGTCTGGATTTCGGTTGGAGCATCCGGGTCAAAGTGGCGTAGGATAGGTGGGGATGTCAGAAGATGGCGTAAAGAGGCGAATGCTTTGTCGGAAGCGGAAGACCACGCCGAAATGTCTTGGTTGTCGGCAAGTAGCTGTGTGAGTGGGGCGATTATCGTCGCGAAATCGCGCACAAATCTGCGAAAGTACGAACAAAGGCCTATGAAGCTACGGAGTTCTTTTAGTGTAGACGGCCTGGGAAAGTCGGCGACAGCGCGAAGCTTGGCAGGATCGGGACGGACACCATCCTTGCTGACAACGTGCCCTAAGATGGTAAGCTAGCGTGCGGCGAAATTGCACTTCTTCAAGTTCAGCTGCAGTCCCGCGTCCGCAAGGCAAGTGAGGACGCTTGCGAGGCGAGTAAGGTGGGAGTCGAAGTCCTTCGAGAAAACGACGATGTCATCCAGATAGCACAGCCACGTGTTCCATTTTAGGCCTCTTAGGATGTTGTCCATCAGACGTTCGAAGGTGGCAGGCGCATTACAGAGGCCAAACGGCATCACGTTGAACTCGTACAATCCGTCAGGAGTTACAAACGCAGTCTTGGGGCGGTCGGCTTCATTCATAGGAACCTGCCAGTAGCCCGACCGAAGGTCTAAAGAAGAACTCTGCTCCTTGCAGGCAATCGAGAGCGTCCTCAATTCTGGGCAGCGGGTAAACATCTTTTCGCGTGATCTTATTAAGACGCCTGTAATCAACGCAGAATCTGATGCTGCCGTCCTTTTTTTTCACCAGCACAACCGGGCAGGCCCAAGGGCTGTGTGAAGGTTGGATTACGCCACGTTGAAGCATGTCTCTCACCTGCTCATCGATGACCCGGCGTTCAGCGTGAGAGACTCGATACGGATGCTGGCGCAAAGGTGCGTGGGTGCCGGTGTCAATGCGGTGAACGATGGCAGACGTGCGGCCCAAAGAAGGTTGGTTATGGTCGAATGACGTCTTGAAGCGATCAAGTAGCGCCAAGAGTTGCGTACGCTGAGCCGGGGGGAGTTCAGAATCAATCGATGGAAGGAATGCCTCGAGAGATGAAGTGGTAGTGGTATCAGAGGTAATGCTGTTGACGTGAGGAGTTGTCGAGCCATCAGGCAGGTGACTGGAGTAAACAGAGACTATTTCCTCAAGGTGACCTATTAGTTCGCCGTGGAACAAGGTGGCTGGGGAAGAAAACGGGTTCGTGATATAGATGGCGCCGCAAGAGTTTTCGATAGTGACAACTGCGAATGGGAGAAGGAAGCTCTTGCGAGAGCCAAATGCTTCGGAGGGTGTAAACAGGGCAGTGACAGAGGACGCGCCGTCGCAAGAGAGTGGCACAAGAACAGAGGACAGAGGAGGAATGTGAGTGTCCGCAGCGACGACGACTCGAGAAGATAATGCCTGGTCAGAGGGCCCGTCATACATCGGCGTTTGACACAGCGGCAGTTCACACATCGTTGACAACTCTAGTTCGGCACGCGCACAGTCAACGACGGCATGATGAGCGGAAAGGAAGTCCCAGCCCAAGATGATGTCATGCGAACATGGTGAAAATACGACAAATTCAACTGCATACAAAACGTTCTGTATGATTAGCCGAGCTGTGCACGCCATAGAATGCTGGATGTGGTGCGAAGTTGCCGTACGGAGAGAGACGTCGGAAAGCGGAATCGTAATTTTCTTTAATTTGCGGCACAGTTCACCACTCAGCACAGACACAGCAGCACCAGTATCAACGAGCGCTTGCACAGCTACACCATCAATATACACAGTTATTTCGTTGGCGGGTAGAAATCGAGGCCTTGAAGTTTTCGATATGAGCGCAGCTCTTGCCTCGGGAACTGCGACGGTTAGTTTTCCGCTGGGACGGATGGCGGGCGACGAACCATAGGCGAAATGGAACGGCGCCGTGGTGAGGGTGACCGATGCCAGTCGAAGCCGCGACGACTTGACGATGACGTGTCCGACGTGGGGTGGAAGGAACTCGACTGAGGTGGCTCTGTACGATAGTAGCCGTACCCTTCTTCGCCAGCACCTTGGCGGAAATCACGACGACGACAGAAACGGGCGACATGGCCAGGGAGACAGCAGGAGTAGCAGATCGGCCTGTTGTCGGGTGTGCGCCAAGGATTGGAGGACGGTGGTGCGGGACGGCGAAAAGGGGGCGGGTCCGGGCGTACAGGCGGACTTGCTGCGTAGAAGGCATTAGCCTGTCGAGCAGGGTCCGTGACGAGTGGTAGCGACAGCGATGGTCGTCTGGCGACCTCAGCGTAAGTCAGAGGTGCGGAGGTAGGCGAATGATGGTAGGTGGAAGGGAGAGCGTCAGAGACTTGCTCCTCTATCGCTTGTCTGAGCGTTGGGGTCAGCGTATGCGCACTGGCCGGAACATAAGGCACAAGAGACAGTTGTCGCGCCACTTCTTCGCGGACGAACTGCTGTATCTGTTGCATTAACGTGGTCTGGTCGGTAGAAACAGCGCCAACGGTTAATGCAGACGTTGCGGCCGTGTCGGAGCTCGGCTGTCGCGTAGAAATGCGCTGTCTCCGCAGCTCGTCGTAGCTCTGACAGTACTGAGTTACCTCTGCGACAGTTTGGGGGTTTTTGGCAACGAGCATGTGGAAGGCGTCGTCTTCAATACCTTTCATAATGTGCCGGATTTTGTCAGTATCAGACATGTCTGGATTGACACGACGGCAGAAGTCCACAACATCCTCAATATAAGACGTGAAGGTCTCACCAGAACGCTGCGCGCGGCCGCGCAAGCGCTGTTCGGCGCGGAGCTTGCGAACAGCGGGTCGGCCGAATACTTCCGCGAAGCGTGTCTTAAAGGACGACCAGTTAGGAATGTCAGCTTGGTGATTGTTAAACCACAGCTGTGCCACACCCGCGAGATAGAAGTGAAGGTAGCCAAGTTTATCGGCTTCATCCCACTTATTGTGCGCGCTTACTATTTCGTATGAAGATAGCCAGTCTTCGGCGTCTTGCTCGTCGGAGGCGTTGAAAATCACCGGATCCCGCTGTCTTGGCATGACGGAACAGGTAAGAGATGGGGTTGGGGTAGCAGCTTGCTGGGCCATGTCGTCAGGAATCGACGAGGCGGGGGGTAGAGTCCGAGAACGAAGTTCCAGGGTGAAGAACCCCGCACCTCCACCAATTGATAGTATGCGTTTAATAGTTTAGGTACGGTGAGCGTCTTAGAGGCGAGACAGCGACGGGACTGCAGTCAGTTCCGCGAAACGGAGCCAGCACGAGCACCAACCACAACAACCGTCTTCTTCATCGTTCTCTACGGTAACCGTATTTATCACTACAATATATATATATATATATATATATATATATATATATATATATATATATATATATATATATATATATATATATATATATATATATATATATATATATAAGCCCCAAAGAAAGGTAATTCAGAAAAATGCTACCGAAGCGCGCTAACCACTACGCCACGAAACGCAGATCCTCCGCGTAGCTAACGGCGAGCGTTATATACACACCCTTTACCGCTGGACGGACTCAGAGACGGCAGGCGCTTATAAGCGTTTCTTCATTACCAGCAAGATGGCGCTAGGAGCGCGACGGGCGCATTTAAAAGTGGTCGTCTCGCTCGCTCGCTTCTTCTAATATTTGCGCAGAGAGAACCTTGCCCTTCTGCTGTCTGCTCGCGCGGTTTTCTGGTGGTGAGGGGAAGAGGAATGTTTCCAGCTTTCACCGTGATGTCCGCGCTCATGTACGGAGCGTACGAAAGTCACTCGAGCTAAAGGGACGCCTCTAAACAAACAAACAGAAGATGAGCTCGAACTATCAAGTGTCACAGCTCGACACTTGAAGCCTACACTCGTACCCTACTACTTGAAGCACGCTAGTTTCTTTCACTGCTTCGGCCACCTTTGCACCAGGAGCGCTGTTCAAACTGAGAGTATCCATTGGCGAGCCTCACTTCGTATAGCATTAGTTTCTTGCTATCGCATTCATTGCTTCGCCCTTGCGGCGAAACTGTGACTTTTTTTTAAATCCCCTTCCTAACATCTTTTCATTTTTTATAATTTCATTTATTATCATGCAAACTCAATTTCGCTATTTTACTGAATCGTAAGCAGAATTTTTGTTACGGTATACTCTAGGCACGCTCAGCGTATTCTATCTTTGTCCTCAGCATCGCCTTTAAATAACAGTAAACTCACATGGAGTTTATATCATGTGAATAGTAGCAATGACGCAGGCAGTTAAAAATAAAAATAAAGCAGAGAAGGAATTTAGGAACAGGTTACAAAAGACATATTATAGTAAAGAGGCGGGCAAAAACTATACAGAAGCCCAGGTAATGGGCAGATGCAAACTGAGGACAGCAAAGGGAGCACTGTGCTGACGGTGAAATTATCATTAAAAGAACTTCTTGAATAATTCAGCAGGCAGAACAAAGATACAATACGCCAAATATCCTATTTTACGTAAATGCTCGTTATACTGCATCTAGCATCGGCAACGGGGGTGCGATGGTTGTTATTATCTCATTTGTATATAAGTGAATGTCGTCGTATGTAAGTGAAGCTTACATCCACGAGATATCACTAATCGCTGATATATGAAAGCAGCGAGACGCAAAGCAACCCCATTCTTGCATTCTTGAGACTGCAAACGAAGCACAACGCGAGAAAAAAAAATCACGCCATATCCACGAAGTGAATGATGATTGAGGAACTGGCTCAGAGAAGATCGGGAAAACCCGTCAATATTCCGTACGAGTCCTCTACCATCATATGAAGACGTGACACACGTTGTTATATATACATATATACACAATGTTTTATTAAGTTACAATTTTGATGAACGATATACGCAATTTACAATTATATACACATTCATGAAGTATAAATACGAGAAATATCTCAGAGCGTCTGATTTTCCATTGTCGACACTTGCAGACGCAACGCCCCTAATGTTCCTTCAATTTGAAAACTGCCTCGAGACGCGCGCACGCAGGCCCGTAGCCAGCCCCCCCCCCCCCCCCGAAATTTTTATGATACATGGTGTTTTACCGAAAATAAATAATAAAATTAGGCGTTTTTCTCAAATAGTCAAGGCTGTCAGCAAGTGTCCCCCCCCCCCCCCCCCCCCGAAAGAAATTCCTGGCTACGGGCCTGCGCGCACGATAAAGTGGCCCTAAAAATAGCTGTCCGACGCTCACCTGGCTGTTCACCGCGTTCCCCGCTCGCGCTGTGAGAATCGCTGTTGTACACGTTCCTCTAAAACAGGAACGAAAGCTCGTTCCTCGTTTCTTCACAATATTGCAACGAGTTCCCGTTACAAGTTCCTTTAGCGCGAAAGGAACTCGTTCCAGTTACATTACAAAAATTGGAACGTGTCGTTACATTAACGTTACATTTGAATTTTTTTTAAATCAAAATATTGTGCCGAATAACCCTGAGGCAAAAAAAGGTATCAATTTAAAGCTAACATTGAGCAACATATATTTTACGAATTTGACATCGCCGACTAGGTTATATGTAGATGAAATGAATCTAAAGAAACGCTCCTAGACGTTTTCTTTTAGAGACCACCGGCCATATTACAGAGCACACGCGCTTCATCCACACTTGCCAACCTCACAGCATGAAAATTCGGGAGACCGCAGCGGGGGCGAGGGGGGGGGGGGGCTTTTCTTTTTGCATAGCGGAAATTACTGACACTGGAGCCTGACATAAGAAAGGGGTAAGGATGTTTGTTTTGAGCTGCTTGAACCAAACTTCTTTACTTGTGAAGGCACCAAGGCAGTTCACAGGCGCACGTGGTGCAGAATCCGTACTTGTCACCTTTCCGCGAAGTCACAAAGCACGGAAACCCAGCTGTGTATGAGTCCAGAAACACTTGCAAGTACTTTGATTTTGACGCCGTCATCGACCTTCTAACTGAACTCTGGAAACACCTAACCCCCCCCCCCCCGGCAGACGGCGTAGCGTACAAAATGCGGGGGCCAAGATGGAGGCGCAAAAGTTCTGGCTAGGCTCAACGGAAACGATTGCCGCAATGAACTGAACGGTGGCCGGAGCGGCAAGATTGCGACACGCGGTGCTGTTTCTCCCAACCACGCCGATATCGAGAGTGCAAAGCACAATTGGGGCCGCTTACTCATGCGCTTACCAGGCCCCGGAAAGTCTCAAGTTCCAGCGATCGCCGCAGAGGGCGAAAAAATCAACCGCGGCGAGTTCCATCGATATGCGCGGAGAGTGGAGCTACTGACTCCTCTTTTAGCGGTCGGATAAGTTAGTTCCCATTTTCCGTGTTAGGGGCGCTCAACGCGGCCAAAAAATTTATTTCAGAATGTATCAGAAGATTGTTAAAAGCTTAGTTACCGTGTCATTTTGCATACATCTAGTAGGGACCAGTTTTTATGTTACTTCTAGGTTAATACAAGAGCCTAATTGTTCGAGGACAAGTATTGAGATTACATTGACGCTCGAAAAGCAGCAGCCCATTGGCATCGATTGCGCTTCGGTCGGTTATTTCATTCAAATTGTACCGCGGTCGTTTGCTTTGATCGGCGTTACGCAGCTCCGTTTTAAATCAGTTTTGATATAGCAATGCGAGTTTGTGCGCCAAATTTTACATGCCGCTGCCACAAAGCGAACGTGTCTAAAGCCTGTGAATCACGTCAGCTGCGGCGCTTCACCTGCTGCCAGCGTGAAAATTCAATGCCAGCAAGGAGTTCGGAGACTACCTACGAAAACGGAATAACCATGCACCATGTGGGTGTGCGCACCGGTGAGTGAAAATGCACTGCTTTGCATTTGAACATAGCTTTTTTTTTTGCATGCGCTACGGTTTTTGTCATTTCAAAAGGTTTTACGACTCGTCCAGCTGATCGGATGCACCGCTTGTGGATTACAATGACATTTTCTAAGACTTTTATTTCGTTCTCACTTTTGCAAAAAATATCTTTACTGCTAAACTTTGTAACACAGATCACAGCATAAGTTTTACCTATTTCTGCACAAATTAGTCTTCTGAGATAAATGCTCATAAGTCCAATGCATGGTAGGGCCAAGTGAACTTATAGTATGTATATGCATTTACACATTTTCGTAAGTTTACAATCATACATATTACATTTGCACATACCATGTAGTTTATAGAGTTGGGAAATTAACTAACTTAGTATCCTCTAATTGAGGCTTGGTCAGACACGGTCCACTGAAGGTCACCACTAAAACAAATTCACAAACAAAGCAATGTTATGTGCACACTATTTTTCTCATGCAGTGCTCTCATATACATTCTTCTCATACATGAATCACAATCCACTCACGCTTCTACCATAGTAATCATTATTTTTTCCTCTTCCAACCCAACCACAGCCTCCAAGAAACTGCTCATATCAGCACACGCTCGGATGCTTTATCTCTGAACCTACCTCAAGTCAGCAGAGGATGTTCCACTACTGAAAGTAAATTCGTCGTCCCAAATCCTCACAAGGTATGGTTGTGGAAACTTTACTTATGGAACCAATTCTTTTTCTTTCATCATTTCTTTCTTGCTTTTTCTCATGACTCAATTTTTTTTCTTCTCAGAAAACTGGACAAAAGAGAGATCATTGGTTTCCAAGCTACCCACACCAAGTCGTAAGAAGCTCAAAAGTCGCCTATCCACCACCAAAGTTTACCAGGCGGACAAATGCAAGCCTTATACTGAAAAGCAGTGATAGTGTACGGTATGTTGAAGCAGTACAAAATTGGGTCCACAAATTATTGCTTCTTGCTTCATGAATTATTCAGTTTAGAGGAAATGTGCTGGCTTCAAATTTCTTGGATAGTGCATGTGATGGGGTGCACATACTGTACTTTAATCTACGTGTGAAACTTTGCATAGAGTATCACATGTAACTTGGTAGCAAGTGGGCCAGTAGTAGTGCATATTTAGCAGCACTTGTTTTTCCCAGTGAATATAGTTTGCTGCAGTTGTGGAGGCTGTTGCAAAGCAATTGCAGGGAAAGCTACAGTAGTGCTGAAACAAAGAGTTATGTGTACCGATTGCTTGTAGGGAGGGACATTGTGAAGGTTCTAAAATAGAAAACTGTGTGCAAACACTCGTGCCTTCATTAAACAAGGCATTTCGTGTAGTGGTCACCTGGAGAATAGTTTCCGGGTCGCTACTCTGGAATAAATAATGTTTGACGATGGGAGTAGGAGAATAGAAGCATGTGCATAAGGGCATTTTGGGCAGTGTTCTATGAAACAGGCTGTTGAATTTGTAAAGCATTTGAAAATTTAGTCTTTAGTTTTATTCAATGAACTTCGCCAATACATTAATGGGATGATATGTAAACAGACACATCCAGAAAAGAGGGTACAGCACCGTTGCATTTGTGCAAGCAATTTGTTTTGTATGTGAAGTGGAACCACAGACAAGTAGCAAATAATATTTGTTCTAGATAACAGACCTGACACATGACACGGAGTTTTTAAAAGTATGTTTATTTTAACAGAAAAATAAATGAGTGCACTCAATAGATACAATCAGAGTTCAATAGAGTTGGCCAGTGTTTGTGTATGTTAAAGATTTGAATGTGTAATAAATGCTATTTCTTTCATATTGGCGTGAGCTATATGTCCAAAAAAGGCTAGTTTTGTGTTCATGCTTGTGATGCGCTGCAGGTAGACACGGACCAGAAAAAACGAGAACAACACAGGGTGATGCGCAACACCTTGTGCTGTCCTCGTTTTTTCTTGTCCGTGTCTACCTGCAGCGCATCACAAGCATGAAGACATGCCATCTAGCCCCTATTGCCGCCTTATTAGTTTTGTGTGACACCCGTGTTTAGAGTGAGGCAGACAAGTAGGAGGTAGTGAAGAATGAAAATGTTAATTCAGCTTCTGCAATCGTCCATCGTTTAAGCAGTGTCGTTCACGACTATGCACCATTGGCACCAGAAAAAATTGACTAATTTATTTATTTTTCAGTGCGAAACATAGCAATTAAACAAAGAAGGTAATTATACACATTTGCCGGAAATGATTACTCACTGCCTATTTTTCCAACATTGCTACTATTACTTCCAGCACTTCCTAGCTGTCTAGTATACTACTGTTCCAAATGTCTCTATTGTGCGCGCCCCCATCATGTGCAGTCTGTAAGGTGACTTGTTGGGCGAGTTGGTTCATTCTTACGGTAGAATAGCGCAAATACGAAGACGAGAGAAGATGGGAGACGAACAAGCGCAAACTATCAACTCATTTTATTCGTAAAGCACACACATATATAAACGAGCAAGGTCATAGTCACGAGTCACCTTAGCAAACAATAAACTCGATTAGTGGCAGGCGTTCAAGTAATCTACCTCTGTGGAATGCAACGTGATAGATGGCCTCGCTACGCATGCCTCGCCCGATCTGTTAATGAAGAAAGCCTCCTCAATTTCTCGCGCAACCTTCTCTTTTAATCTTGAGAGCACCTTAGCTTCTGATAGCAAGGGTGCGCAGCCGCACTCCCTGCAATGTAAAGACAGATTAGAACAAGGTGTTCCCCTCAATGAAGCTTTATGGTCTAACAGTCTGTTGTTCACACATCATCCCGTCTGGCCGACATAGCATTTACCACACGATAACGGTATATGATATACTACCCCTCTGCCACAGTCGACCAATTTATCACGGTGCTTGATGTCGCACCCGTGGTCCCGCTTGCTCTGCCCCAGCAACTTCTTATCAACGGCCGCGCATACACGCCCAAGCTTGTCTGCAGCAGAAAAAACCACACTGCATCCGAACCTATTACCCACTTTCTTCAACCTATGGGATACACCATGAACATACGGAATGCTTACAGAAGGTTTCCCTTCCTTCTGCCTCACTTGACTTCCACCCCGCGCCTCCATTTTCATCTTTTGCAAGATCCTTTCGCTCAGGACGGCCAAATGACGCTCTGGGAACCTAGACTGCCGGAGCCTCTCTATCTGCCGTGAAAAACTCTCATTCATGCGATGAGGGCACGACTTCTTGAGTGACGCCCTTAGGCAGGCCATCGCAATACCATTTTTCACTATTTTAGAGATCCCCGAACGGAAGTCGATGATAGGTTTTACACTGCAGGGGGCGTACATCCAACATACGTGGCTTCCTCCAAAAAATGGGCTCAGATCTAAGAACTGTATGCAACCGTTATTGGGAACCTCACATGTAAACCTCAGCCCGGACCCCAATTCCTTGAACACCTTCAATAGATCTATCCTAGTGCTCACACACCGAACGTCCTCTACAAAAACCATGTAATCGTCCACGTATCTAAATGTCTTTACCACAACGGATTCCAACGCGGTCTCTAGGCCACGGTCAACCACACTCAGAAAAATTTCACTCAAAACTGGCGCCACACACGACCCAATGCAAATCCCCGACTTTTGAGTGTAGTAGCCCCCCTTCCAACCAATAGCAGTCGATCCTAAGTATACAGATAGGAGCTCAAGGAAGGAACTCGTCGATACGCCGCACCTATCTTGAAACTTTTGTTCGTCATTATCTTCTTGAATGCAGTTCCTGACGCACACCAGAAGTCTGTCATGTGGCAACGAATAGAAGAGATTCTCCACATCCACACTGAACCCTGACAGCACTTTCGCGGATCCTTCCATCAGAAACTGAGTCACTTCCTCTGAATTCTTCACCCGGCAGGGGTCCACCACACAGAGAGAGGATAGGTGCTTCTGCAGAAACCCTGAACACTCGCGCTGCCAAGTCCCGCGCTCGGACACAATAAGGCGAAAAGGGTTCTCCGCCTTATGTGTCTTCACGGTGAAAAACATTTCTAACACATTGCCTTTCACCTTCTTCACCGCAGAGCACAGGCTATCGAGATTCATCTCTTGCAAGAGGCCTACCGCTTTCTTCTTAACGTCCGCAGGCCTACCTTCAAAGGCCTTTAGGTGCTTTTTCACCGCTTCCTCGGCCTTCGCCTGGAATAGCCCCTCAGGCAGAAGTGCGAAGGTCCCCTCCTTATCTGCCACCAGAGGCCTAAACTTTCTCTCGACGAAATAGTCGACCAGGACACGCGTGTTTGTCACGAACCCACGGAAAGGCAATTGCGGTCTGTGGCTCGCAGTCGATATGACACCGGCACACTCAGCTATGCAACGAGCCTTCTCCGCCTCCGGTACCCGATCCGCCACCACTCTTCCCATCGCCAAGGCCTCAGCTGCTTTCAGGCGGGGCTCGAAACAAAACTTAGGCCCCAGTTCCATCGTCTTCCTAACTTCCTCATCCTCCAAAACGGCGTCTCCCAACACGACAACTTTTTGCTGACTAGCCACCTTCTTCTTCTTCCGCGGCAAGGTGGGGTGCACAACATTCCACAGGTACTCAGTCACACGATACCTTGTTCTAGTCCATTCCTTGTATAACAATGGAGGCCTACCACTTCCGGACCAGCCACACACGGACCGAAGACAATCGTCGTACATCCGTGCCTGTCGCCACCATTCCGACGACAGAATCCTGCAAATCCGCCTTGAATGGGACGGTGACGGTTGAAGCCATCCACAAAGCGATGCTATATCGGGCGGGCACTCTTGGTAGCGGACATGCCACGAAGCCGTCCTAGCACGGCATACACACACCGCATAGATGGCCACAAGAACAGCCGGATTAGTTAACGAGAGGTTAAAACACTGAAAAGAGCCCAGAGAACTAGTGATGAACTTCAGTAAGGTGACTTGTTGGGCGAGTTGGTTCATTCATACGGTAGAATAGCGCAAATACGAAGACGAGAGAAGATAGGAGACGAACAAGCGCAAACTATCAACTCATTTTATTCGTAAAGCACACACATAATAAACGAGCAAGGTCCTAGTCACGAGTCACCTTAGCAAACAATAAACTCGATTAGTGGCAGGCGTTCAAGTAATCTACCTCTGTGGAATCCAACGTGATAGATGGCCTCGCTACGCATGCCTCGCCCGATCTGTTAATGAAGAAAGCCTCCTCAATTTCTCGCGCAACCTTCTCTATTAATCTTGAGAGCACCTTAGCTTCTGATAGCAAGGGTGCGCAGCCGCACTCCCTGCAAAGTAAAGACAGATTAGAACAAGGTGTTCCCCTCAATGAAGCTTTATGGTCTAACAGTCTGTTGTTCACACATCGTCCCGTCTGGCCGACATAGCATATACCACACGATAACGGTATATGATATACTACCCATCTGCCACAGTCGACCAATTTATCACGGTGCTTGATGTCGCACCCGTGGTCCCGCTTGCTCTGCCCTAGCAACTGCTTATCAACGGCCGCGCATACACGCCCAAGCTTGTCTGCAGCAGAAAAAACCACACTGCATCCAAACCTATTACCCACTTTCTTCAACCTATGGGATACACCGTGAACATACGGAATGCTTACAAAAGGTTTCCCTTCCTTCTGCCTCACTTGACTTCCACCCCGCGCCTCCATTTTCATCTTTTGCAAGATCCTTTCGCTCAGGACGGCCAAATGACGCTCTGGGAACCTAGACTGCCGGAGCCTCTCTATCTGCCGTGAAAAACTCTCATTCATGCGATGAGGGCACGACTTCTTGAGTGACGCCCTTAGGCAGGCCATCGCAACACCATTTTTCACTATTTTAGAGATCCCCGAACGGAAGTCGATGATAGGTTTTACACTGCGGGGGGCGTACATCCAACATACGTGGCTTCCTCCAAAAAATATGCTCAGATCTAAGAACTGTATGCAACCGTTATTGGAAACCTCACATGTAAACCTCAGCCCGGACCCCAATTCCTTGAACACCTTCAATACATCTATCCTAGTGCTCACACACGGAACGTCCTCTACAAAAACCATGTAATCGTCCACGTGTTCGTCTCCCATCTTCTCTCGTCTTCGTATTTGCGCTATTCTACCGTAAAAATGTGCAGTCTATTGTCGGTGCTGTCCACTGGTACATCATTCTTTTTTATTTATAAACGAGTGCTTTCAGGAACACGCGCAGGCATCCGCTATCACATATGTCAGTTGATAAACAGTGGGCGAGCAAGGGTAGCTCACTTCTCGAAACTTGTCTTCCGCAGTGGCGCACCGACGGGGGGGGGGGGGGGTTGGGGGTTGTAACCCCCCCCTGAGGCCGACCTGACCCCCCCGCCCCCCCGTAACTGCTTCACGGTCATTGTCACCGAGAATCCAACGTACACGTTCAGGTGGCCTTGTTAACGTTATCATTTCAATTCAAGAGATGATTTCAGGTCGAATTTCCTTCATTTAATGTGTTGTATTCAGTCATCTACTCCTAAACAGAAAGAGCGAAAACCGCAAGTTCTGTGACTCTGTGTTCACTTCCAGTGAAGCAGTTTTGGACGAAAGAGAAGATGCTTTCACGGGTCGTCGGTTTGACCCCTCTTCTTTTCCTGCCCCCTCTGATTACTGCAATAGAGCAAGGAGATAGTTCGGAATCTTCGAAACAAGCTATTGTTCTTATTCTCGGGGGAAGTCTAAAACGGGACGGTGTACAATGATAATGCGGCGCGTGACTTAGCCACAGACGTCGGTGCACAGTGCATGTGACATCAAAAACTATTACGTATAGCAGCTAATCCAGCTGTGTACGCAGTGCTACATACATGTATGTCCAGAACAGGAGTTCGCAGTGTTGTTTACCGTTTATAACATTATTATCCGGTTCACACAGGTTCACACCTGCACACACGCCAATTATATTTGGTTACTGGGACGCTTCTAATGCAATTAGAGATTAGAATATCAAGTGCCTAAATAACATTAAATTGTCGGTGTCACATGGCTTGGTTTAATGGCCCTAATGGAGCGACGACAAAGTTGCGCAACAAGTATATGTTGGTTTTGCCTCGAATGTGCAACTTTTTCAAATTCTACGTCACAAAACTCATTTTATAGAAATAACAAGCGTTTTCATGTACATTCAATGCCTTACTCGCTATGGAATCGAAACTCGCTTAAGCGTGATGAACATTTCCTGTTACGATGCCGATGGCATTCTCATCACTTTTTCTCAAATCCTTGATATTACAGTGAACACGAATTGTGTCCGTCACGGAGCACCTTTCTTTTCATTTAAATACTCAATAATATACGCTCTCCTGCCGACAAACATTCTTTTTTCATCTAGATGGGTTCTACAAAACATAAGATGAGAATGAGGTGGGATAGCCACTTCAACCAACAAGACCACAATTTCGATCAAGCCAAACTTTACATTCTACAAATTTACGGTCACCACGGGAGAGGAAATACATGGAATCGTATTTGATACTATTTGATACACAAATTTCAATCCCTACACCCATCAGGAATAAATCTAGCTCGTGGTAATTTGGAATCACTAAAAGCCATAGCATGATTTCTATAATATTAAGAGACATAAAGTACGCTCAGCCTTCAAATAACCTGGACAAATATTCTATTCGCAACATAAAATCCCTACTAGCCTCCATCATACACTAACAATGTTCTTTTTTAAAAATATTTCAAGTTCTCCGCGCTTTATTCCGACTGTTCCCCCCTGCCTTATTTTTTTCTTTTTTTTTCCCTCCTTCTTCTTACTGGACAGCCGCCCAAGTTTTGAGGCCATCGATGACACTTGATGCGTATGTCCGCCAATGACTTCACCCATTAAGCACGTGTGGGTTTCAAAATTACACTGCCCGCTTGCCCCACCATCTTCTGCAGCCCTTTGTGAGTGCTAGACGCGCCGCCCTTTCCAAGTTGCTTCCTTTCCTGCAGCCCTTCCAAGTTGCTTCCATACTCCGCTCTTTTCTTTGTCGAGCCTTCTACGGCTCTCGCTTTGGTGCGGGGTGCCGAAAAAAGAAGGAAAAAGAAACGGTCTTGTTGACCCCCCCCCCCCCCCCCCCCGAGCGCGTGGCCCGCAGCCGACGACGGGGACGGGCGGTTCGTGAAAATGTTTTCAGCATTACGAGCAAAATAGCGCGTTCTCTGCCTTCTCCAAAAGACTGGCCACCGAAAGAGCGAACCCGAGGCATCCTCAACAAAACTGCTTGTACTGGCTGCGACGCCCGCTGCATCAGCGGAACTGAGAACCTGTAAGAAAGACGGGAAAGACGTCCACAATTTTGCAAAGACGCAGACCACCGAATCAATTTTCTTGAAACTGTAGTCCTCGCAGCTGAAACAAATTACCAGAAATATGAATGCTGGCAGATACAAGCTACCCAATCGTGAACCACGCTGAAGGCAACCTACACGTAGCGTCTTCGCTTTTCCCTGCGCAGAGCCTAAGAAAATAGAAAAAAAGATGTCTGCTTACAGCTCACACAGTCCGGCACTCCAAGTATCCCCCTTTCCCTGTCTCTCATCTAACAGTTTACCTCGACACATCCACACGCCAAAGGAGCTCCCCACCCCCTTTTACTCTTCAACTCATTCCCAACGGTCAAGCCCAAGCACTCCTCTGTTCTTTGACGAGCACCGCCGCCTCCTGACTCACCCTTTCATACCGGCCGAACAAGAAAAGAAGCCTTCTTCGTTTGTCTCGCTCCCTCGAACTCTCAAGAAAGAACCGTATGGATTCCGAAGCGTAGGGGACAATGCTCACTCAAAGTTCCAAAGATAAGAGGCCGTCGGTGGCGCTTCGAAACAAGTGTTTTCTGTTTTCTTCGGGGCTTGCGTTTTGTGCAGGCAAATGGTGTCGCCAGCGGGGTGGTCGCGCATTTTTTCTTAACTTTGTTGACAGCGGACGGATGAGGTGCATTGGAGCGGCGAGAAGAAAGGCGACCTCGTAGTACGCGGCTCATTCGTCAAAGCGACAGCAAACCCCGGAGGCCGTACAGCGTACAGCTCGAGCACATGACGATATTAGTTTAAGCACATACACTGTCGTTCCTGCATTTCTGAGCAAGCCTTGGAGCAACTAGTGTGTGCGTCGCCAGCCATGCCGCAGTACTGCACACACGCAGGGACCCCAAGCAAGCACGAATGCTATGCGAAATCCATACGTTGCGAAGACGGGAGGAGTAAGACGACGTGGCAGAATGAGTAAATGTTTTGAAGGCGGTGGGACAAGAAAAAGGGGCTTTGGAATATGCGAAAGGTATATTGGGGTGCCACGTACGTTTTCTTTCTTTTTTTTTCAGTAGGCAACTCTCGCTCTCTCTCTTTTTACCACTTCTTTTTTGTATGTTGTACATCGGACGGAAAAGTCCGCTTTGCTAGAACTTGCTTCTGTGTCTGCTGCGCGAGTCTGCGTCGACAGTGACCTACCACACCAGACATCTCGCTGACGTGCCAGTCGAACACGATCCTCACCTACTTCCCGACAAAGATTCCGTGTTCCAATTCAAGAGAAGCAGCAAAAACACCGGAATGCCCGATTACGGCCAAGAAGGAACCGATGACTCGGCACATAGCGCCTTCGGATGCGTCAATCGATCAGGCACTTATCAGAGGGTACTTCAGTCGCCGAACCTGTGCACCCGAATGACATGGCAAATCGGTAAGCGTGGCTACAACAGTTTATTCGTGAGCTGAGAATTGTATTGTACGTGTGCTGCACTGACCTGTGCATACTGTTTATAATCAATGCCAGAAAGTTTACAATCAATATTTACGATACACTTTCAGATTTGTAGTTTGGCGAGGCTCGAAGGAAGTATAATATAGGATGTTCTGCTCGCATTATGCACAAAATTCTCAGTTGCAGAATTTTTCAACTGCTAAAGTTGCCAATGGGGCTTGTTTGTATGACATTTCCTGATTACTGTGGCTATCGGACACAAGACACAATAAATGGAACACAAGAAAGGCACACGGCGCGGGGTGTCCTCGTGTGCCTTTCTTGCGTCCGATTTGTTTGCGCTACCATAGTAATCATTTGTTTTATAACAGCATTGTGCGATCGCCAGCCGGCCCGCGCGTCAGCACCCTTATCACTACATGGAGCTGAAAAATTTACAAAAACAAGTATTTGCCAGACACATTTGTTGGAACTACATTACGCGTTGGTTTATTCAATATGCCGTTTATTTTCTACGTGCGCTGCTTCACTGAGTGGTTTCTCGGCCCTCTCAAGTATTTTCAATATCTTGCTGCAAAACGCTGAAAGATCATCATCATCATCACATTTGATATTATTAATATTATTATTATTATTATTATGATTATTATTATTATTATTATTATTATTATTATTATTATTATTATTATTATTATTATTATTATTATTATTATTATTATTATTATTATTTGGTATAACATATTTCATTTGTCGTTACATTCCTGTAGTCTTCTAAGAATTTCAACCCCCCCCCCCCCCTGAGAGAAATCCTGGGTGCGCTAATGGTCTTCCGTGACAACCTTTACACGAATGTTCACTTGCTGAAAGGTTCGATTCAGGCTAAGGCTTTCCTTATTCGCCAACATTTACTCAACTGAAGTGTTTGTCACTGCAACCTTTTTTGAAAATGAACCAAGTTTCCTTTTCAACGTGATACCGTAAATGGTGTTTTCCCAGAACACACGAGCTTAGCTGAACTGAAAGTTGAGCTAAATGGTCGGAATTCATCGTAAAAAGATCGGCGCGCAGGCACGAACACAAGGATATTGAGCACAATAACGAGAACACGTTATGTACAGGAATAGCTAGCACAACAGTGTGGTTTCACTTTTTTTTTTCAGCGCCGAGTGGCTCTCGCCAATGTGTTGTCAAATAGTACGTCGGGCTGAAGCTAATCTTACTGGCACTGCATCTTTTGCAAGCTTTGATGCTGTTTGTTTATTACCGCTCAAATCGTCAAACGCGCATGTGTAAGTGAGAAAGAGGACGGGCAGCACTGTACGCAAGTACTATAAGGGTCACCCATCGTAAATAGTATCGTCTGACGCTTCGTTCTGCGTACTATAAGAGGTGTGCTGAACGAGCTAAGAGACATAGAGTTGCTCAGTTTCAGCTGGCAATTTCTGTTTCTCGTATGTATTGTTCAACTCTGTAACTGACAGTCCTGCTTGTTTACATATATACTGCTACATTCACGATGCCAATAAACAATGTAAGCTTACTTGCTTGGCGTGTTTTTTGCCAGTTGAGGCCGTTCGGTCACTGGCGACCCGTAACGGAAATATTTGTAGTAACGATAGGCTGCCGCGCGCGCGAATACAACCCCCGGGCAGCAGTGAATAAACGCCCAGAACCAGCGGGCACGCACCGCGACCGGGGAGCGACTAAAAGCCACCAAAACATGCCCGCGTTGCCAGACCACTTTTTGGTGCTGTCCCTAGGAAATTCCAAGCGAGATGTACCTAGCTACATTGTAACCTAGCCTAGGCCCGTGACTCTACGTGCGTGCGAGACGTTGCATGATCATGCGATTTAACCATGGAAATCCAGGTGGCTTGATTTAATGGACGCACGAATAAAGGCGCATACTTGCTGCTTTCTTTGGGAAGGTCCACTTTTTGACTAAGGGGCAAGCAGTTCGCAAGGAGGGGAATCAGTTTTGTTTCAGCTCAATTAGATCAATTATGCACTCTGCGAGTGCAGGCGTAGCCGCACATTGCATTATAGGTTTCATTCTTGTGTTAAACGTTGCTGGCGTATCAAGCGCATTAGTTTACGAAGCCGATTCTTTTTGGACGACGAAGTTTGAGACATGATCGGCTAGCATGCTATATATTCATATGAGCTGCTGTTTGGGCCTTGTTCTGCAGTTTCAGAAAAGCCAGCTTTTCCCAAAAGGTACCTTGGAAAAAACGTTTAGCTCCAATATTCATGGACAATTCATGGACAACGCATGGAAATACGCACAACGTGATCGTACTTTTCGACGGTTTCTACGTGCCGAGATACGTGTACTATGGCGCGATGCTCGTCAGATGCAGCCTATACAGGAAGCATATCGACGTGTGTTATGGGTGCGGCAGGCTGGGACACAGAGCCGATGTGTGCCCCAATCCAAATAACAAGATGTGCCGTGGGTGCAGCTACAGCAACCCACCACAAGAACATCTGTGCGATCCGAAGTGTCAACTATGTGGCAAGGGTCACCTCACGGGAGACCGAAAGTGCAAGGCTAAATACAAGATCCCTTATCTGGTTAAGCGGCGCCAATGGGAACGAAGAACACGAGAAGAAGACGCCGCCGTCGAAGCCTACGGCAACGGCTACAACAGCAGCAGTACCGCAAACTACGCCTCGCAAGACCGACACCTGCGCAGGGAAGGACGCTCGGCCAGCCGCGGAGCGATCGGTGGTGCGGGAAAGTCTCGCTCGAGATCTAGCGCCCGCTCACGTTCACGATCGCTCACTGGTTCCCGTGCATCGAAGCCGCGAAGCAAGTCGGAAATGCGCGTTGCAGCCGGCCCAGGCGCAATGCAGCCGACCGGCTTCGTGAACCATTGGCAATAGCAGCCAATACGGAAACGGAAGCTACTGGCAGCGGCAACATCAACGGCAGCAGCAGCATCAACACTACAAGAGCAACGTACAGGAGGTAAGCTGGGCGGACGTTGCTGCCTCCCCCGGCGGCGACGGCGCTGCGGGGCGCCGTGATGGTGTCGTAGTCAGTGGTGGCGGTGCCCCCGGTCCCGGTCGCGTGAGTGGTGATGAGCTCGAACGAGCCATACAGCAGCGCTTAGGGCCTTTAGAACATACCATTAATGAGTTAAGACGAGAAAACGCGCTTCTTAGAGAAGAAATATCCAAATTGAAAGGCGGGGCTGCACAACGGCAGCAACATAAACAGCAGAAACGACAGGAGATGTTATTAGAGCCACAACCTCTTCCGCCACAGCCCGTGCCGGTCGAGGTGAATACAGCGGACGACAGCTCGGTGGAGACAGCGGACGAACGCGAAGACCGCCCGGTATCTTCCAAGAAGGCCGCGTTAGACCCCGAAAGACCCACAACCGAACCGCGTAGCACTTCTTACGAAAGGCTAAAGAAGCGCATAGAGAATATTGAGACAAGCCTAGACGAGCGTTTCGCGAGCCAAACGGAACAAATTAACAAATTGTTTACCGTGGTCAACAACTCGGTGGCCAAACTCGCGGAGCAAATGACTCAGGCGATTGCGGCGCTCACGGCGCGAATGGACGACTTCGAAGCGAGGCCCCCGCCCCTTGCGGGCAGGCCGTTGCGAGCGACCGGGAAACCACGCGAGACCGCAGCAGCAGCAAACTCCGATAACAGACGCAGAAAACGCAGCACCAACAGCCGAGTCTATCGGGCGACGGGCTACATTAACACACACGCTTCACGATGGCTATACGCGACAAAAAACACACACGCACTAGACAACATCCACAACAGTACACGATCTGGCAGTGGAACTGCCGGGGTACAGAAGGAAGCGGGGCAATCTCCAGCAATTTGTATGCAACTGCGAGAGAAAGCCGGACGTGATCCTGTTACAGGAGACAAATGATCCGGTCAAACTGGCGGGCTACAAAGCCATAGATGCGGACGCGTCTAGCGAGGGGCAGAGGCAGAGACGACGGCGAGTTGCGTCGACCGGCGTTATGGCGACGTCGCCGGCCGCCGCGGTGCTCGTTCGTCGCAACCTAACAGTGGCGCAGCGTGAGCTTCAAGGGGTGAAGATACCGCACGTCTTTGTAGAGCTAATTCCGAGGAGGGGTCAATGCTATTCGTATTGAACGTATACAGCAAGCCCTCGCTGCAGCACAGATTCCGGGAGCTGTTCCGCAAGGCACGCGCAGTCGCCGGCGATGGACCGCTGCTCGTCGCGGGAGACTTCAACGCGCCTCACGCGGCCTGGGGATACGCACGAGAAACACCCAAGGGCAGGCGCCTGTGGGAGGACTCGGCAGACCAGCGACTGGAACTCATCGCGAACCCTGCCGATCCCACGCGCAGGGGCAACAGCGCATGCGTTGACACGCTACCGGACCTTGCGTTCGTGGCGAACATAGCCAACGCGCAGTGGCACAACATGCAGGAGGATCTCGGAAGCGATCATTCCATAATAGAGATTCAAATAGATACGGGGCAGCATACTAGGGTGTGCCACTTCGAGAGCGCAGGGAAAGCCAGGGGACGTAGGCTCCGTCTCGTGGAATGGGACGCATTCCGCAAGACACGCAAAGAACGCGAGCGACGCGACCGGCCGATAACAAACATTGACGAATGGACCGAGACGCTCAGGGCAGACGTGGACGCGGCAACGCACGAGGTCCCTCCCGAGGCAAACCTTCAAGTGATCGATAGCAGGCTCCTGCACATGTGGGAGGCCAAGCAGGCTTTGCTGAAGAGATGGAAGTGTCAAAGGCACAATAGGACGCTGCGCAGGCGCATAGCCAAACTGGACAGGGATACAGAAGAACACGCCTTCCAGGTATGCCGCGCGCAATGGGAGGAGACGTGCAATGGCCTTGAGACTCAGATGCGCGGTGCGAGCGCTTGGCGCCTCTTCCGGCACCTTCTGGATCCGGAGGAAACCAAGACCGCTCAGGGGCACAAGATTCGCAGACTCGTACGCGACTTTGGGTGCACGCCAGATGAATTTCTTGAGGCCGTTCGCGAGCGTTACTTTAGAACGGGAGAAAGACTACAGCACGCAATGTACGACGGAGACGACAACGAGAAGCTAGACGCGGAGTTTAGTGAAGCAGAAATCAGGGCGGTCCTAAGCAGTCTCAACACCAGGTCGGCCCCTGGCCCGGATCGGGTGACCAACAAGACCCTACGCAACCTGGACGACGAGTCAATTACGCGACTGACGGCCTACGTTAACGAGTGCTGGCGAGAGGGCTCCCTCCCCAATGCGTGTTAAAGGGCCCGCGTGGTCATGATTCCCAAACCGGGTAAGCAGGTGACGATCGATAACCTAAGACCAATCTCGCTCACGTCCTGCGTGGGCAAAATCATGGAACACGCTGTCCTGACTCGCGTGACTGATTACCTCGAAGACGCCGACGTCTTCCCCCCACGATGTTGGGATTTCGTCGCAACCTTTCCGCGCAGGACGTGATGCTGCAGCTCAAACACCAGATCGTAGACGACACTTCTCGTTCCACCAAGGCGATTCTCGGCCTCGATCTGAAAAAGGCTTTTGACAGTGTCGAGCACGCGGCGATTCTCGACCGTGTCCGATCGCTGGGATTAGGCCAAAGAATTTATAACTATATACGCGATTTCCTCACGGGCAGGCGTGCGAGCGTCGTCGTCGGCAACGCGGAATCAGCGGAATTCGAGACGGGCCCGATGGGTACGCCGCAGGGCTCTGTCGTGTCGCCCATGTTGTTTAATCTCGTCCTTCTTGGGCTTCCGGAAAAACTAGCTACAATAGAGGGACTGCATCACAGCCTCTATGCGGACGACATCACCCTCTGGGTCCCCCGAGGAGGATGTGACGGCAACGTAGAACGAACGCTTCAGATGGGCGTGGACGCGGTCCAGGAGTTCTTGCGAGGCACGGGCCTCGAATGTTCGGCGGCCAAGTCCGAGCTATTGCTCTACAGACCCACGAGCAGGGGCCGCAAAACCGTGCTTCCCGGCGGAGGGAGATCAGACATTAGAGTAGTAACGGCGGATGGCGTTCCCATACCGAGCGTAGATCACATAAGGATATTGGGACTACACCTGCAGGCCAACGGTCACAACGGTGAGATGGTACGAAGACTTAGACGCTCAGTAGACGACACGATTCGACCACTCCGCCGCATAACGAACAGACGCAGCGGTATGCGGGAAAGTTGCGCGATCTGCCTCGTACAGGCGTACGCGATCAGTCGCATAACGTTCGTAGCCCCTTATCTAAGTGGCTGGCGTCTGAACGAAACAAGATCGACTGCATGATACGCAAAGCGTTCAGAGGGCGGTCGGCATCCCTGTCAATGCGAGCACGGACACGTTCTTCGAGCTGGGCCTGCACAACACCCTGGGCGAACTGATCGAGGCGCACAACATCGCACAATACGAGCGACTGTCCAAGTCCAAGACGGGCAGGCGCATCCTCGAGTCACTCGGCATAACATACCACGCACAGTGCGGGGAGAAGACGATGGTTCCGATCACAGTCCGCGACCGTCTCACGTCCCTCCGCTCCCCAAGAACATGCACCCGACGCACCACGTCGGGCGCCGCAACAAAAGAGCGAGCGACCTGCAAAGAATGTATGGCAATAGCGAGGAGGCGGTGTACGTGGACGCCGCGCGATACCCAGAGGGAAGGTGTGCTCACGCGATCGCAGTTGTGAATCACACGGGCAAATGCATCGCGAGCGCCACGGTGCGTACGAAACACATAGAGGCGGCCGAAGAGGCGGCGATCGCTCTAGCACTGGTCGCGGCACCGGAAGCTGCGGTCGTGATCAGCGACTCGCAGGCTGCCGTCCGTGGCTTCGCGCGCGGCCGCATCTCGTGGCAGGCGGCCCGCATACTTCAGACTCGCTATGGAAGCAGGGACGGCGGCGACTTTCGAGGAGCGATGGCCCCGACGTCACCGTACTCGCATTTAAAAACCGAAAATGCGACGGTCTTTCTCCTGTGGACCCCGGCTCACACCAGCGTCCCGCTTGCAGGCAACCAGGCGGCCCATACCGCGGCTCGAGGTCTCACTCACCGAGCCGCGGCCGACTCCACCTCAGAGAGAGTAAGAACACAACAGCAACCGGAATGGTCGTGGGGCGATCGCCTGACCACATTCAGCGACATCACGCAACATTACAGACTAAACAGACGCAAATACCCTCCACCACACGACAAATTAAACAAAAGACAGGCCGTAACTTGGAGATTACTACAAACAGACACTTACCCCAGCCCGGCGATCCTACGCATCTGTTATCCCAGCTTATACCCGACGGACGCGTGTAAAGCGTGCGGGGAAAGAGCCACACTGCGGCACATGCTTTGGGAATGTGCCGGGAGAGTTAATGTCGCTGCCGCCGCTCACTTCGCGACGCATGTTAGTCGGGGACGAACTGCTACCACCGCGCGAGGGCAGAGGCCGACCGCCGCCGCGGCTGTGGTCACTGCTGAGAATCGGCTGCGTCGGCGTCGCTGCCGCTGGGAGGCGGCACTCACCAGCGACAAGCTGACCGACCAACTTTGGGCCGTCCGGCAAGCCGAGGATGCCGCCCGGGTCCAAGGGCTTCAAGCCGTCACCTGACGCCATCATCGACGGAGAGTGGGACGGGACAGGGGTTAATCCCCTCTTCCCCCCGCCTCGCCCGGACTTTTAATAAAGTTTATTCACTCACTCACTCACTCCAATATTCCGTGATAGTCACCGAATGATCAATATTATTGCTTGTTTTAAACAAATGCTTGTGGCGATCGAGCCACCACGCGAACGAATGTCACGCCGAAGCTGCAGCCTCCCTACTTGGAGCACAGCATGTGTGTACTAGGAGGCGCAGCGATGCAGATTGCTTATTTCCTCATCAGATCAGTGGAGTTCCCGGTCTACATATGTCTCCCATCGCGTGCGTGCGGTATCAAGCAGACATATGAAACACCATTGTGAATAACTTTTTCTGTTGTATCTTTATGAAATATTTTTTTTTTCATTGCTGTGCTTTTGACATACCCTATCATCAGTGAAAAGGAGTAGCCGGTGCTATACAGAAGCACCAACATCTCCTAAATATTATATAATAAAAAAGTATTTGTTTACGCCCGGAAAATCAATGCTCCACCACATAATGCTTCGCTGAACCGACCAATATGTTACGAATGCACACTGTCGCGGCTAAGTGTATATACAGTAAAACTCGCATACATCGGAATCAAAGGGCATATCGCTAAATAGTTCGATATACCCGTAATTAAAATGCATAAAATGCCTGTCTGAAGCTTAAATATTCATTCCGTTGATGGTCGTCTCGGACTGTCCCTCGAGACAATTGTTGGTTCTAAAGCTGCTGTGAAGCCGTTAAAGTTTTCCTATTACTTATTTTTCATCAACCTGGTCGTGTGAAACGTGTACGTATATCGGACCAGAGAACACTTTGCGCCACATGAAGCAACCTGGCGACACAGCTAGCAAGCTTCACAGCGTGGCACTTAGTTTTTGTCGCATTACACCCCTGTGTAGCGGCAAAACTTACAAAGCAATTCCTTCATTGTGGAGCGCAAAGAAATCTGTGCTGCGCATGCCGCCCATATTTTGACTCGTACCCTGCTTTTTTACGCCACGCTTGCACTGCCCCTTGGATTCAATGCATTATATATTTACATTATATATACGTGTTATAAGATGACAGATTCACTATAGTCAGCTTTACGGCATGGCAGCTGTGTTATGCCACAAAGCATGTACTGTGCATTACGGTATCGACGTATCGCTGTGCAGCGAAGCCCACCAGCAGGGGAAATCGTAACTGCCACATACGTTGCCTGACGCTTTGTCTTCTTTAATTACAAAACAGGCGCCCACGCAGTCTCCAGTCACCGTAGGAGCACCCAAACGTCTAATAAACGCGCAAGTGCACAGCAAAGGTTTCTTCAATTCTTCTGTACCTGTACGCAAACGAATTAGCTGCAACCCTCTTCATTAGAGAACAGACCAAGCCACTTCTTGTAATAGGGTCATGGAGAAACTTAATTATGCCAACAGAGATTATTACAAGATACCAACGAATCAGGTGGCCTGAAGCATGATCGCATAGTGCTACCGATGTCTACTTCAAACGGCAGCTGCTACATTTCAGGTCAAATAATAAATGCGCAGATGATGAATTTCTTAGCGCTGCTGATAGTCTTGACAATCTGTATCAATTCAAGCGAACACTCGCGATGTAACATGAAGCAGGACATACAGAGAAATTTTAACGCAACGCACGCTCTCGAGTGCCTCAAGTTTCACCTCACTTGGCGACTTCCCTAGGGAATTTCTGGGTACACGAAGACGCTAGTTTTGCTCGGTGGCACAGGGTAGCCACCATGAAATGTGCTTACACCGCTAACATTGGGCGATGTTTTGGTGGCTTTTTAGTCTCGTGCCCCGCACCCGCCAGCAATGCGGCAGCCATATTAGCCACCCTACTATGGTTACGTGGCGCGACGTGTGGTGCAGTGTAGCTGGCTTAACGGCAGCGGCTTGAACGCTTTCATGTATCTCATACCGAACCGTGGCGGATATCCCTTTTTTGTGCCGCGTTGTTCGCTACGCCGTGTTCATCCGGTGGTTATTGTACCGAGCAACGTTTACAAATCCTGTTGGTAGCCACGGGGCCTCAACAGTGCGTGGAAGGAGCGGGTATTCACGTACCGTGCAGCGGATAAAGCAGATGACGTATGTATTTGGAGCACATTTCCCCGGTGAGTGGCGGCCTTGTTCAGTAAGTTAAAGCAATTGATCAAGCCATCATGAAAATACGTGTTTGTGCTCGTAAACTTCCGTTGGTTTAGCCATGGGTCTGTATGCCGGAATGTATGAAGTACGTACATACGTACTACGTACGTGAAGTACGAGCTCTGTCGGTCATCACTGATTCTTAAGTGCCGTGAGATAGCGCGGATTTTATTCGTACTCTATTACCGCGTCAAGCTCGCATTGTGGCTGATAGCCCGAACAAAGAAAAACAAAGCAGCAGCATAAAACTTAAGCGTTTAAAATAATGGTTGCGGCTTAGCTAGGCTAGGTTCGGTTATGCAAGCGAACGCTTGTTTACTTGGTTCTGCTTGTTTACCTTCGTAGCCGAAGCACAGTTTGACAACCGAACGATATGGCTAGTCGAACGTTCCGTACTGCGTGCACTCACTACAGTCGTTTCGTCACTTACGGAAGCCGTCGCCGCAGTCGACGCGAGAAACGCCAGGCCCCTAATCTGCCTAAACCGCCAACAGACGCTCGCGTGCTCCTCTGCTAGCAGATGCGCGCGCTCCTTGCTGTTTCACCTCGGACGCTGAAGAAGGGCATTCAAGGGTAGACAGACGAGCCGACGAACGCTGTAGGCTCGTGCGCAACTGCAACGCACGAAATGATTTCGCCAGCGGTATCGCGCTGGCCCAGCGTGTTGAATTCCGTTCAGTTGGTTTCGGATCGTCACGGCACGCGCGCCGTGCGGCCCACGTGCTTTTCGAGCGGGAGAGAGCGACGCGCCTTCCACTGCGCTGTTTGCAGGTAAACAAGAGAGGCGGATCTGCCCGGTCAATATGGCCGACTTCCGGCTTCACCTAGAGTGACGTCAGGGCCCCTCCTCTGTTCTTTCCTTCCTCCGTGCTCCATGGTCTGCCGTCTCCGCGCCGTCCCCATGCAAGGCCGCGTCCGCGCAACGGATGCTTGCGCAGGGGGCGCTGCGGTCCATCGGAGCGCCTGCACGGTGCATGTCGCGCAGGAGGAATCAGTGGAGTATCGCGCCTTGCCTTTTATTTTGCGCTCCCGCATGAACTCCACGTTTTCGTTCTGTTCGTGTGGGCAGAGACTGGAACATCTTGAACCGACCAAACATTGCATTCAATGTCGTCTCTTGTCTGGACACTGCCGTGATCACACTAAGATCAGTGGTGGATCCAGACACTCATTAATACTCGAAGCAAAACCAAAGGGCCAAAAATTGGCTTTTATTATTTTTTTTCTTAAGGAGTTACTGTTATCACAAGACTGCCATCATTATATATATGCTGTTAAATTGTCCTTACGAAGGTACCAAACATTTCTAAGATCAGTTTTTATTAAGCAAACAATTCTGAGAGTAAGAACGTTACTTCAGATATATTTAGTGTGCTATGTCTCGTAATCATAAAGGTTGGTTCTCGATGTGTTACGGAGACAATAAACGCAATGCAGTTCTCAGAATTGGTGAGTATATTAATTACAGACATTGAAATGTTGGAGATTTTTTTTAACGATAAGCTAAGTTCATGCAATTTCGCTCCAAGTGTTATTAGATCTATTTACTGTCCTACAATATATATATATATATATATATATATATATATATATATATATATATATCGAATTCTTTGAACGTCATTCACGCTGGACCCGACGTATTATATGCAAGGAAGGGGCGACGAAACATTCTTGAAAGCAGATTTACTTAACGTTTTCAGCTGGTGGACCAGCCTTCGTCAGAGTAACGCGAGAACATTTGATACATGGCTTTAAAAGCACTTTTCAAAAACAAGTCAGCGCCATCTGCACTGATTGGAACAGCAATGCGCATCACACATTATCACGTGTTTTAAGAACAGAACAGAATGCGAATACAGAGAGTAAGACATACAGATCGAATCTCTCCGATAATTGTGACGTGTACCGTGATTATGCGTAGTTAGAAGATGTACATATGCACAGGTGTAATGACAAGGCATGACAGTATAAGTACAATCTCAGTGTAACGAGGGGGATAAATGAGCCTACAATTCAAGCCATTGCAATAAATAAAGGAAAAAAAAGCGAAAAAAAAAACACAACAACAAAAGACCAACCTATTAAAACGAAATAAAAGACCAAGAAGGCGCGATACAGGCGATGCAGGCGCTACACTGTGCAACAAGCGCATCTTCATTCTTAGTCTAGCGCTATACAAGTTAGTTTCCCTTTGCTTTCGTTGATTCCAGAGTCAGGTACGATTCACGAAGCTCACGGTCACGGCTAGTGCGGAATCCAGATTCACTTTGAGGTTGTTAAATGAGTGGCCCGGCATGTTGACATGTTTTGATAGTGGAAGGTCTGGTTGGGATTTGGCATGCGATCTGTGATTGTTGAACCTGATTCTGAACGGTGTTTCCGTCTGCCCTATGTATTGCATGTGGCAGGTGCCACACTCAAGGAGGTACACTACGTTAGATGAATCACAATTGAAACTTCCTCTAAGTGTGAATGTGAATTGGTTTGATGTACTGGTGGCAGTGATTGAAGGCGTTATATGAGGACAAACTTTACACCGTGGTTTGTTGCAGCGGCTGCAACCGGTATGATTAGCTGTTACAATTTTAGACGACGTAAGAATGTCACCTATGTTTTTCGAGCGTCTGTACACGACACGAGGAGGCTCAGGAAAAACGGCTTTTAGTCTGTCGCTTTGGGTAAGGATGTTATAATGTTTACGAAGTATGCCTCCAACCTTGGGGATGGACGCCGAATGTGTTGGTACCAAATTAGCAGACTGTGACACGTTGGCCTTTCTGCTACCTTTTAAACTGTCCATCTGGTCGCGTTCTGCAGCTCGGTGTATCGCATCGTCGATAATTTTCTCCGGATATTTTCGTTTGAGAAGTTTCTTCTTGAGCTCCTGACAACAAGAATTAAAATCCTGTTCTTCGGAGCATATGCGCCTAAAGCGCTGTGCCTGGCTATATGGGATGCCAGTCTTCCAATGGCGCACGTGGCTGCTTTCAAAATGAAGTAATTGATGATTATCAGTTGGCTTTTGAAAGAGTTTAGTACTCAGGCGTCCATGGGAAATGGTAATCGTGACGTCGAGGAAGTCTACAGACAAGGGTGAGTAAATATGCGAGAATGTTATAGTCGGGTGTGCCTGGTTGAATTTCGCTATGAAGTTCAGCAGTTCTCTTTCACTGTGTGTCCAAATGAGAAATATATCATCGATGTAGCGTTTGAAGTACATAGGCTTTAGTGGCACACTTTTAAGAAACGCGTCTTCGAGCACTCCCATGAAGACGTTGGCGTAGGTAGGGCCTATCTTTGTTCCCATCGATGTTCCACTTATTTGTACATAATGAGAACCGTTGAATTCGAAGTTGTTGAACTCAAGAATTAACTTCAGCAAGGTTTCAAGGGTTGAGCTGTCAATCAGCTTGTCAGATTGGAAGTGTTCATACGAATCTAGAACAGCCTGAATACCATCCTTGTGGGGGATATTAGTATAGAGGGAAGTGACGTCCATCGTCACCAGAAACGAGCCTTCAGGAACAGTTAGGTGGGTTATGCCCTTGAGAAAGTCATTAGTATCCTTAACGAAGGAAGCGAATGTGGCTGGAATAAATTTGATTAAACTGTCAACGTAACGAGATATGTTTTCCGTTATTGTTTGTATGCCCGAAACAATGGGACGGCCTGGGTTTCCTGGTTTGTGTATTTTGGGCGGTAGGTAAAATCTTCCGGCAACGGGACTAAGCGGAATGAGGCTGCGTGCTGTCTTATCGTCGATCCTTTTCTTCTTTACCAATGGTCCGCTAGGTGGCGTCCGGGAATGCAGACGCGGCCGCGTCGGCTCCCGCTTCTTTAAATGTTTTCGGACATCTTTCTTGTGTTCTCCACCGTTATACTGGACTTTTCTAAACGAGTTTTGTGCAAGCTTTCTGACGACACCGTTCTCGTTGGGGTGAGTGAACTTTTCGGCGAGTTATTGAACTTTGAGTGCGCGAAGCGGTGGACGGGCACCTAAGCCTAACCACTCACAGGCTTGGCTACGAGTACGGAGCTAGGGTTAGCTTCCAGTGCAGCACTTACACGGCAGCGCCGGGCCTCGTCAGGCCCCCGTCGCCTCTGAACAGACGGCGAAGATGCCCGAGATGGTGACAGTTGAAGGCATGGACATCAATCCGGATGACTTCGACGGAGCGGGGTGGACCACCGCCCTTGGCGCCCGACGGAAACGGGATCCGGCAAAAAACGCGGCGGCCCCTGCTGCTGCCAAGACGACGGCAAACACAGCACAGAAGGACGATTTCAACGCCCGCTCCCGCTCGACAGTTCAGAAGGTCGTAGCCGCCTCGCGACTCCCTCGGCTGCCGAAAGACCAGATTAAGGTCATTGTACGGCCCCGCGGAGGGCTCGACGTTTCGAAGGCGGATTTGGTGCTGCTGGCGAGGGCTCTGACTATGGCCGCTGCGCTAACCGACCAAGAGGCATCGGAAGATACGATCTGCGTTCCTGAGTTCAGCTAGTTCCTGTTTGAGTGCTTTGTTTTCCCTTTCTAGTGTGTGTATTCGCGGATCTGCCACGTGCCCTGGCTGTGCCTTACCTTGCTTTGAAGTTGTCGGTGCGGAGCCGCTGTCGCCGACCATGTCGGCCCAGGTCATTTTCTTGCCAGGTTGCCTGGAGCTGGATCTTGACCTCGCCGCTTCGGTGGGTCCGGCGCCATCCGCTGCTGACTTCGATCTCGACCTGGATCGGCCCGTGGAGCAGGAGCACCCTCTGGAACTGGAGCGCCGTTTGGGAATGGCACCTTCTGCCACCTCCTGGTGCATGTCCGCGGGGTCCTTGACCTCGTCCGGATTGACTTCTTTCTCGGAGCTGTTTTGTCTTTGTCTCCTGCGTCGTCGCACGACGTATGGGATGTGGAATCTTTTGCTGCAGCAACGGTCGCCTGTGGGGAGATCGCCCTCACAAAGCTTGCATTTAGGGGTGCAACTGTGTGCTTCTGCAGCGCCGTTGGAGAGTGCTTCTCCGCAGTTGTGGCATTTACTTCTCTCTTCCTTGCTATGGTGGCATACATCGGCCCGGTGTCCGACCCGGCCGCAGGCGTGACAAACGTCGACTTGCCGTTTGTAAAGCGAACACGGCACTAGGGCCGTTCCGCACATGACGTTTTTGGGGACTCGAAGCCCATCAAACAGGATCATAACAACATGCGTGTTTTTGATTCTCTTGACTTCAATGGCGGTCGGGTTTCTTTGGTTTACAATCATGCTTCTGAGGGTATGATCTTCTATCGAGGGGTCAACGTTCCTGATGACGCCTTTACAAGTGTTTTCCGGCGCGGCTACGTAGGCAGAAACCTCGAAAGCGCCGACTTTCGTATGAATTTTCTGGATGCCAGCATAAGCGACAGCGTTGGATCTGACCGGAGTCGAAATTACAAGTATATTCTGTACCTTGTCGGGGCAGATCGTATCTTCCGATGCCTCTTGGTCGGTTAGCGCAGCGGCCATAGTCAGAGCCCTCGCCAGCAGCACCAAATCCGCCTTCGAAACGTCGAGCCCTCCGCGGGGCCGTACAATGACCTTAATCTGGTCTTTCGGCAGCCGAGGGAGTCGCGAGGCGGCTACGACCTTCTGAACTGTCGAGCGGGAGCGGGCGTTGAAATCGTCCTTCTGTGCTGTGTTTGCCGTCGTCTTGGCAGCAGCAGGGGCCGCCGCGTTTTTTGCCGGATCCCGTTTCCGTCGGGCGCCAAGGGCGGTGGTCCACCCCGCTCCGTCGAAGTCATCCGGATTGATGTCCATGCCTTCAACTGTCACCATCTCGGGCATCTTCGCCGTCTGTTCAGAGGCGACGGGGGCCTGACGAGGCCCGGCGCTGCCGCGTAAGTGCTGCACTGGAAGCTAACCCTAGCTCCGTACTCGTAGCCAAGCCTGTGAGTGGTTAGGCTTAGGTGCCCGTCCACCGCTTCGCGCACTCAAAGTTCAATAACTCGCCGAAAAGTTCACTCACCCCAACGAGAACGGTGTCGTCAGAAAGCTTGCACAAAACTCGTTTAGAAAAGTCCAGTATAACGGTGGAGAACACAAGAAAGATGTCCGAAAACATTTAAAGAAGCGGGAGCCGACGCGGCCGCGTCTGCATTCCCGGACGCCACCTAGCGGACCATTGGTAAAGAAGAAAAGGATCGACGATAAGACAGCACGCAGCCTCATTCCGCTTAGTCCCGTTGCCGGAAGATTTTACCTACTGCCCAAAATACACAAACCAGGAAACCCAGGCCGTCCCATTGTTTCGGGCATACAAACAATAACGGAAAACATATCTCGTTACGTTGACAGTTTAATCAAATTTATTCCAGCCACATTCGCTTCCTTCGTTAAGGATACTAATGACTTTCTCAAGGGCATAACACACCTAACTGTTCCTGAAGGCTCGTTTCTGGTGACGATGGACGTCACTTCCCTCTATACTAATATCCCCCACAAGGATGGCATTCAGGCTGTTCTAGATTCGTATGAACACTTCCAATCTGACAAGCTGATTGACAGCTCAACCCTTGAAACCTTGCTGAAGTTAATTCTTGAGTTCAACAACTTCGAATTCAACGGTTCTCATTATGTACAAATAAGTGGAACATCGATGGGAACAAAGATAGGCCCTACCTACGCCAACGTCTTCATGGGAGTGCTCGAAGACGCGTTTCTTAAAAGTGTGCCACTAAAGCCTATGTACTTCAAACGCTACATCGATGATATATTTCTCATTTGGACACACAGTGAAAGAGAACTGCTGAACTTCATAGCGAAATTCAACCAGGCACACCCGACTATAACATTCTCGCATATTTACTCACCCTTGTCTGTAGACTTCGTCGACGTCACGATTACCATTTCCCATGGACGCCTGAGTACTAAACTCTTTCAAAAGCCAACTGATAATCATCAATTTCTTCATTTTGAAAGCAGCCACGTGCGCCATTGGAAGACTGGCATCCCATATAGCCAGGCACAGCGCTTTAGGCGCATATGCTCCGAAGAACAGGATTTTAATTCTTGTTGTCAGGAGCTCAAGAAGAAACTTATCAAACGAAAATATCCGGAGAAAATTATCGACGATGCGATACACCGAGCTGCAGAACGCGACCAGATGGACAGTTTAAAAGGTAGCAGAAAGGCCAACGTGTCACAGTCTGCTAATTTGGTACCAACACATTCGGCGTCCATCCCCAAGGTTGGAGGCATACTTCGTAAACATTATAACATCCTTACCCAAAGCGACAGACTAAAAGCCGTTTTTCCTGAGCCTCCTCGTGTCGTGTACAGACGCTCGAAAAACATAGGTGACATTCTTACGTCGTCTAAAATTGTAACAGCTAATCATACCGGTTGCAGCCGCTGCAACAAACCACGGTGTAAAGTTTGTCCTCATATAACGCCTTCAATCACTGCCACCAGTACATCAAACCAATTCACATTCACACTTAGAGGAAGTTTCAATTGTGATTCATCTAACGTAGTGTACCTCCTTGAGTGTGGCACCTGCCACATGCAATACATAGGGCAGACGGAAACACCGTTCAGAATCAGGTTCAACAATCACAGATCGCATGCCAAATCCCAACCAAACCTTCCACTATCAAAACATGTCAACATGCCGGGCCACTCATTTAACAACCTCAAAGTGAATCTGGATTCCGCACTAGCCGTGACCGTGAGCTTCGTGAATCGTACCTGACTCTGGAATCAACGAAAGCAAAGGGAAACTAACTTGTCTAGCGCTAGACTAAGAATGAAGATGCGCTTGTTGCACAGTGTAGCGCCTGCATCGCCTGTATCGCGCCTTCTTGGTCTTTTATTTCGTTTTAATAGGTTGGACTTTTGTTGTTGTGTTTTTTTTTCGCTTTTTTTTCCTTTATTTATTGCAATGGCTTGAATTGTAGGCTCATTTATCCCCCTCGTTACACTGAGATTGTACTTATACTGTCATGCCTTGTCATTACACCTGTGCATATGTACATCTTCTAACTACGCATAATCACGGTACACGTCACAATTATCGGAGAGATTCGATCTGTATGTCTTACTCTCTGTATTCGCATTCTGTTCTGTTCTTAAAACACGTGATAATGTGTGATGCGCATTGCTGTTCCAATCAGTGCAGATGGCGCTGACTTGTTTTTGAAAAGTGCTTTTAAAGCCATGTATCAAATGTTCTCGCGTTACTCTGACGAAGGCTGGTCCACCAGCTGAAAACGTTAAGTAAATCTGCTTTCAAGAAAGTTTCGTCGCCCCTTCCTTGCATATATATATATATAATATATATATATATATATATATATATAATATATATATATATATAATATATATATATATATATATATATATATATATATATATAATATATATATATATATATATATATATATATATACAAGATGGAGCAAGTCCGCGCGGAATCAGGGAACGTCGTCCTCTTTCATCACGTCTCCCTCTTCATCTTCGGTAGCGCTTCGTAGCAATATATATATATATATATATATATATATATATATATATATATACTGTATATATACTCTATATTCTAGGCACTATAATATAGCTCTATACAATGACGCCACAAATAAGTTGCGCCTCCAACAGGCTGAGACATTTGCAGCAGAAGCTTGGCACATCAAAACCATGTGTATCAGCCGAAGAACAGACATATGGTATCTTTTCCACGAGTACCTTGCCACAAGGTTCGAAATTATAAAATGAAAGGGGTGTTGGCTTTCATAATGTGCGTTGTATTTGGTTTTTGGCTCCTCCACTGAAAATATATAGGTTCGTTCTTTAATGACACTGTTGCATGCCGAAATGAGCGGGAAATAGGCTCGAAGCGCAGCGCAAGAACACATTCGCGGCACAAGAAATACTCAGCCAGATGTGTCGTTCAATGTCAGTTTGTCGACTGCTAGCGCCCACCGCACATGTTTCGCGCTGCTTATTTCTTTCGTTTGCTTTTTTTTTTTTTGAGGTATAGGGATAGCTGACCGTTCTCTCGCATCGTAGTACAAGGTATTCGAAATCGGTTACATTTCCAAAACAGAGAACACACATGACAGACTCGCGCTGCTTTTCGCCTTTTGGCTATTCACGTTTAGGTTGTTCTTCGGTATAGGTCTCCCTTTCGCAAGCGGGTAGCGAGCACACATGTCCTCATGAAAGTATCAAAATAGAAACACTATTTTTTATGCGCTTTAGACCACCGAAAAAGAGCCTAAAGTGTCCCTCCAACAAGCGACGATCGAGGATTCGTCACTGTACAATGGCTTCACGTGAGAAAGCAGAAACATGATAGTTTCATTCCTTCCAGGCTGTAAAAGTGTGACGCTAAAGGTGATGCCAAGCATCACGAATGCCCATATCCATCCCGATGCATTCGAAAAATTAAGGATGGCACCCCTTTCACCTTTTCGGCGATGAATTAAGTCATTAGGGGGTTATTTTTGTATTCCGACAAAGTCGAGAAAGCTGTGGCCCCGTGGATAATTCTCAAAGCTTCATTAAAAATATGAACAGGTTAATTAGAATAATATGACCTCCCGAACGCCAAAAAAATCCCTCTACCCAAATTCGCCTAACTGTGCGTTTCTGAAAGAATTTCTGGGTTATTTAAAAGAATGGGAGACACATGCCACCAACACAATTGGCGGTTTCCTTTCATCGAGCACAGCAGAAGGGCTCCGTGTCACAATTGAGAGCACAGTGCAGCTGCTCGAATTTCTCAGGTCTGCTGGTTTCAGATATTTGATGACCTCAAATTTAAGCCATGACAAGCTGGCAAATATATTTGGAATTGTTCGGCAGTCTTCTGGCACAAATGATCATCCCACTGCTGCTCAGTTTTTGATTACTATAAATGCCCTTGCATTTTACGACCTCGCAAGACCATCAAAGTCGGGGAACTGTTCGCCGCAAGTCATCAGCTATCTTTTATCTGGGAATGACATAAAGTCACACACGCCTGCCACAATTGACGTCGTTGACAGCATCATCGATGGTGGAGACTTCAGTGGCGCGGAGACTGCACTAGCGTCAGGCACAAACCACAGTGCATACGTGGAAAAAAAAAGCCACGATATGCTGACTGGTTATGTGGCGCGTAAGACACTAAAGAAGACACCAGCGGCCCTATAATGTACTTTTATTCCGTGTTCCGTATTCCGTTTTCCCTGTTACGTCACGCTTGAGGCACCGCCCACGGCGGAAGCAGCGACATTTTTCGAATTTGGCCAATAAAAAGCGCTCGTAGCCGCCCATAGCTTGTTGAGCAAGACAAGTGCGGCAGTTGGCGTTTTTTACGTAGGAATTCTGGGGAAATCCCTAGTATTTTTTAGGTATTTTCGGAAGGAAAATCTAGGGGCTTTAGTGACTTCTTGGTTGACGGCTGCAAAGGGGCCGTATAACTCTTTTATTTCGTCCGCGAGCGTGTGATACATGGGAACCATCGTTAAAGGCGCAACACCACACAACACAAGAGAAGACCAGACGAGCACAGGCGCACACTAACAACTGATTTATTGAAGGCAGATCTCCAGGCATATATACCAACAGGCTGCGCAGGCGCAACGTCACAACAATCCTCGGAAAACATCAAAAATATCGCGAAAGAAAATCAATTTCAGCTTTGTAAAGCGCAATGGAAGTGTCGCTGACACACGCCTCACCTGCTTTCCTGATTAGAAACGCTTCTAACGTTTCACGAGCCGTTTTTTGTCTGCTTCTACCTACAATTTTTGCGCATCGGAAACGTGGTTCACAATTCGGGCATGTCATGCAATGGTCGACAAGATGGCTTCGCTCTTTGTTAATTAGATTTCTTGCGTGTTCCCTGAGCCGGTCATTGAGGCAGCGCCCCGTCTGGCCGATATATACTTTGCCGCAGGTCAGGGGAATCTCGTACACGACGTTGCTGGCACACTGAACGAAACGTCGTTCATGGTTCTTTTTGCAGCCTCCCTTTTCCTCCGCACAGGTGGTGCGACGGCTCAGCTGAGCGAGCTTCTGGGGGGCCGAGAAAGCCAACCGGTTGAACCGGCTAGCCACTTTTTTCATATATGTGTGACCTTATGCATGTACGGCACCACTTCTGGCCTCTGGGCGCCCACCAGGTGCCGTACAGTGGTGCCGTACATGCATAAGGTCACACATAGCCTGAAAAAAGTGGCTAGCCGGTTCAACGTGCCGTTGGCTTTCTCGGCCCCCCAGAAGCTCGCTCAGCTGAGCCGTCGCACCACCTGTGCGGAGGAAAAGGGAGGCTGCAAAAAGAACCATGAACGACGTTTCGTTCAGTGTGCCAGCAACGTCGTGTACGAGATTCCCCTGACCTGCGGCAAAGTATATATCGGCCAGACGGGGCGCTGCCTCAATGACCGGCTCAGGGAACACGCAAGAAATCTAATTAACAAAGAGCGAAGCCATCTTGTCGACCATTGCATGACATGCCCGAATTGTGAACCACGTTTCCGATGCGCAAAAATTGTAGGTAGAAGCAGACAAAAAACGGCTCGTGAAACGTTAGAAGCGTTTCTAATCAGGAAAGCAGGTGAGGCGTGTGTCAGCGACACTTCCATTGCGCTTTACAAAGCTGAAATTGATTTTCTTTCGCGATATTTTTGATGTTTTCCGAGGATTGTTGTGACGTTGCGCCTGCGCAGCCTGTTGGTATATATGCCTGGAGATCTGCCTTCAATAAATCAGTTGTTAGTGTGCGCCTGTGCTCGTCTGGTCTTCTCTTGTGTTGTGTGGTGTTGCGCCATGGAGGAAGGAATACTAAGGAGAGGCCCTATCGTATTTCAATGCATTGCGAAAAGTGTGGCGGAAGTGACGTCAGATTTATGGGGCAAACAAACCGGTATGGGGCAAACAAAACAGCAGACGCCCCGCGGCGTGCTCTCCGCGGTGGTTAGTTTCTGCGCAGATTTGTAGTCCCGGCGTAAACTTAGCGCGTATTGTGCGGTTCGCACGCAGTAAAATGTTGCAAGCAGACGTTTACCAGGCTGTTCGTGCATGGCAGGCCCGAGCGCTGCGTGCTGAAATTCTTCGTGGAGCGTTTTTGTGGAACAGTACAGAATACCGGTACGTGCCGTGATCAAAAACGTCCAGCCCCTGCATCATCGTATTCGAACTCACCTAGCAGTGACTTACGCGTTCTGCTGGGCGTTAGGCCTTCCCTTTCTCGTAGCCCGATTTCCCGATCTGTTGCCGGATTAGCGGGTCTTTGTTCGTGTATGCGGAGTGAGCGTAGTAGCTATTCGGCGCAACGCCAACCTATAGTTGACGTAACTTCACGTCGAAAAGACGACACCGCTGTATTGTATACGCGATCGTGCACGTAAAGTTTGTAATTCCAGTACGCACACAACAAGCACGCAGCGAGCGCACACCGCACAGTACATACATCACGTAGTCCGATAACAACAACATAAGTTTATTGCCCTTTCGTTCACGACACAGCCTCTAAAAACGTACGATGCCTTCGGCGCATGTTATGTACGGCGCGTCAGACGCCAAAAACAAAAGTTCACGTGTGTTCTGAGTTGACACAATGAGTAAGAAGCAACAGAGCGCACATCCGAGAGCTTCGCATGCAAATACCATGCATTAGTGATCAGCAATGAAGCGAACGTGTACGTACACATGAAAAGTGACACCCGGTACTGTCCGCAGTGCACGCGATTTGCACTGGGTATACGCAACAGCTGGGCATTGCGTAGCTTTCCTAAAGAACACGCAAGGAGCAGCATGCGTGAATCAACTACGCCGCGGCCGCGGCGCCGCTGGCATGGCGAAAAAAAAAAAAAAGAAGGCTCGAATCGCGCATGCGCTTGCAAACGACACGACGGAAATCGCGAAATGTTTCGAGGCTCCCTCGCCAGGAGGCGATGCGGGTGTTTGCGATGTAAAGGCTTCATGAATGTGACGTCAGGGCCTCTCCTTATTTTTCTTTCCTCCATGTGTTGCGCCTTTAACGATGGTTCCCATGTCTGAACACCAACTAGCCCAACAGTCAACTCTCTTAGAGCGTGTGATAAAACAACAATTGTACGTAAATGAAAATAAATTTGTTTTATGAGCTTATGGTGCTAAAATTAATGAAGCGTATTTCGAAGTAAACGCAAAACAAACGTATTTTGAGAGTCGTAGCCACATGGGTGTCGCTTTTGCATCCAATCCAAGTCGCTTAAGGCGGCCGTTGCGAGAAAAACAGCTGATCGTCTCTGCGAGCCGTGTTTTCTGTTCTGTCACCTATAATGCTGCGAAAGAATTTGATCGCGACTACCGGGGAGTATTTTCGTCGCAGAGGAATATCGGAAGCTGCGAAGAGCAAGGAAAACATGGAATTCTAGCCGCAAGGTGAGTAAACAATGCCGAGCATGCCGTTACCGCGTTATGTTTACTTTGCTTTGGTTCTTACAGGCAGCGAAAAAAAAATCGTTATGAACTGGGGAAGCCTGTACTTCTATCGTCTGATATCTATTAAGTTTCACCTTTCGATTTCGTCAACGAGGTGCGTGAGCGAGCGTAGTTACAGCGTACATGGACGTGCACATTCAGTTGTTTCCCCTGTGCATTTACGTACATTTCTGCTGAATCGAACTTGCACAGAAGAAACTTGTTGCGTAAAACGTTTGCGTTAACATGCACACCACGGTGTTTCATTTGTGATGATATAACGAATAGATGTGATAAGTATAATTGTAGCCTGCAAAGAACTGTCTGATATATGCTGCATCGGTTACCGCGTTGCGGCGAGAGCTCTTAAAAAAAAAAAAGAGGGGGAAATTTACGGAGCCACCTGTCAGGCTGTTCCAGTAGCGGCGGGCCTGTTTTTGGTGTGTGTGACTAGAAGTGCTACGAGTTTTTCGCCAAGTTCCGAGTTTTTTTTTTGCCACGTAAAGGAGGCTCAAGTGTGAAGACTTAACGATGCTACTTTGAAGTGCTTGTACCGAGGTTAGGAAGAAGCGGAGTCAATTGGGGGTCACATTTTCATGGAACAAAAATAAGTGAAACCAACACTTCAAATCTATTTGACTTCCTGTGGTTGGGCCCTGGTTTAAAGATATAAATAACAAAAAACGGTTGGATTTTTTCTCCAGCTCAATGACAAATTCCTTGTCATCGCTGCCTATCCGAATCAAACCGATGGAGCATTAGTGTGGTTTCCTGTGTGTTCTTGCATTAAGTGGCCTGTAATACATTGTGAATTTTTCTAGCTGCAGCATCCGGAGCTTGTCGATGGAGTGAGGCATGCGTTCGGCTACCTAATGCATCGCAGGCACTCTCTTAACATCTCCTGGCTGCCATTGGGCCTGGAGTTCCCCAGTCTTCACTGCTGCTGTAGCCACCTCGTCAGCCATGAACATTAGGACTTTATTTCCGTTTTAACTTGTCTTCCTTTTTCTGTTCTTTGTTTCGTGTTTCTTTACTTGCGTGTCATCTTTTTGGTGTGACAAGTGTAGTGCATAAGTGTTTTTAAATTGATACTCCACTTTCTTGTGGCAGTGTAAGCACATCTTCACAAGTTGCTTTGATATGTGATCGTCAGCCTTCTGAAATGATGCACACAACACATATCATGTGGCGTCATTTCATGCGGCAAGCCTGTAAACATAGCCTTTCTCTCTAGTGAAACTGACACTGCAAGATTTCGTGGCAGTGCTTGCTCTTCATAAGTTTTTTCTTCATAAGCTTGCTCTTCATAAGTTTTGCTAGTCAGCTATCTGAAATGATATGCAGACCACGCTTGACTGTACACCAAAGGACTGTAGTTGTCACTTGAATTAGGAATGTATATGACACAAGTGTTTTTACAAGTTGTACTAAAAGATGATATGCCTGTTTGCCACTCACAGAAGGTGCTTTTACACTAAGCAAAACAATTACACAGTCCTTTTTGAAGCTGCAGTCTGTGTCTGAAGTCTGTGTCCTTTTTGAAGCTGCAGTTGACTTTTGCGTGTGTCACAGCTATCAATCCTTTTGCAAAGTTATGCCCTCGAAAACCAAACATATACTTTTTTTGCAAACAAATTAGGCCAGTTACATTGCAACATGCATTTTACATTGATGTAATGTTGACGCTACATCTGTAAGAAAAGCTTTGCTATTGCTATTCAGGAAAGCATCCCATCAATTGCACAGGTGTGTTTTGGACACTGTATACATTGGTTTGTCTTGCTGCTTCATGTACTAGCATTCTTATGCAACTGTCCTTTCTTATAAACACTGACAAACGGCCATCTTGTTAGGGGTACTATACTACTCTAACATATCTGAAATGCATAGCTGTGCACACAATTGCCCATGTACCTTGTGATTCATATACTGTGCACATTTCATGTGTCCCTCTTTTTTTTCATGCGGTACGATGGGACGCAGCAATAAACAGAGACAACATGTGCCGAACTTAAACCAAAATTTGAGGTGTGCAGACATTGTTTACAGTATTGGTCCCTGCCACGCGAGACCACAAAGGTGCTCCTTGAAACGCATATAACGCCTTTAGCAACGCAATATGTCTATAGTAGAAAGGCAAGCTGATGTCATCTATATTTGCATTATAGTAGTCATTAATTACCCATGCAGTACGATGTCACACTGTGCTTCCTTCAGCATGATGTTTCCTGTAACTTGTGCATGTAATAGATGTCAGTAATGCTTTAAAAACATGACACTGCAGTTTGACAATGTATGTTTATTTACAGAAAGTATATGCCGTCTTTGCATTGGTGTGAACACGAATAATTTTTTTTTTTTACAAGGTTCTGTCTTGAAGAGACTGCGTACATATTCTTTCACATTACTTCTGCATTCACAAATGAGCACACTTCTGAATGAGAAAAAGGTACTTGAAATGCCAGACGATCTGTTTCAGCATCAGTTGGCCCTTTGAAAAGGAACAGTGTGGTGGATGTGCAACAAAAGAACACAGTGCCCACAAGTTGTGCGTGAAGCAAAAGGCGAGCCGTGTGTTGTTATACAGGAAGTCAGGAGACAAAGACTTGGTGTGCACTCCCAGTCATAGAGCAATAACGGTCACAGTGTTCGTGATTGGAGGACGATCAGCAGTAACCCTTGCTTTCAAATGAATTGGATATAGCACTCAGCCGCCGAGTACAGTGCGTTATATTGACAGTTGCTAAATGAAAAGTTCCTATGTACCGCCATATAAAAATGACCCAGTCATGTGTAGTGACGTTGTGGGAAAGACCTCGTCATACAGCATGTGATGAAACCCAGGAGAAATTTATTATTACCAGGAAATTTAACTTCAAAACGTTTTCTTGTACTTGTTAGGTAACATCGTAGCAGTTAAGAAGTCACGTTGCTGAACTTCATTCAGCACATGGGTCGGTTCCTGCTGACAGCGAACACATCTCCATGAGGGTAACATGCAAGATCACTGCTGTACTTACATTGAGATTCAAGTTAAAGAGCCACAGGTGGTCAAGATAAATTCAGTCCTCCACTGCAGTGTGGTTTATCATGGTTTTGGCACGGAAAACCCCATATATTATTATTACTTCTTAGGCACATGTTTCTCACTGAAATGACACTTGCCTAGTTCTGTTGTCAGTGGTGCAGTTAGCCAAATAGTGGATTACCGTTGCGGACAGCTTGTCCAGGAATACATGTGGAGCGTGATGACCTTCCTTGTCTAAGCAGTGGTTGGGGGTCATCACTGACAACACTGCCATGCTCACTATTGTAATCATCGCTGAAATCATGAACACTTCTGTCACCTTCTGCGATGCAAAGGCAAGTGCAACATTGCACATGCTGCAGCAACGTGAGATGCACATTCTGATTCTTAATGGAGGGTACAGCACTACTGAACGCAGCGAGAGCAGCTCTTCATTAGCCCAATACAAAGCTTCATTACAGACTGCGCTGCAGCATGTGCGGTGTAGCACTTACCTATTTAACACTGTTTCTGAGAGGACAGCCTGGAGAGGTGTCAGGAGCCATGGTCCTGGTTTGTAGCCTCTGTGACTCTGTCACCTGCACAAATACAAGTGGTGGTTCTAAATACTACTTCAATGTAAGGGAATCCACAAGGCTGAGCCACACAAAGATAGCAATGATAGAATGATCTACATGATGTAATGCTATACACATCACCAGTCTGACTTACCCGTACTATGCGAAGCATGACTACTACAAATGGGTTGTCAGGACAATGTGAGTCATTTGTCGATATTATGGAGCGGATAACCGATAGCTGCAAGATGACACACATGCAGCGAGCGACATCCTCTCAGTTGCACAGTTACCAAGTACTTGGAGCTAATCAAACAGGGCATTAGCCATAACGCGAGCAAATATTCCGTTAGCTCAAACTGTGAATATCCCAAATTTTGTTCTGCTCACCTAGAGGCCAGAAGGTACGGCCGCGGCAATCCGGGCCCCTTCGATGCGCTCACGCAGCCGCGTTGTCCGCCAGACGTGGGCGTCGTAGTCTGACCCCAGACGCAGTGGTTCACGGCAGGATTCCGATGTCTGCGTCGCAGATCTGACGAAAGCGTGAACCACTGTGAGTCACATTTCGCTACGCGGACATGCGCTCGCAAGGATGGGAAGACCGATACTTACTAGCATGACGATGTAGGCATAATGTCCCTTGCGGGGATAAAATGCCGCCTTGTGATGGTCGCCCTTCGGTGCAATGATTACGGCAACGCTGCCGTCCACGCATCCGATGACGCCCGCAGCCGTAGGAAACATTGAAGGCCCCCTTTTCATCCGTCGTCCACGGGAAGTGAACCCACTTGTTATGGATCCCGGCGTGCACGATTACCTCCGCCACAACATCGCACACAGTCTGCTCACCGCAGCTTGCATGATGACAATAGTATCCTCGCTTCCAGACGAGGCTTGAAAGCTGCCACTCGCGAAAAGCCGCACAACACCCACAGGCACCACCGACAGCGCAGTCGGTCGCGCCGTCGCGCGCCTTCCTCGGCCACTTCGTAGCACAACCGCCGCACCTTCCTTTCATCGGGCGAAAGTGACGCCGAACTCTTTCATCGACTGGCATGTCGAGCGCGTTGTCGGGCGCCCACGGTGCTGCCGAGCCGCCGAGCGACCGCCGCCAACAACACGAAAAAGCTCGCCGGCACCGCCATGTTTGCTATTCCGTCGAAACGGGGCCACTCGCTGGCTGTTCCGCGCTTCGACGGAACCGATTCCGTATATTTTAGCATAATGAGCGCGTACTCGTCATTTTGACGTCACCAAAATTTGGGCTTCCGACACGTCACTTGAGTGACAGGTGAAACGACCAATCACGGGGTGCTAATGGCGGCCAAAACGGAATACGGAACACGGAACAGCGGTTCGTTATACGGCCGCAGTGCGAGACTTGTGCAACATGTCTCACGTCAGACAGAAACACAGCTGCGGGGAGTGATCAGGCCTCCCTATTCACAGCGCACTTTGATAACGGAGGCCTGATATACCCCTCCGGACCTTTCAAAGCAGCTATTGCAAAACTTGAAAATAGCTTTACCACTTATTTCAGCGTGAGTAAGCTGCATGAAAAGAGCATTGTGGATTTCAGCGCTTTCTTGAAAAAAACAAATTTGCCTCATCTGAGATGTGAAGGACACTCAAATTTCATCACAAAAAGCCTCCATGAAGTTCTGCATTTTACTTAGATTCCGCTTTTTCACGAAATCACTGAACAGCGAAAGAGAAGTAAAGCGGCAAAGAATTAAGCTGCTAAAGACGAGAAGATGCAATTAAATGACGCTGACGAAACCCATGTCAAGGAACCAATAAAGATTAAAAATTCTGATGCTCTCAATCCCGTCTCGTGAAGTGATAAGCAGGACGGATGCACTGAGGGATGGTGGTCATCACTGGGAAACTTGTGTGACGGCAGACTTCGTGCTCTTCTACAACTTTAACTAGCGCTGAGGTATTCCTTACTTATTTGTACTGAATGTCACGCTCTGTAATAAAAGCAAACACCGCAGGCGTTCGACGTGAAAAGGTAAGCAAACGCGAGAGCGCGGTTGTAAACGGCTCCGCCAGCCCACCCGTAAGCGAGAGTCGCGGGCGGGGCGTCTGCTCAAGGAACTCCGATTGCGCGCAGCGCCACCGCCGCAGGCATCTCCGAGAGGACGCGGCGGAGAGCGGAGACGGCAGACTAGCCAGCAGACTAGCCAGACTAGCCAGTGAAACACAAAAAGCAGTTTGTGCCCTGTACCACTGGCGTGGTATACGTGATTCCTCTGTCCTGCGGGAAGAAATACGTGGGACAGACTGGTAGGTGCTTAAACGACCGTCTGAGAGAGCACCACAACAATGTGCACAACACGGTTCAAGGCCACTTGGGCATTCATTGTCGTGACTGTGGCTGCGCGCCCACCTTTGAAAAAAGCGAGGTCCTGGCTAGGCATAATTTACAGTTGACGCGCGAAAATCATCGAGCGCAGTTGCATCAGCTCTCCTTCGATAGCACTGTCATCTCATGAAATATCATATCTAAACAGACCATGAGTGATGCGCCGTGTGCGCAGTGGTGCTTGCTCTATGTATAATGTTCAAAAAATCGTCATTTGCCCCGGTTGTGGCGCATGTCAGCGAAGTGTATAAATATTCATCCTTCCCTTTCTACCAATAAAGTGTTGTAAGTTCAGCGCTCTGTGTGCGTCGCCTTTCTTGTCCTCGTCTTCTCTTGCGCTGTTTCCCCTCCGATGTCTAACCAACACGCCCAAGCTTCGATACTAAGCAGTATATTCTATACTCGCGGACAACTTTTCTTGGCATTGGAGCGAAGGCTACAGAGCCACAATGCACGTATCCTACCGCTAATGAATGTAGTCCCACCAATTGCGTCCGTATTTTCTGCGTGAGATATATAAAATGCTCCTTCATTTTCTAGATGTAGCTTTTTGTGACGGAACGCAGCGCACACAAGCGAGATATCTGCATTTCTTTTACTTTACACGTTGTCACTTTGCGTTTTTGCGTGCGTGAAAAAGTCGCGCCTTTTACCCGTACCTTAGACGCTAAGCAGCGTTTGCGTCGAAGTGCAACGCTAGCCATCACACTCCACGGCGTTACGAGACGCGCGCCAAACCGGACTACTTCGCGTAGCAGTACACATGTGCAGACGCTCCGCCCCCGTAGCTTTCCCTTCAGTGCCAAGAAAAGTTGTCGCCGAGTATAGTATAGCATAGGCGGAGAGTACGGGGGGGCTGGGGGCTCGCCCCCCCCCCCCCCCCGGACTGCTTCGTGGGGGGCAGAGCCCCCCCTGGCGCCGGCCCAGAATATTTTTGAAGAGCTTGGCTTAGGTCCCCAGCCATTGACAACGGACTTTTGGCCGTCCTGTCTGGCAGCTAATGCACAGGGGGCTGTTTATTGCCCACTTTATTTTTCATTTCACAGCTTTAAAATTCGGATCATGGTCCAATGACAAGACAAACATTCACTGGAAAATGCCCTCAAACGAATTTGTATGTGCAGAATATGTTGTGTTAATGAACACCTGAAGCGATCATTTAAGCAATGACAAGTTAAAAAGTCTTGAACCGCGTAGCGACCGGTTTTCCTAACACAAAAATGCTAATAAGAATACAAGGCAATCCGGCACAGCTTTCCCACACTTTCGCTCTCCTATAAAAAAGAGTAATTTCTTGATCCTTACAAATGGGTACCCTTCGACATGCCTGCGTATAAAGTGCCGCGAAAGACGGTGCGCATTTTTTTTTTATCGGCAGAGGGTTTTACTACCAGATCGGCGACCGAAGAGCAGCTAAAATACTGGTCCAGAAAACAACCTTTGGCGGAAAACGTTGTAACCCCAGCTTCGCACAAGGTGTAGTGGTAGCAAATTGTATTTGCTACCTTCTGAGAATGATTGTTGGTCATCTTAATTGAATTCAATGGCATAGTTAAAGCTTCCTGTGCCAGCATTAGCCTACTCTCTCCTGTTTGGTGCATGTTTTAAACAAAGTATAGCATGTCAATAAAAAAAAATCCGTGAGGTCCCACGCATTGTGGGAATCTATTTTATGCGATGCAGTCAGCGAGTAGCAGCCTATGCGGCCTTCTTCGCTATAAGCCAAGCCTTACGAGATCGATCGATGCCTTATGTGTAAATTGAAAAATAAATCTGGAGTCTTCACTAGAGATCTTTATATGACATCTCAGTGTCGGCACCTAAGGGACTAGTTATATTAAATTATTTAATTTGAAAGTCGGCGTCTATCTTATGTATAACGCTGTCCCAGCTAGCTTGGACCAAGATGAAAAAAAAAAAGAACATGAGCTCTAGGAAAGTTCTAACCTGTTGTATATTAGCGGTAGTCGTGTGTGCATACAACCTGTGTTTTTTTTTAACTTTTTATTCTTGCTCGAATCGGTAAAATATTAACTTTAGGTTGTACGTCACCTCAATAACCCCAGAATCAAGCATTAATTTTTTGCTGAAATCTGCCTGGTTGACTTTTCCGAAAAAAAAAAAACAAAAGCGCGCGAACACGCCAAGTATGAAATATACGCGCGCTCGAGCGGCGCTTATCTAGCGCTTCCAAGCGTTCTTAGTTGATACACGGCTGCACGCTCTATGATGGACACGTCAGTCAGCTTGTTTTGATGCGCGTCCATCAAATAGCGTGAAAGCTCTGTACAATGAACAAACGCACGCCGGTATATATATATATATATATATATATATATATATATATATATATATGGGAAGAGTGAGAGAGAAATGTGGAAGAGCTAGCAAGTCGGGCCCCCGCCCCCTCCGGGGAATGAAAACTCTCCGCCTAAGTAGTATAGTGCCTAGAATATACTTACTAGTGTGCCGACCGCCGAGCGTTTCCAATGGGAGACGCTGGCAACCGACGGTGATGCCTTCCGCCGGACGACACCAGACGGCGACACTCTTAGGGACCATGCTAACCGAGCGGCGCATCAAGCTAGAGTTACTGTATATGCATATACAGTAACTCTACATCAGCCAAGCGCGCGCGTTGCACGCGCGTCGCTCAATTGCGCTGCGGATGCCCGTTCGTAAGCGCAGTCGGTTGTGATCACCGAGTTAAGAAATATTCCGTTGCGGTAAACTTGTGGGGCGTTGTCGTTTTCGAGCCAGTAGCTTATGTACGTGTCTCCGCATGTCATTGCTAGGTTTTTTTCTGTGCGCGCGCTTCGCACTTGTTTCTGTTCACAGAACCGCGATGTGGTCGCAGAAATGGAGGCGTAAAGACAGCACCTGTTTTGTCCCATATTGTACGAGTGGCTACCGCTCAAACAACGAGCGGGTCTCATTATTCAGTGCTCATGTGGACACAGAAATTTAATTAAGTTTAGCCGAGTGGGAGAATAATATAAAGAGCGCAAATCGAAGACTAACTCCGGCGGCTGTCGTTTGTGAGAAACACTTCAATAATGCTACACTGAGCGTCGTTAGGTGATTGCATAGATAATTTGTAAAATAGTGTCGTTGGGTGAATAAATAGATAATTAGTAAAATATGTGTCGTTAGCTGATTAAATAGATACTTAGTAAACATTTGTCCCTAGGTAAATAACAGATCATTAGTAAATGTATGGTAATTAGCTACAAATTGCCGTGAATTTAGCATTTGTGGTCATGTGTCGCATATAATAGTATTTTTCGAAGAAACAGCCGGTATCGCGCGCAGCGTATTAATGATAACTATGCGTACGGTCGCTTGTTAGTGCTACGAATCACATTGCTTCGATTACGCTTTGCATCCCAACCAACGTTCCGCAGCGCAAAACTGGCTGCCACCGCGACGCCCGCGGTCGGCACACTAGTAAGTATATCCTAGGCACTATAATTCTAGTAAGCCAGGGGCGTAGCCAAGGGGGGGGTTGGGGGGGTTCAAACCCCCCCCCCCCGAAATTTTTCAGTTTTGCTTGCGTATATAGGCACGCACACATACAAACGCACGCACGAACGTACATGAAGTATGGTTGAACCCCCCCCCCCCCCGAAAAAAATTTCTGGCTACGCCCCTGTAGTAAGCCACCATAATTCTAGGACCGTAACGCCATGTTTACTTTGGAAAACGGGCTTGCTGAAAGGTGGTGCTGTCTAAGAAATGGAAAGAAAAGGAAAGGATTCTTGCAAAGTGAACAATAACTGTATTTCACCTACGACTTCCCGCAACTGTTTGAGTCTCATATAAATAAAGCAGCATTTATTTCAGCAAGGCCAATCACGTAATTATCAGTAAACTAAAGTACTATTTTCTGGCGCGGTAGCAGGCATGCGCTTTGGTTCTGTAACTTCCACAGTGCTGTCAAGAAATTTGTCGCCGAGTATAGGCACTATAACCATGGAATGATGGGAAGTACAGGCTTCGGATTGGATAGCGTTAGCTAGCGAACTGTCTACGGATCTTTTTACAGTTTCAGTTTCGTTCTTCGCGAGGCGTGGGTCAGCGTGGGTAGTGGTATAGTGCCTGGAATTACTGGCTAGTGTGCCGTCCGCTCGCTCTTTTCAATGGGGGAGGGTGGCGCCGGTTGGGATGAATGCCCGCGGTGGCCGCCAGGGGCGCTGCCATGCGGGTGGCTGCTGCAAGTAGACTACGGGAGAGGACGGACGTGTTTTTCGTGGGCTCCGGAATGACAGCGTCAGATAAGTTTTTTTTTTTTTTTTGCATGATTCGAGCTTGTTTTTTTAGTTATATGAGCACATAAGCCACTAGATTGAAGCTTAATAGGGCTTACAATTTTGTACTGTTTCCTGTGTGACAGTCGCCTGGGTCTTTTTTTTTTTTTTTTGTTCGGTCACCACGTGGCTGAAAGGCACACGTGTGCTTTGAAGTATAGCATACTGCGGAGTTTTGTGATACCATTTGACTTTAAGTGTAACTAATCCGCCGTGTGAACGATCTAGCCATGGTCAAAAAGACCGTAAAGTGTACAGGGTGCGGAATGGGATGGAAAATAGAGGTTTGTACGGATGAGAAGACGAGGGAGCTGACGCCAAGTGTAAGCAATGCGAGTTAGAGGCGAAAATGGAAATAATGATGGCTGCCCAGAATGAGCTCATGGTAAGAATCGCCGAGCTGGAGAACGCGTTGGCGACAGAGCGGGAAAAAACGATGGCCATGGGGGAAAGGCTTAAGTCAGCCGAGGAGAAGTTAGCAAAGGTAGTAATGGTGAACAAAGAAGCAAGCGACAGCGGGGCATCGACCCCACAGTGGTAGACGCGAAGGGGGAAACAGGTTTGGAAGAGACAGGTGCAAGGGTCACAGGACCCAGCTTCCGCGAAGTAGTTTTGGGAAGGGGAGGGGACAAAGCAGCAGTGGCACGGGCTAATAACCGAGGCAGTAGCCAGGTGCGGGACGGTCCAGCAGAAGAGTCGGAGCACGTGATAATCGCCGGGGACTCGAATTTAGTTAGATGCGAAGAAGCAGTCAAGGAAAGGGTGAGAGGCGACAAACGAGTTTTAATAGGGAAGTTCCCGGGACATAGGCTGGGATCAGTGATGAGACGAGCTAGCGCAAAACTCGCAACTAAAGCTAATGGACGTAACCTCGTGATAATCGCGGGAGGTCTAAACGACGTCTTGAATGAAGAATCAGCCGAACTAGCGCCCACATTGGCGAAAGGGGTCGATGACATGCGCGCCATTTCCCCTCAGGTGCAGATAGTGGTATGCACAATACCGGAAGTACCAGTGAGGAATATCAACTTGCAAAGAGCGGTTGTCGACGCAAACAAAGAGATATGGCGAATTAGTCGTGAGAAGGGCTTCGAGGTAGTGGATATAAACAGGGAGGGCACAGGTGGGGCGGTTTCCAAAGAGACAGAATTCACTTCGATAAGAGGCTTGGTCATGAGGTGGGTTGGCGACTGGCAGGACGCCAGCAGTAAGCTTTTTTGGGGGGGCACACGCGGGGCCACTTCGGTGCCCAGGGTAGCTTGTAATGAGGAAAACAACCAGGGGACTCTTTGACAGGCAGTATAGCGAAAAACCAGAGAAAAGGTAAAAGAAGGGAGAAGGCGCGTGTTGCAATTAGTTACATAAACATGCAGGGTGGCAGAAAAAAGGCAAAATGGTTAGAGATTGAGGAAAGCAGTTAAGCAAGGAACAGATAGGTGTTTATGCGGTTACAGAAACACACCTTAGAGACTTGGAAGAGCCACCACATATTGACAATTAATTTGGAAGGATGTAACAGAATCACATCAGAAAGGAGAGTGGGGTGTTGGAATGCTGATCCATAGCAGAACAAAATTGGATAGAGTGAACAAACGTGTTCAGAGCACATGTGGGTTTCGGGCACAGTAGGTGGAAAGAAACGTGGCTAGGTGTAGCTTACTTGTGGACGGGGAACTAACTGCAGAGAAAAGAATCTGGAGAGAGTGAAATGCATAAGCACCGATATTAAAGAATTTGGTCCTGATGCCGAAATAATCCTTCTAGGGGACAGGAACGCTCACATTCATGACCTGACGGATATTTCAGACCCAATCGGCAAGTTATTGCTAGAATCTCACTCTGCGAGCAACATAGTCTTGAGATAGGTTAACGTGGGGCCTAAGTGTGAGGGGCAGATCACGTGGGAAGTCGGAAACCGGCAATCGAGCATTGATTATTGTCTCATGACAGAAGGAATATATGACAAACTTAGAGAGATGAGAATAGACGAGGGAAGGGCATTACAGCTTGGGTAGATGATCATAAACGCATAATATTACAAAATGGGATATCAAAACTGATAAAATAAGAACATAGAATCAAAGTTTGGCAGCTTGTATCTAAATGACAAACAATAACAAATATAGCCGTCAAGAGTCGAGGGAAAAAGTAGACGAACTACCAGGGTAAGACTGGAAGTATAGTGAGGCTGCTACATATAATCACGAAAAGAAATGGAAAAAGAGAAGAAAACTATTTGTTGGAAAGGAAAGAGAAAGCCAAAAGTGTGGTGGAACAAAGAAATCCGGAGGCGATCGAGAAGCGACGTGAGGCATCACGGGAGCACAGAGCAAGCAAAAAAGGAGAAGCGGCCACAGGACGAAGTCAACCAAATATGGGAAATATATTTAGAGCAAAAATCCATTGTGCAGAAATTAGTCGAGGCAAAAATTAAAGGTGAAAGTGAACGCTGGATGACAGAGATTCGCGAAAAAGAAGAAGGCCGCGCCTAGGATATTTTGGAGCCACCTAAAAGCGCTGGGTAGGAAGTCTGTCACAATGCAACAACATATGGTAGATGAAGGAGGAAATCAATTGGAAGGGTATGAAGCGCTAGGTTACATCCGAAAGATAACAGCCGATTCGTTTAAAAAGGTCGCCCAGGGGATTCCCCCGGTGAGTAAAAGTGCGCAAAGGAGTGCAACCGACGAAGATGTAGTACTAGAGAATTTCAATTGGAAGAAAGCCGAAGGAAAAATTCCTAAGCGCACTACACCGGGCTTAGAGTGGGGTTTCCCGTTCAGCCTCATTAATAACGGGGGGAAAACTCGGACATAACACTAAGAGAGCACTGCTGAAAGCCGTATAAAAGTGCTTACAGGAGAGGGAATTACCAAGACAGTTGGCGAAAAAGTAGAATGAACCTTAATCTATAAAGGCAGGGGAGAAAAGGATAACATTCGCTCGTATAGACCGCTAACCATTACATCGGTGCTATACAGGTTGGCGATGCAGGCAGTAAAATTAAAAAATAGAAGCGTGGGTAGAACAAAATGATTATTTGGAGAACTCTCAGAATGGATTTCGAATCGACAGGCGGTTAGACGATAATCTGTGTTGTTCTTACCCAGTGTATAGAAATATCTAAAATAGAAAACAGGCCCTATACGTAGCTTATTCTAGATATTACCGGGGCGTATGACAACGTTTAATCAGGAAATTTTGTGGGATACTACTGAAGAAGTGGGCATAGGTGACGACTGTATACAGCTTTTGAGGGAAATATACCGAGAAAATACAGTTTGTATAGAATGGGAAGGAATAAGTAGCAAGGACAGCGTTGAAATCAGCAAGGGGCTGAGACAGGGATGTCCTTTGTCCCCGCTGTTATTCATGCTGTACATGGTGAGGATGGAAAAAGCGCTAGAAGGTAGCAACATTGGATTTAATTTGTCACACAAACAGGTCGGCACGATGGTTGAGCAGAAGCTTCCAGGTCTATTTTATGCTGATGATATTGTCTTATTTGCGGACAGTCAAGATGATATACAGCGACTGGCAGATATATGCGGAAGGGAATGTGAGGCTTTAGGACTAGGATTTAGTGCAACAAAATGTGGATTGATGGTATTCAATGATCACGAAGACCATGCGGTCTTTATACAGGGCCAAAAAATACCGAGGGTAAGCGAGTACAAGTACCTCGGAGTATGGGTAAATGAGGGGGATAGATATATGGAGGTACAAGAGAAAGCATCGGTAGCAAAGGGAAAGAGGAATGCTGCAATTATGAAGCACAGAGCTTTTATGGGGGTACAATAGGTACGAGGTGCTTCGAGGGCTGTGGAGGGTGTGATGGTCCCCGGGGCTTACATTTGGGAACTCAGTGGTGTGCATGAGTCAGAGGTACAATCAGGAATGGATGTAATCAAAGGACGGTGGCCGCCTCGCGTTGGGCGCTCACGGGAAGACGACAAATGAGGCTGTAAAGGGTGATATGGATGGACAGGCTTTGAAGTGCGGGAAGCTCAGAGCAAAATGAGATTCGAAGAGGCTGAGGAAAATGAGAAGAGTAGATGGGCCAGAGAAGGTTTTCAGGTATTTGTATAGAAAAAAGCGTTGACACGCAGTGGAGAAAAAGAACTAGGAGGCTCACCAGTAAATATACGGCTAGCAGTGCGGGCGATATGGCAACAAGGAGCATTAAGCGGAAGGTCAGAGAGGCGGAGAGGACTTATTGGATGGCAGCGATGGAAAAGAAGCCGGCTCTGAGTAACTACCGAAAAGGGAAAAAACGAAATAAGGAGGGAAAGGTTTTATGATAATTCAAGGGGAAGCGCTTTACTGTTTGAAGCAGGTCGGGCTGCCTTAGAACGCGTAGTTATAAAGCGAGATTCAGTAACGAAGAAGAACAATGTACATGCTGCGGGGGAACTAAGGAAACGATGGAACATGTACTGATTGAATGTGGCGATATTCACCCAGTATACGTGTGGGCACGAGTCTACATGAAGCCTTGGGTTTAGGGACAACAATGGAAAGCTGAACACGTCCCGCGATAGAAATAAGTAAGAGACGGTTAGAGTATTGGTGGCAGAAAAGTAGAGATAAAGAACAAAAAATAAATAATTGGGGGAAAAATAAGGTCATTCTGCCTTAAGAGGCCAGAGAGATAGACCGTGAATTTATATTTTTTGGTATAATAACATAGATTTAATCAATGTAAATAAGGTATTAGGCCAACATAAAACCAAGGAAGGCTTTTTTTTTTTTTTTTCTCGAGCCTGGTGGCAGACATGTCACCGCCCCGTTACAAAGGGGACGCTCATAGCATCCATCCATCCATCCATCCATGCTAGAGTTACTGTATATGCTAGGTAGCATATACAGTAACTCTAGGTGGCTGCTGACTACGCGCGTCGTCTGCTCCGCACACCTGATTTGCAGCGGTTGCGTCGATTTATGTCTTCGTGTTTTCTGCGTTATTACCGCGTTTTGTGTCTGTTTTCGTGTCGTCAGAGGGTGAGTGTGTGGTTGTCCCGTTTCTGTGCCTGTCACTACGGGAACTATGAGGGGAATCTGAGAGAATGTCGAAGTTAAAGCGACATAAGGAAAGGACTTGTTTCGTGCCGTTCTGCACCACTGGTTACCGCTCGAACAAACAGCGTATATCGTTGTTCACGGCCCCATCTGATGAAGCACGGCTCGCAGAATGGGACAGAAGGATAAAGAGGGCCGACAGAAGACTGACGCCAACTGCTGTGGTTTGTGAAAAACATTTTGATGCGAGTTTCATCGAGCGCGCATTCACCATCACCGTGAACGGCGTTGTCAACAAGATCCTCCGCGACAAACCACGTCTGAAACCTGATGCGGTACCCTCATATTTCCTGAATATCCTCATCACCGTTTTCCGAAATTGCTGCAAAACGAAAAACAAGAAATCTGTGCCAACAACATGTAGACATTCCAGCAAAGCGCCGCAGGGCACCGAGTCGACTGCCTTCGAAGCGAGCTCTGCCTTTAAAGGATCTTGTGTTCAGGATAATTATTCTGCACCTGAAGCGTGCAACCACATCCTTTGTATCCGAAACAGCAAGTGTGCAAAATACTGAAGCTCAACGGCCGCAAGCACCACGAAACTCGTCACCCGTCTCCGACTCTCTGTTCCTGTCACTTGGCTGAAAAGTGCCGTCTGTGCCAAGCAGGAACAGTAGCGTCCCAAGCAAACATTTATCCTTGGCAAAATGTCGGCCTGACGTCGCTGGCCAACTGCACTGTCGTTGGCCCAACCTTGGCAACCAATGTAGGGCCGGTCTTGGGGATTGACATTGGCCTCATGTGGGCCTGCGTCGGCACCCGATGTAGGCCCGTCCACCGTGGCCGACGATGCCGAGTGCATACCTGCCAAGTTTGGAGAAACGGAATCCGGGAGATGTACTCAACGGGGGGGGGGGGGGGATATAAAATATGCTGCTCACGGGGGGGGGGGAGGTACTGCGATAGCAATTATATGGACACTGTCAGCGGGATTTTGCGGTCGCCGCTGATTTGTACAGAGTCCAAACCGGTAACATTGCTTACGCATCGTCAGTTTCATGTGCGAGTAAAAACGCGCTAGCGCTAGAGACGAACGCGGTTGAAGCAAGATAAAACGACCCGGCCGTCCCCGTCGCGCGAAGGGCGCATGCGATAACATCGCTCCGCGTGTGAGGCCTGTCGTCGCTTGCTTACCAGTTATTTCGTCGGGCAAGAGCGAGCGAGCGAACAGTTAAGCGTATCAAGGCTGAAGCTCTGCGGGCCCCACTTGCCTCCCCGAAGCGCAAGAAATTGAATTCCTCGGGCCAAATTGAGAAGCGCATCACCGGCAGGACGCGGCTGCAGCGCTATGACACGTTTGAGTTGGCAGCACTGCGGCGCAAAGTGCACAGCTACTTCATGCGCAATGAAACTGAGTTGAACCTTTCTACCATCGTTAAAAAAAAAAGAAATCCTTTTTACTACGTGGCCAGACAACTTTGCTCATGTGGCCAGACAAAGCACTGGACGCGCGGAGCAAAACTGGATTTCCGGGAGATTTTTCTCTGACCCGTACAACCGGGAGAAACGTTCAAAATCCGGAAGTCTCCCGGGTAATCCGGGAGAGTTGGCAGGTATGCGAGTGCATGCCGCTCGCGGATTGACCAAGGCCCGACATTACATAAGCGTCGATTTACCGACGGCCGTAGTTCGGTTGCGGACGTTTCTCGCAACTAGTATTGCTCTGCTTTTTTTCTTATTTTTTGTGCGTGTTCTAACAAAACGCATCAGTTGTTTTTCTGGTGTGTTGGTGCGTGTCGTATTTAATGTGAACGGGCAGTTTATAGAGGCGTTTAACTCATCTGAATTAATTACGAGCCAGAGTGCACACCATACTGAAAATTCCTATATATGCAGGACCCACACATATGATGTTATTGGATACAGGTCGTATAGGGGATACGGCTTTATAGGTGATACAGGTTTATAGGTGATACAGGTTATAGGTGATATAGGTTGTATAGGTGATATAGGTCGTATAGGTGATACAGGTAGGTTGATTATATGGGTGTTACAGGTGATATGGGTAACATGGCCGAATCAGCGATTTCGGTCACAAATGACGTACAGCAAAGGAAACATATTGATAAAGACATGCCAGTTTATGAAGCGTGTAATAAAAGCAAATATACCAGCAATTCAAGCTGTAATGATATCTCAGCAGCAGTCTAATTATAAGAATGTAAGAATTCACTGTTGCACTTACATATATACTTGAAGAAAAACGATCAGGCAAGAATATTTGGTAACTGATTATTTAATTAAATCTTTAAGCATCTCCGCAATAAAACGGCACATACACGCACATGCACAGTGATGCAGATGCTGTGATTTCTTCATTGTGTAAGCTGCAGCGGACCTTCGGTGTTCTGTAAAGTGTTCAAGTCAAAATGGAAAACATAGATCTGTTAACATCTGTTTATTTTTACGAAAACTCCAATAGGGGACGAATGCCATCATTTAGTTGGCGTAGCGCCTGTTTCCGAATAACCAGGGCAAGGCCTGCCTGTAAGAAATAAAAAAAAAAGAGAAAATCTTGTCACAAAAAATAAATGGCTAGAAGAGGACGGTTTAATAATGTAAACCACAATAGTTACGTAGTTGCACACTGATACAACATCCACGCACAATACATTTTTCAGTTTCGTGACTTTCGAGTAGAACGTACGGAGGCAGTGAAAATGATAAACTTACCTTCAAAGATAATCAACAATGGCGCGTTGTTTGGAGATCCAGCAATACAGAAAATGTTGATGGCACATCATGGTGACGGTATCTGTCTCTGCAGCTTTGCAGAAGGGAAGCTGCGATGGAGCTTGGATGTAGGCTGAGGTGTCCATTTTTCCGCAGGAAAGTTGCGATGCTGGGTCTGGTGAACAACCGTTCCGCAGAAACAAACTTCCATGTACGGCCACAATTGCAGCGCATGAGCGAAGTATGTTCTTCACTCTTTCGCTGATAGCCTGTGCACACCGCGGTACTCGATGTCCACGAAATCAGAGCAAGAGAGATCGCAAGTGACGAACACGATCCGCACTCGTGACGCTGGTGAGCAATTCTGAAGAAGAAAGTGCGGCGCGGAGGGATACATAACAAGACCTAAAGTGACCGTCAGAAATTGCATTGGTGTAACTGCCAATAAATTCTGCGAAGCTTATTTGTGAACTATCAAGTTTTCATGGCGCAATATTAGCACCCTATAAAAACAAATTGATCTTTTCCTCGCGTTATTTTCTTGATCGCACAGTAGACGGGCCTCCTTGCAACCTGTGCAGCGAAAGTTTGCGACATGCGTTCTCAGAATTCTTCCCCCCTCATGGTCTCGCCACGTGCAAAGACTACCGCCCGCGACTTACCAACAGGCGAGTTCGGAACAATTAGGGCTCGCCTTTTCCCCCTACGGGGAGAGCAGCTTAAAAATGCACGACCGTTGAAGAGACGCGTTCGTCGAATCCGCATTCTTTTCGCGTAAGCCGGTTACCACGACGTGTTTTATCCATATTTTTATCGTACTCTCATGAATAAATAGTAATAAAATAATAATATAAGACACTGCCTGTCAAAGCATTGAATACCATTCCGATAAACATTGAATCAAGGATATTTTTGCTAATTTTAGGAAGCATTTTAGCGCATCAGTGAACAATGCACGTGCGTGTCGCACTTGACCGCGACACGATCCGTCTACACAGTTCAGAAACACGTGCGCCGCACAGGTCATGCCTGAAAAGCATATGCTTTGCATGCATTTTTGTAATACAATGCTGCTCCACTGAGTGCTGTAACTGTATCCTCAAGTTTGGTTTATGCCTAATTCAGGACCCTTATTAACGAACGTGTCTTACAGAAAAATGGAAAAATATGCGTAAGAGAAAACTGCAGCCAATAGTGGTGCTGGCCATATGACACACACACACAAACACACACACCCACACACACACACACACCACACACCACACACACACACACACACACGCACGCACGCACGCGCACGCACGCACACACACACACACACACACACACAATAAGTTTTGTGAATTCTACCCCAGAAGCTAATGTAGTTGTCAACATCCCTCATTGAGAGCGCTCAATACTTGGTCAATTAAATGTGTAGTGACCGTGGGTCAAATAAAACTTTCTTAATGTGTGTCAATTAAAAACAAATGAGTGAGAGTCAACTGAATATTTCAAACCTAATGTCAATTCAAGTGTTTATTGAGGGCACTCATTAGAAGCTGCCGTTTAATTGACCAGCTATTGAGTCAAAAAGGCCTCGGTTCGGGGTCAATTGACACGCAAAGGTGCATTTTGTAAGGGGTGCGCAGTGCAAAATGATGTTGTAAGAGGTGTAGATGAAAGCGGATGATTATGTGCTGCACTGCCACTTGTCAAGATAAAAAAAAGCCAGCTGGTTCGAGAGCTAGATTGAGATGAAAGGGAATTTGAAAGATAACATTGAGAATTAAGTCTGTCCTGCCACTTATAAAGATAAAAAGGCGAACTATTGATCAGGAAGAGATTGTGAGAGGTTTGAATGAGAGCGGATGAAAGAAAACAACTCCTGTGTTGATCCTATATGCCGCCATATAGGTCCTGGGCGGCCCTATTTGTGTCCTATAACCGCCATATGGTCCTCTGGAGGTCCTACTTTGCGTCCTATATACCGCCATATGGGTGGGTCCCGGGTTTAGGTCCCATTTGGATCCTGTTTGGATCCTATATACCCCCACACGGTCCTATACAATTCCTATATTTAGTCCTGTAAGTCTGTATAAAACCATACGGATCCTGTATGAAACCATATAGGTATTTTTCAGTAGGGCATGTAAGATGGAATTAACGCCTCTAACGGTCTGCACTAATTAACGTGTTAATACGTAACACACAATAAAAGAAAGACGCGTGAATATAAATGTTCTCTCTTTAGATGTTTATTTTGCAATTGTATAGGCGCACTAATTTTACATGCAACATTGTTCGCACGGAGCGTTGCATCAGCCCTTGTGCAACGCAACCATACAGTCCATGTGATCGCTGCATGATAGCGCTGACATATATATAAGACGGACGGCATTCTTGTTGGATCGGCTCCCTTCTTTCGGCCAGTTTCTCGTGCTCTTGGCCCTGAACACGTACGCAGATGCGACGTTTACCGTCGAGATGTGAGACGGTAAATCGCCACCCTCATCGAGATGTGAGACTTGCATTGTTCTTCTGTCGGGAAGACTGAAAGAAAGAAAAATGAATAATACTGTGAGAAAGGTAGACTATTTACTTGACCAGTTGCACAGTCATGTCGGTCTAGAAACTCTATTCACACAACTAAACAAAATAATTTTGTCGCTGCACAAATAAGAAAAACACTGCGCTTACATAAATGCGAGTGTGCTGAAATTCTGAGAAGTGCTTCAAGCTCCACAGCGCACGAACTAGAAATATGTGGGCACAGGATGGATCGAGATTTTCGCTGTTAATTGGGTCGTAATGGCACTGGAAAACAATGGTACAACAAATAGATTAATGAGAACACAATCTTACCTTCAAAGCGGCCGCGGGCCAGTCACATATTGTGCAGTTGGCATTTACAGCACACCTGCGACCAATTCAATGTGAAAAGCGATTGCGTGAGACTTTTGTAACCAAGCATGCGTCTTACCGAGAATTTTTTCAGTTGGCGAGACCAGCGCAACACGCTATCCACACCAGTCCTTGTTGCAGCGTTCCCTAGAGAAAACGGCAAAATAGGTCACGGTCTTACAATAAGATGCCAGAAATAAAAACAAGAAAATCTTACATATTTGCCCGTCAACGAAGTCTTGGGTCCACGGACAAATATAACCGCCGTTCGCCTGAACATTTCTGATCTGCCAGCTAGAAGAGACGACCAGATTGACGCAGTCGATTGTGCAAATAAAATTTGATTTTGTCGCTAGACAAAACTTACCATGCGATACACCGAAGAAATAGAATGCCACGAGTTCGCGTCAAATCCTCGGCAGCGGAGGAGGAGGAGGAGGAAAAACATTTATTAACAGAAAGGGGTTTTGTGATGCTGGTCCGCAAGTACCATCTAGCAGTGCTGGCTGCCCTCAGTCCAGGACGCCACAGGCAGTTGCCGCCCTGCGTGATCAAACCTGATCTGATCATCAAGGTTATCGCTAAGCCAGCAACTCCTCCCACCGCTCCACACTAGCTTGGTCAATGGGGGGCAGGCCGGGAATGGCCCGGCAAGTCCATGTAATGTGTATTAATGTGGGTTTCTCAGAGCACCATGGGCAGCGCACAGGGTATTCTGTTGGGTGCATTTTGTTGAGAAAATGTAAGGTTCGGATACGTTCCGGTCTGGATGAAGCGCCAGCTGGTAGCTTCCTCCTTTGTGAGCTTCTATGGGGGAGGGAGTAGATACGTCTGAGTCCCTTGTAGTGATTTGGGATGGCCGCATACTCCACACGGGACCGGGATAGGCTCCTCGGAGGCCGGGTCAATGAGGTGCTCGGTCTGTTGTGTACCCTCGAACCACCCTGTCTGCCTCCTGGTTCCCCTCCACCCCATGTGACCAGGCGTCCATATCCTGTGCCGATGATGGGTTTCGTGTGTCAAGAGTGTCGTTGGGGATCTGGTGCACCACGGAGAATGCTAATCGCTGCTTGACCGACTCGCCCATTCAAGAAATTTCTACAGGCCACTTGAGAGTCCGTGAGGATATCTAGTGACCGCCTTTGGTGGTTGCCGGTGGCAATGGCCAAAGCGATGGCCCATTTCTTCAGCCTCCGTAATGGAAGAGCAGCGGATTGATGCACTGGTGATTTCGCGAAGACGATGGTCGACCACCGGGCTACAGCCTTATTGCGATTACCAGTGTAGAGCGCTGCATCTACATATCTTGCGCTCGTCTTATTTAAGTATTTATTTATTCCGTAGAGCCTCGACTCGGGCCTCCCGCCTGCCATGATGAAGTTGAGGATCCATATTACGGGGTATGGGGGCAACATTGTAGGTTGCTTGGAGGTTTGATGGAATAGGCTGTTGTTTAGCGATATCTCGAAGGAGGCCCATATGCCCAAGGCGCCGCAGTAGGTCCCTGCCGGTAGAAGTCTGCGCGAGCCGGGAGAGTTGGGTGGCCAGTTGAGCTTCCCGTAACTCTTCAAATGTGTTGTGAACGCCGAGACTTAAAAGTTTGTTGTTAGAGGTTCCTAGAGGGCGCTTAAGGGCTGCCTTGTAAGCCCGTCGTAACATAGCGTCTATCTGGTCTACCTCCGCTTTAGTGAGACGCTGATAAGGAAGGCTGTAGGTCACTCTGCTGACAACGAGGTTGCGGACGAGTTTTAGTGTATCCTCTTCTCGCATACCGTGGCGACGAGTGGTCACTCGCGCAATCATACTGAGAGACCTGTAGAGTGGTGGTGCGAGGGTGCTGAGAGTGTGGCTGCTCTGATGGTTCGACTGTATCCACATGCCCAGGATGCGTACAATAGTTTTTTTCCGGTATTTCTTGCCCGGCCAGCATAATGCGTAGCCGATGGCTGGGATCTTGGAGGTTGGGTTTATTTTTTTTTCGAATGCCAGATGCGGAGAAGCTCCGACTTCTCTGTGGAGCAGGCGAGGCCACAATTACGCACGTAATCCTCAACGCAGGTAGCCGCTTGTTGCAGATGAGTCTCTTTTTCTCCGAGGGAACCCTGTGTGGCCCATAGCGTAATATCATCCGCATAAAGCGCATGGTGAACTCCCTCAATTTGTAGTTTCCGCGCGAGGCCTATCATTGCTACATTGAAAAGCAGCGGGGATATTACAGACCCCTGCGGGGTTCCCTTGTTAGGAACAGACAGTGTGGCAGATCGAAGTGTGCCCAGCCCTATCGTCGCAGTGCGATTTGTAAGGAACGTCTTGACGTATTCATAGGTTCGGTGGCCGCAATTGAGGGCAGCGAGTGAGTCTAGTATAGCTCGATGACTGACATTGTCAAAAGCGCCTTTAATGTCCAGGGCCAGGAGGATGTGGGCTCCGTGCTGGGGCACTCTCTCGAGGAGTTCCTCTTTAATTTGAAGGAGCACATCTTGAGTTGATAAGCGAGCCCGGAAGCCAAACATGGTATTAGGAAGGAGGGAGTGGTCTTCTAGGTAGTTCTGGAGACGGGTGGTAATCACTCTCTCATAAAGTTTGCCAAGGCAGGAGGTCAGAGAGATGGGTCGAAGGTTCTCGATCTGAATCGCCTTGCCTGGTTTGGAATCAAAATTATCTGGCGTGTTTCCATCGGGCAGGAACTGTACCCTGCTCCCAGTGTGCGTTGAGGAAGGTCGTGAGATCATGCACAGCTGCATCGCTGAGATTTCGTATGAGGCTGTAGTGGACATCATCGGCACCGGAGCTGTATTACGAGTGCTGCTGCGGATTGCGGCATAGACCTCGTCAACGTTATTGGGCGGTCCAGGTATTGGTTTGGCTCCCCTTGATACGTGCCCTGATAGGGAGGAGGATTAGTGGTGCCAAAGCACTTGCGTCGGACCTGCTCCAAAGTTGATCTTCAGTACCTGGGTAGGTGTGGATTAGTCGTGTTATTGCTTTAGTTGTTTTCTTTAAGATATTCCAAGTGCGGGCCGTCCCCAGGGACTTTTGAAGGCTGTCGCTGAATTGAGCCCAATTAAGGCTGGGTTAGCTGCACCGCATATAGTTCCGCCTGAGTTGTTAGGGCGGCAATTCTAAGCTTTAATTTGCGATTGTGCTTCTGCGTTTTCCACCTGATGAGGCTGCGACGTGCTCCCAGAGGTGGAGTAGATGGCCGTCAACTTCTGGGTTCTTTAATGTTCTGGCTATGTTCATGGTGCATTTGTCCCTCAGTTTTCTTAACTGAGCAGTCCAATCACCAAGATCTGAAAGGATGATCGAGAGCCAACGTGCTTTCTTTACGGAAAGCATCCCACTCAGTGATCTTTGCTTGCCCAATGGGGCGGCTTTTGGCGCACTCCGTGAGTTGGGTTCGGATGATGCAATGGTCACTGCCCAAAGTCTCTTGCATGTTTTCCCAAGTGTACGTCACGTTGCCCGAACTAGGGTAAGGTCGGGACTGGTGTCTTGGCATACACTGTTGCCCAGTCGTGTGGGTGCAGCTGGATCGTTAAGCAAGACAAGTTGAAGGTCGTCTATAGCTGTGTCTAACTGTCTCCCCTTGGCATCTCTTTTGCGGTAGCCCCACCGATCGTGGTGTGCGTTAAAGTCAACTGGCATGACGATTTCTTTGCCTTGTGCGATACGGTATGCTCCACGAATGAGTTTCCGTAGATCCGCGTCCGATTGCCGAGGCGGGCTATTAACATTGAGCACGATTAAGCTGTTCTTCTTCATCTGCTTTTAGATGCGAAGTATCTTAAGGCGGAGCTCAATCCGGTGGTGGTGGTGGTGGTGTGCGGCGTGACCACCCTTACTGCGCATGCGCATACCCCCTCCACACACCTCCTGTCCACTCACCCTCTCCCTTCCCCTCTCCACTTTCCCCCTCCCTCTCTCCACTTTCCCTCTCCCATACCCCTCTCAACTTTCCCTCTCCACTTTCCCTCTCCCCTTCCCTCCCCCTTTCCACTCTTCCTCTGAAACGCGGGCTAGACATGCCGAAATTCTCTCCTGCGCAACGCCGCGATGAGCTCGAGCGCATGCGCGTCCCCTCCCCTTCTCCCTCCTCTCCTACGCTGCCCCCCTCTCGCCCGCCTTCGACCGCGTTCCCCGCTCGCCCGGTGAGAATTACGGCCAGGCTAGATGGAAGATACGACGCGCGTAGCGTCCCTCCTCGCGTTCCACGACGCGAGGTCGGTAGCATGCCCAACGACGCCAACGGAACGCGATCGTGCAGAGTGCTCCGGCGTCGCATCGCCTCATGGTCCCCTTTAGCGGGAGATGGTGTAATTTTTTACTTGCAGGATCAGCTCAATAAGTTACATGGTCAACATTAGTGGTCAGGTATGGTTCGTGACCAATGACCGTTATGGCCTTCTTAACTAGGATGGCCACCTTTCCATCCTCCGGACCCACAAAGACCTCGTATCCGGCTAGTGCAGGGAGTGTCCCTGGTCTCCTGAAGTGCGATGATATCCGGCGGCACCAGTTGCTTCTGAATAATTGTTGTAAAGGCCCCGTTACGACGGTAGCCGCGGCAGTTCCATTGCCAAAATTTCTAAGGATTTTTGAAATGGAAAAGGTGCGCTGCCCATACTATTTCTGAGAGGTGGAGTGAGTGATTTGGGAAGCCAGCGTTAAGACACCGGGGTCTAAGAGTGGTTGTGTGGCGGCACGTGTGGTGCCAGTGGTGGCTCGCTTTTTCCGCGCGATGCTGCTTGTTCCGCTGATTCGTGCGTCAATTCGATTTTCAATGGTGTCGAGACGAGCACTTAGTTGTGTGGGTCTGGTGCAAGAGGGTTGGTTAAGCTGCTGCGTAAGCTGGTGCGTAATCTGGCTGTGTTAGATCCCTCATCATGCTCTGAAGCGTTGAAAGGGTGACCGGAGAGTCATTGGAGATTGCGGGGCTACGGGGGCAGGGGAGTTCGTGGAGGTCGGGGCGGGGTGTGAGGTGCGAAGCCCCGTGATGAGGGCTCTTAACTCTGCCAGTTCCCTAGCATGTGTGGCTCGTAGGGTTTGTAATTCGCGTTTTAGTGCCTGATTTTGCGAGCTAGGCTGTCAAACAAGTGCGGGTGGGGTTGGTTTAGCGAGTGCGGAAGCCGCGGGAGCCGAAACCTTCTGCCAGCAGCTCACCTTAGTGCCATCCCCCGCGGGACGTGCGTTAGGATTCTTCATCTTGGTGCCTTTGGCGCTATGTGGCTGCTGTTGCTGGTGCTGCTGCTGTTGTTGCTCGGTGTCCTGGTGGTTCCGGGGGCTGCCCTGGGTTTGGTCGTGGTCCAAGTTTGCCGGGGGAAGGGGCGGGAAGGATCTGGACCTGGATCTGGATCGAGACCCAGATCTGGATCCGCCGCGTGACGCGTCCCTCTCCGAGCTGAACCATCTAGGGCGGCGTTGTGGCTTACGACCGCGTTCACTGTACGTTGCCGGGGCTTTGGTCTGGTGGGGTGGTGGATGTTGGCGAATCGTCTTCAGCCGTTGTCGACACTCCTTAGCGCCTGTGAGGTGTCCCTCCCCACATATCTGGCACTGAGGGGCGCAGGGATGGTCCGTCGGTGGGTTGAGAAGACCGCAACTGCGGCACACAGGAGCTGTTGGGTTAGGGCACACGTCTGATCTGTGTCCCTGTTGCAGACAGACCTTCCAGACTTGTCGGGTAGCTTTGTAAGGATGGCACGCCACCTCACCCCCGTAATAGAGCACGTATCGGGGGATCATGCTGCCGTCGAAGGTGACGACTGCTGTGTTAGTGTCTCCTAGCTTCGGGCACTATGCACCTTGACGCCCTGCGTGCGTACCCGTAGGTTGCTAAGAGCTCTTCTGGATGGTGTTCCTGGATCGATGCCGTGGATAACACCACGCAAGGTGCCTTTCGGGGCAGCCACATATGCGTTGAAATCGTAGTTCTTGCCACCCAGGGTGAGGGTGTTCACTCGGCGAAGTACCCGCGCTGTCTCTTCGTGCGGTGTGCTTACGATGATGATGTTGGATCCGGGTCGAATCCGTACAATGAAGTCGTTGCCCGTGCATTGAGGGTGGGGTGTACAGGCTGCCACTATGGGCACGAGAGATTTGGTGCGTGGAGTATTCTTTGATGGCAAGGCCTTTCTTCGGTCGTAGCACAATTTTAAGGTCGCTTCGAGGCAGCGGCGGCAGCTTTCGTCGCAGCTGACGCGACGCTGTGGTGACTGTTGTCGTCGGAGACGCCGCCGCTACCGCGGCAGACGGGTTAACGGAGTGATGCCCTGTTGAAGCGTTCCGGTGGCGTTCGGGGCCGCAGCTTGCCCGGCCTGCTGCTGCGTTGCTGCCCGCTCGCGTTCGCGTCTGTTTTGCTTCTGTCGGGAGCGACGAGACAACGCCAATTTCCAGTTTGGATCCTGGTCATCAGCGGGTCCCTCGGATTCCTGAGGTGGTTGAGTTGTTCCACGGTCGTCCTCATCGCTCACCGATGTAAGTTCGTCGAGGTCAGAGGGGTCGGCCGGAAGGGCGGAGTTGAACTGGTCGTCGTCCGGTCGCGAGTCCGTACCGTGGTTCGTGCAAGTACTCGTTGAGTGCTGAGTGGGATCCATCATGGGGTTGGGGGCCCCGCCGCGAGGCTGGCAGCCCGTCACTCGCCGAGGCGAGTTTGGTCTGCCGTTAGGCTTAGCGAGCCAGCGCTCGACTTCGTCACTTTACAAGTCGGAAATGGCGAAAAAAATTGTCCTACCGACTAGAAAGTTGGTCCGGGTGGTCCCTCTGTTGAGCACTTGAATGTACAACAGATTGTCGGCGACGAAAAGAGGGTGGTCCGGGTCAAAAACTACGAAATGCGCAGAGCCAACGTGACATGCGTCCGCTCGGCGCCACAGCGGGCGTTCCCTCCTCGGCAGCGGGAGACGGCCGCGCGCCTCCAGGATCAAGGCAAACGAAATGCTTCTGAGTGCTTGCCCGTCTCTGTGCAGTGTTTCAGCACGTCTCGCTCGAAAGAGCGACGATTTTGGCGGGAAGGGGAACTCACGCTGGCCACAGAGCTTGCTCCCCTCCCCAGCGCTGTGACAAAGAAAAAAAAACGCGAGAGGTCAGGGGTCCGGCGCTCCGCTTGCACGCCCCGCCTCCCTCGCACATTCCGTTCCTCCTTTCAGGACTTGTCATTCTTTCTGGGAGAGGGATGTGATGCATGTTGTGTGTGCTTTCGCGCGTGCTCTCTCTCCAAAGCAAAAACCGCAAGATCCTATCTCACCACTTTTTTTTTTCGGGGGAAACGCACGTGTTGCTTATATCAGCTCTCTGTGAGAAAGAAAAAGGCGCGCGAAATTTCCACTGACGCACATGGCCTAAACATTCTAGGCAGCGCTAATGCGTCCAAGAAGCGAATCGAATTTGAATTGAACCGTTTTTATTGTTAACACAAAATAGCGTTGGCACCCTAACATTAAAAGAAATTAACATGAAAACCATAAACTGAGCATCAGGTAGAAATTTTAAAACTCTTCAGAGTGTGCGGACTATCGAATTCTGGCTCTGCAAGCGACGTATAGCTTATGACCGTAGAAATTATCGCATTTTACGCTAACTTTGTGTTATTTAGACATAGATGATACTTTTAAATATTCGTATTAACGCATCCTAAGACCTAATCAAGTAGACGATATTCGATTCTATATTCAAATGTTTAATATTCGCACACTTCTATGTGTAACCATTATATCTGATGTCTCCCTCTGTCATGCGGCTCGATCAGATCAGTCATATATTTACATTCACGACCGTGCTAAAGCGTGAGCAGTGCTAGCGTTCCAGAAGTACCGAGCTGTTCCACCCAAGCTCATAGAAAAGGCGGGGATCACAATTTCGGTGGAACAGTTCAAAATCGTCGATATTTTAATACAGCCTAGCGCGCCATAGTATCACGATCAAAATTAAATTTCTGTTCGGTACTCGCATTTATTCCCATTCATGATGTTGTTCAACCAAATGCTTTGCGTGTAATGCATGCAAAGGCGGGACATTTTCTTGAGCTTCGAGCAGAAACCGTAAACGCTCAGTACACTTGAAAAGCACTCATGTCGTACCACTGTACATTGAGCTATTGTCACGTGGTCGTGACCTCGACGAAGACAGCAGTCAGCACGTCCGAGATGAAACTGTTTATTTGGCTGAACTTATGGCTGGGAAACTGAAAGTCAAACTACAGCAATACGCTGATAGCGGCGAACAGAGCGTCGACCGTCGATCACTGACAAGCAGTCAAGCGCGTCGGCTTTTATACAGGCGCTATAAGTTTGATATCAAACTTTCCAGCGATATCGCTGTTGGCGGCGTTATCTCTCGACAAAGCTGGAACATTCTCGTGCGGCGCGCAATCTTAACAGATTGTTCCAAAACAATCGCGAAGCTTCCTACACATGACGGCGAGGCCTGCGCAGCGCGTTTCCCACAGTATTTGAGGGTGAAGCTTCAACTCATGAAATATAAGACTCGCGGCAATGCCCCCCCCTCTGAAAAAGCATCGTCCCGATGCTTAAAAAACAGAACATGAATACATGCAATACTAAAGAAAACTAATAAAGAAAGCAAACATTAGAGTCCTCAGGTGCGCTAACGAGCATAGTATGGTTTAAGGCGCACCACATGCACGACCTCGGGTCGAGCTCGGCGCCTCTGAGAGTTCGTGATGCCGTCGGGGACAACCTTGTAGTCGAGTGCGCCGAGACGTCGAAGTACCCTGTACGGTCCGAAGTATCGTCGAAGAAGCTTCTCGCTCAGTCCGCGTCGTCGTATGGGCGTCCAGACCCAGACACGGTCGCCGGGCTGGTACTCGACGAAGCGTCGTCGAAGATTGTAGCGATGGCTGTCGGTGTGCTGCTGGGTCTTGATGCGCAGGCGGGCCAGCTGTCGAGCTTCTTCGGCACGTTGTAAGTAAGCGGCGGCGTCGACATTTTCTTCGTCGGTGACGTTGGGTAGCATGGCGTCGAGCGTCGTCGCCGGGCTCCTTCCATAGACGAACTTGTACGGCGTCATCTGCGTCGTTTCTTGGACGGCCGTGTTGTAAGCGAAGGTCACGTACGGAAGGACGGCGTCCCACGTCTTGTGCTCAACGTCGACGTACATGGCGAGCATGTCGGCGATGGTCTTATTTAGACGCTCGGTGAGGCCATTGGTCTGCGGGTGGTAGGCGGTGGTGCGGCGGTGGTGCGGCGGTGGCTCGTCTCGCTGTACTTCAAGATCGCCTGAGTTAGGTCCGCAGTAAAGGCGGTACCTCTCTCTGTGATCAGGACCTCTGGGGCGCCATGACGCAAGACGATGTTCTCCACGAAGAACTTGGCTACCTCGGCGGCACTGCCTTTGGGCAAGGCCTTTGTCTCGGCGTAGCGGGTGAGGTAGTCAGTCGCTACGACGATCCACTTGTTGCCGGAAGTCGACGTCGGGAACGGCCCCAGTAGGTCCATCCCGATTTGCTGGAACGGCCGGTGAGGTGGTTCGATTGGCTGCAGAAGTCCCGCTGGCTTAGTCGGCGGTGTCTTCCGTCGCTGGCAATCTCGGCAAGTCTTGACGTAGTGGGCGACGTCGGCAACAAGGCGTGGCCAGTAGTATTTTTCCTGTATTCTGGAGAGCGTGCGCGAAACACCGAGGTGTCCAGCCGTCGGGTCGTCGTGTAGGGCCTGGAGGACTTCTGGTCGCAATGATGAGAGCACGACAAGAAGGTAGTCCGTTCGAAGTGGCAAGAATTTTTTTTAGGAGAACGCCGTTCCGTAAGAAAAACGACGGCAGTCCTCGCTTGAATACCTTTGGAACAATGGCGGTCTAGCACTCCAGGTACTCCATAAGGCCCCCCAGTTCCGCGTCGGCTCGTTGCCTTTCGGCGAAGTCGTCGGCACTTATAGTTCCGAGGAAGCAGTCATCGTCGTCGTCTTGCGCCGGCGCGTCGACGGGGGCACGAGAGAGGCAGTCGGCGTCAGAGTTTTTTCGTCCAGACTTGTACACGACGGTAATGTCGAATTCTTGAAGCCTCAGACTCCATCGTGCGAATCGACCTGAAGGGTCCTTCAAGTTAGCTAGCCAACATAAGGCGTGATGGTCACTGACAACTTTGAAGGGCCTGCCATAGAGGTAGGGGCGAAACTTTGACGTAGCCCAGATGATGGCAAGGCATTCCCTTTCTGTTGTGGAATAGTTGGCTTATGCCTTGGTTAGTGACCGGCTAGCATAGCTGATTACCCTTTCAAGCCCGTCAGTCTTTTGCACAAGGACGGCACCGAGTCCTACGCTGCTTGCGTCGGTGTGTATTTCCGTATCGGCGTAATCGTCGAAATGCGCGAGTATGGGTGGCGTTTGCAGGCGTCGTTTAAGTTCCTCAAATGCTTGCACTTGCTCCGTTTCCCACCTGAATTCCACGTTAGTCTTCGTAAGACGCGTCAGTGGTTCGGCGATGCGTGAAAAGTTTTTGACGAAGCGTCTGTAATTAGGCGCATAAGCCGAGAAATCGGCGCACGGTCTTCTTGTCGGTGGGAGGCGCGAAGTCGGCGATGGCAGCTGTTTTCCGCGGGTCTGGGCACACTCCAGACTTGCTGATCACATGACCCAGAAACAAGAGCTCGTTGTACGCGAATCGGCACTTTTCTGGCTTCAGGGTCAGTCCAGAGGCCTTGATTGCTTGAAGTACTGCGTCAAGCCGCCGGAGATGCTCGTCGAAGGTCGAGGAAAACACGACGACGTCGTCCAAATACACAAGGCACGTCTGCCACTTCAATCCGGCCAGCACGGTGTCCATGACGCACTGGAACGTCGCAGGTGCCGAGCAAAGACCGAAAGGCATCACCTTGAATTCAAAGAGTCCGTCGGGTGTTATAAAAGCGGTCTTTTCTCAGTCTCTTTCGTCTACTTCAATCTGCCAATAGCCGGTCTTGAGGTCCATCGACGAAAAGTACGTCGCGTTGTGTATTCGATCCAGGGTGTCGTCTATCCGTGGGAGGGGGTACACGTCCTTCTTCGTGATTTTTTTCAGGCGCCGATAATCAACGCAGAAGCGCAGTGTCCCGTCCTTCTTCTTCACTAACACCACGGGTGACGCCCACGGACTCTTGGACGGCTGGATGATGTTGTCGCGTAGCATCTCGTCGACTTTTTGTTTCTTTATCGCGTCGCGCTCTCGAGTCGAAACTCTGTAGGGGCTCTGACGGAGGGGCCTCGCACTTTCCTCCGTTATAATTCGGTGTTTCGCCACCGGACTTTGTCGAATTCGTGATGACGACGAGAAGCAGTCCTTGTATTGCAGGAGCAGGGTTTTCAGCTGGTCTTGCTTGACCTTAGGAAGGCTCCGGTTGACGTCGAAATCTGGTTCGGGACCTCGATTCGTTGAAGCAGGTTCGGCAGCTTCGAAGAGGGCGAAAGCATTGCTGGCGTCCGCACATTCGTCGATGTAGGCGACCGTCGTACCAATGTTGAGGTGCCTATATTCGTGGCTGAAGTTTGTCAGCACTACCTTTGCTTTACCGTCACGCAGTTCGGCTATACCTCTTGCGACGCAAATTTGACGGTTCAGGAGTAGTTGCTGATCGCCCTCGATGACGCCTTCAAGGTTCGCAGGTTTTTCGTTGCCGACGGAAATAATGACGCTGGAGCGCGGCGGAACGGTCACCTGCTCTTCTATCACGTTCAGTGCATGGTTCCCTGGCGTCGCGTGGGGCGGGAGCGCTTTGTCTGAGGTTAGCGTTATCGACTCAGACCTCAGGTCGATGACGGCGCCGTGGTCACTTAGGAAGTCCATTCCAAGTATCACATCCCTAGAGCAATTTTGTAGGATTACAAAGCTCGCAGGGTAAGTCCGGTTATTGATGGTGACTTTCGCCGTGCAGACACCAATCGGCGTTATCAGGTGGCCTCCAGCTGTCCGGATTTCGGGTCCACTCCAAGCGGTCTTTACTTTCTTCAGCTTGGTGGCGAACGGTCCACTGAAGACAGAATAGTCGGCTCTGGTGTCGACGAGAGCTGTGACGCTGTGGCCGTCGATAAGAACGTCGAGGTCGCTAGTTCGTCGTCTCGCGTTGCAGTTAGGTCGTGGCGTGGGGTCACGGCTGCGTCGGTGTGTTTCGCTGCTTCCATTTTGCGTCGTCGGGTCTTCTTCAGTCCGCGAGATTTCGTCGTCAGGGGTCTGTCTGGTGCGCGTCGTGTTCTGAAGGTTTCGTCGCGGCGTCGTCGTCGGCGGCGGAGGATCTTCGGTAGTTCGTCGTACAGCAACCGCACCTCCATCGGTTGCTGCCCTTAGTTTTCCGGATACGGGCTAGGCGACCGGCCCCGGTTTGGGCCAGTGTACGGCCGGCGGTGCGGTGACATGTAGCGGCCGGGCGACGGCGAGCGGGAAGGTCGTCGTTCTTGCCACCTGTGTTCCGGTGAGGTAGTCGTCGATGTCGCGCGGCCGTTCGCTTGGCTGCGGGCGCGGCGCGTTGATGGCGAATCCGCGTAGTCCCATCTGTCGGTACTGGCAGCGGCGGTACGTGTGGCCGGCCTCTCCGCAGTGGTAGCAGAGCGGGCGGTTGTCGGGGGCACGCCAGACATCGGTCTTCCTCGGGGTGTAGCGCTGGCCGACAGGTGGTCGGTAGGGCGTCGGTGGCGGCGGCGGCGTCTGGCGACGCTACTGCGGCGGTGTGGCGTCTTGGCGGGGGCGTGGAGGAGGAGCATGACGGCGGGCTGCAGCAGCATAGCTCATAGCTTGCGGCTGCGGCTCTGCTAGCTGAGGCGCGCCGAGTGAATGCTGGATCTCCTGGCGCACGACGTCGGCGATGGAGTCTACTTGAGGTTGCGACGGAGGCAGAATTTTTCGCAACTCCTCTTGCACGATTGCTCGAATCGTCTCACGCAGGTCGGCGGGCCCTAGGGCTTGAAAGTCGGCGTAGCTTGTAGCCGAGAAGCTGCGGTTGTATTGCCGCGTTCGCATCTCAAGCGTTTTCTCGATCGTGGAAGCCTCCGATGCAAATTCAGCGACCGTCTTCGGCGGGTTCCTTATCAATCCAGCGAAGAGTTCCTGTTTGACACCCCGCATGAGAAACCTCACTTTCTTCTCTTCGGGCATACTTGGGTCGGCGTGTCTAAACAGGCGATTCATCTCTTTCGTGTAGATGGCAATATTTTCGTTGGGCAGCTGCACACGGGTCTCCAGCATAGCTGCGGCCCGTTCCTTGCGGACCACGCTCGTGAACGTGCTTAGGAACGTCGTCCGAAAGAGATCCCATGTTTGTAGGGCGGATTCTCGGTTCTCGAACCACGTCCTCGTGGTGTCTTCTAGGTAGAAGTATACGTGGCGCAGCTTGTCCTCGCAGTTGCAGTTATTAAATGTTGAGACCCTTTGGAAGGTCTCGAGCCATGTCTCGGGGTCTTCACATGGCGAACCACGGAACGTCGGCGGCTCCCTGGGTGGCTGCATCACGATCGCCGTAGGGGGCACTGCGTCAGTCATCGTCCCTGTTGTCTTCGTTGCCGTGGCTTTTGGCTTGTCCGGTAGGAGTCCGTATTCTGGTGGGAGACCTTGCTGTCTGCGGCTGGATCGCTGGTCAGCGGTGGCACCGGAGTCCCCTTGACGGTGTGGGCTTGGCTCACGGTTGGAGGGGGTGTTCGGTGCATGGACGGGGCAGCACCTCCACCAGATGTCACGTGGTCGTGACGTCGACGAAGACAGCAGTCAGCACGTCCGAGATGAAACTGTTTATTTGGCCGAACTTGTGGCCGGGAAACTGAAAGTCAAACTACAGCAATACGCTGATAGCGGCGAACAGAGCGTCGACCTGTCGATCAACTGACAAGCAGTCAAGCGCGTCGGCTTTTATACAGGCGCTATCGAACTTTCCAGCGATATCGCTGTTGGCGGCGTTATCTCTCGACAAAGTTGGAACATTATCGTGCGGCGCGCAATCTTAACAGATTGTTCCAAAACAATCGCGAAGCTTCCTACACATCACGGCGAGGCCTGCGCAGCTCGTTTCCGACAGTATTTGTGGGTGAAGCTTCAACTCATGAAATATAAGGACTCGCGGCAATATAAGTGCTTCATCATAACAGGTCATCATAAGGTTTGAAAGGTGCTCATGACAATGCGGCGGAGGATTCTCGGCGGAACGATCGCTAAAGGTTCTGAAGTTTCTTGCGAAACAGGTGAAAAACTTCGACATTTAAATTCCGCATCCTAACCAACTCCGTAATTGTTCCTCTTCTTATTCACATACTTAATGTGCACATCAGAAATATTCGGCTGGATTCGGGAAAACTGAGGCACAGCAAACATAACTTTAGTGCTGGTGTTATTGATTGGAGCAGAACTGCAAATGCGACATCATTCTTAGAAAAATGGACGTGTAATAAGCTACAAGAACGCCAGATTTTAAGATCACTTCGCAATTCAGCTTTTCATATAATCAGTTAGAGCTTTCGCGCCCCTGAAACACGCATCTGAAATTTTCCACCAAAGTTGTACAGTCCGCGAGATCTCTATTTCGCACAATTCGTGTGACGAAATTAATATTTTTTAGCGGGGAACCGAGCGGCACATGCCGCAGCCCGAGAGCATACACACCGGGCTACTCCGCAGCGATATTCGGACTCCGAAAACGAAGAGGAGCCAATACCAAGAAAGTACTCCGACATACTCGCGCACTACAGGAAGCAACGACACCACTATCCAGCGGCTCATAAAAGGCTTACTAGAGAGGAAGCAGTGACTTGGAGAAGGCTACAGGCGGGTACCTACCCGCACGGTACACTACTCCACGCAATGTACCCCGGCAACTTTAACAGGCACTGTACATACTGCCCGGCCTCTGCTAACACCCTGTACCACATGGTATGGGGATGTCGCAACAACCCAAGTATACCGCCCATAGACGAACTGAACGTGGACGAAAATCCGGAAGACCAGTGGGAGGCGCTGCTGATGTCCGCGAGCCCTGAGGACCAGCTCCGGTTGATGGACAGGGCTCGAGCGTCAGCTGCAAGCCATGGCTACCTGGAATGAGGAAGTCACCCACCTCTGGGCGAAGAGCACGCGCGCCTGGTCCCTCAATAAAGTTTAATTCTCTCTAGGCTCGCTATAGCAGCCAAAACCTTTCCGATGGGAGAAAGATTGAATTAATTCATTTTCAATAAATCTTATTACTAATAGATGGTGCAATGTATATGGTCGGTTACAATCAACGTGCCATTTGCGAACTATTTCAGTCAATTCTATACCGCAGCACAATGGACCATTGTAAAGCCACATTAAAGATAAATTCGTGTGATTGCACTTTCTTATTCGTTATGTACTTCCTGGTAGCAAATACATTGATCTCCAGAGTGTTCAAATCTTGCGATTTCTCAAGGTTATAAAAATATTTTAACGATATGTCTCCGATCGAATAATTTTTCACAACGCCGAAGAATTCCAACTTCCATATTGAGTCAATGCATGCGCTCATCATTATGGCCATCGCATGTCTAGTCAGCATCCGATTAATAGCTTAACTTCAGTCAGTTCAGAGCAAAACTCGATGTTATTCCTTAGCCGGAAGTTTCCCTTACGTCTGTGGTTGACGGTCATTGCTGTTTTCCTTGTTTGACCAAAGGACGTCATCGCGTTTGTAGCTGCACTACATGACTTATTCCTCAACATACTGCCCGAACGCGCTCGCGCTTGTTAGCTCGAAATCTAAATGTTGAATTTCAAAGTAAAATTGACCAGTGTTCAACTTGTCACTCGATCAGAGACGAATACTTTTCACCACGTCGCATTATTCTGCTCTGCTTTCGATAACAACGGCGTTAGATTGATGAGCTCTGCTGACAAATCCTCATCACTCTATGCAGCTGGTGTAAGGCTGGACAAATATATAAATCAATCTAACGGTGTCGAGCAGTGCACCTGGTCCCATGTGGTGTGCCAGCAAGTGACTTGATAATTAAGCTCTCATATGTGTGGAAACGTACTGTACGCTCACGTTGCGCAGACAGTCAGCCACACACATCGTCAAGGGCACGTGAAGCGTCTACTATTAGCAATGTAATTTTATTACTTATTTTCGTTTTGCATGCGAGGCACCGGCGACGGCAGATTACCGCGAGGCCGTAGCTACGCATTTGTCTAATGCGTCTTGAAATATAAAGCTACAGCGTCCAGTTTTAAGCACGTGTTGCTCATATGAATAATTATTATTCTGTGAAATAACGGAACTAGCAAACATTTTATTAACATTGATCCAACAGAACAGCAGTGTGCGTTGCGCGTTACCCGCCGCAAATGCTCCATTATATGCGATTCTTTCTTTTATACGTATGAGTAAGAAGATTAGACAAATCCGCGGAATGTTTCTCATGCATTTCCATGCATCATATTCGCTTGCTTATCTTTTTGTTTAGTATTTTCAAGACGTATAAAATGACCACAATGCGACTTCTGACTGGCATTATTTCGTATCTTGAGGCAGTGATATCCTAATTGTGCAGTATTTTAACTTCTTTATAATGTAGGTTACGGTGTACCTGCTTTGTCTTTTATTAAAAATAAGGGTTCATTTTTATGAACCCTTATTGTCACAAACATATGTCACAAACATATACAAGGCGACCTCTGACAAAGTGATGGGATAACAGAAACTTTTCAAATAGGCATATCGGGGAATATACCCGTCGTAACTGTATAGTTCCCTGGTTTCAGCCAGAGCTTATTATCTGTGGGAGGTAAAGGTGTAACTACATTGCACATTAAAAAAATGATAAATTCGCGTTAACTTAATTGAAAATTTGTTGCTACCTAGACGTAAACGCGTAAATTTTGACAAACGCAAGACTTTAGTGGTGCTGTTTCGGACATGTGTCCCATTTTCTTATCTTGGCGGCAAAAGCACTGCTGGGCACTGACGGCGGGCCTGCAGATGTGCGGCTTCTTCGAAAGAGGAGGCGGCTCCACGCTGAGAAAGAAAACCAGAAAACAGCAGGAAAAAAAGTAAAAAAAGAAGTTTCCCTCTCCCTACCGGGACCTTCCGGGGCGCGCGTGGTGGTGGTAGTGGTTATTAGGGAAAGGAAAAAGGCACCTAATTTCTGTCTGCCTATAGGCGACACGGCGCAGTGCCTTGTAGGGGTGTGGGTAAGGAGGGAATAAAGAA